>NC_136489.1:144994449-145129449 GCF_053919585.1 Euprymna scolopes
ATTCCCCAAAACATTTGGCCTTGATGGAGGAGAGACTAAAACTTGCTGCTATGGTTTCAAATGATCTGAAATAACAGCAAGGGGAGACTTGATTCCAAATATTTCTCATATGTTATATCTTCCCTCTTTGGTTTTCATACGTAAAGTAAATATCACAGTGTATAAGAATTATTTGCACCTGGAGATATTCATAATCGTACCCTATTTCCAAAAGAGGAGAGATATAACATAGCAAGTCTCCCCTCAATTAAGGCCGGAGGTTTTTGGGAAATATATAACAAAATCTGAAAATCGATAGTATTCCAAAAATCAAAAGAAAAATATGTGTTATAGGAGAGAGAGAATAGCATTGTTGGGCAGGATATGCAAAAAGATATCATAAGAATATAATGGAAGAGAAATAAAGCGCATGGTCATGTGATTGACATGATTGTGAGAAGGTCAAAAGAGAAGTACAATGTTAAAAGGATGTCATGAAAGAGGGGGGAGGATGGAGGAGGGAAGAAGGAACAGCATTTAGTGATAAGTGGCAAATCTACTTTTCAGGAAAAACCGGTAACATATGAATGTGCTTGAAAATTGTAAAAACCATTTACGCACCCGCACACACACATACACACACACACACACACAATTTGGTAAGAAAATTATGTCGGTTTTTGACTTGTACATTCAAATGTTTATACGTCAGTAGCTTCAATTTAATTTAATTACTAGAGAAAAGAATAAGAATTATTCAATTAAGGTCTACAAAACAATTAATGGAATACTGGTTTCTCATATGTTTTTCTACTGGAAATTTATTGGGAATATTTTTTTAATAGAGTAAAATATTTTTGGAACTAATTGTCTAATCAATTTAATAAAAATAAAGCATAACACGCTTAGAAAACTTTAAAATAAACTGGATGAATTCAGAAATAATGTTAAAAGATTCTGTAAAATTTTATAAATATATACTAGTGTACATATGCTGTCAAAAATGATGGAAAAAGTATTTTTTGTCTGACTTGCTATTTGCTTTTTCACTTCCTTTTACCAAATATTTTTTTTTTTTTTGGTGCTAAAAAAAGGCACTTTTTTTACTTGCTAATTTTTGTGTAACAAGACGGTATTATGTTTACTTGTATACGATAAAATACACATTCGACTTAATGGAGGATGTATACGAGGATTGTTCCAAAATTAAAGCTTCATTTTTTTAAAACGAGCGACCTTTTGTGCTCCAGAATTTGTTTTTCTACATCACTATGCACTTTTTGTCAGGAATTCAATGACACATCCCTGCTTCTGACACACGTCCATGACAGGAGTTGCTTTCTTAGAGTCTCACATAGTCAATATCTGCAACAGAGAGATGAAACTTTCAGGTCATGAATGCATAAATTCAGTTGTCATAACAATGCAATTTGCAATCATCTTTGATATATTCAGGCGGAATAAAAAGATAGGAGACATTACTGGAACGCCTCTCGTATGTAGATATTTCCCAATCAGTTGAAACTCATAAAGCCAAGATAAATAACTGTATTTTGGATTATTAACAATATGGTCAGTCAAGAAATTATCTTTTTTAAAAATGAATAAAGCCATGGAACATTCTATTAAATAATATATATATATATATATACACTTGTGCCCGATATTATTCATACCCCTCGGATCTTTGAGATTTCTATAAGAATATTGCTCAAACCAGAAGGTAGACAATATTAAAGGGATTTCAAATAATAAATCAAGCATAAGCATTTAATTTAAACTCAACAAATAAATAAATTATGCAAGTTTGAAACAGTATACAAAGAAAAACAATAATGGCACTAGTTCAAAATTATTCATACCTCTCTTACTAATAGTCAATAGCATGCCCTTTATTCTTAATAACTGCCTGTAACCGTTTTGGATATTTATCAACAAGGTTTTTACAAACATCAACACTGATTTTTTACCATTAGTTTTCAATATGTGCCAGAGGTTTTCGATAGGGTTCAGGTCGGGACTCTGGCTAGGCCATTCCAAAATATTAATTTGATTATCCTCAAACCATTTCTTGACTATTTTGGCAGTATGTTTTGGATCATTATCCTGTTGAAGGACCCAGTTTGGTCCTAAATGGAGCTTCTCCGCATCCTGTCTAATGTTTTTCTGGAGTATCTCCAAATATTGCTCCTTCTTCATGGTTCCATCTATCTTGACCAAACTACCTGGACCACTAGCCGAAAAGGAGCCCCAAAACATTAGGCTACCACCACAATGTTTCACCGTGGGTATGGTGTTCTTTGGGTTGTAAGCTTCTTCTTTCTTCCTCCAAACGTAAGAAGCATCCATATGGCCAAACAATTCAATTTTTGTTTCGTCAGTCCACAAAATACTTGAGAAAACGGACTCTGAAGAATTCACATGGGTCCTAGCAAACTTTAAACGTGCTGCAAGGTGTTTTCCGGTGTGCAATGGAGTCCTTCTTGGTCTTCTTCCTTTCAGACCATTTTCATGCAGAGTCCTTTGCAATGTTTGCCTTGATATTTTTATGCCAGAAGACTCCAGATTTTCTAAAATGTCCTTAGTAGTGGTGGTTGGATTTGCATTAACACTGCTTACAATATCCCTGGTGGCTCTAGCAGACAGTTTCCTTTTCCTTCCTCTACCAATCAAGTTGTTTGTTGTGTGGTGGCTCTGGAATTTCTGGATGATGCTCTGTACTGTTGCTGTAGGGACCTCAAATTTCTTGGAAATTGACTTGTAACCTAAACCATCCTTATGTGAATTCACAATTTTAGTCCTAAGATCATTACTAAGCTCTGTTTTCTTCCCCATTCTAATAATTTTTATTCTTTTATTGGTTTTCAGTTGATATCATTTTAATTTCTGAAAAATGCAAAAAACGAAATGAAATTAATCAAAGGTTGTATTAAAGCATTCAAAATAAGAATCAAACAGGAAACAAACAGTCAGAAACTCGATTAATACTGAAAAAATAAGGGGGTATGATTATTTTTGAACATTGCAGATTTTATAAATAGCTGTATATTTCTTTTATTACAAGTATCCCGAGATTTTAAAATGACGAAAATGATCAGAAGAGGTTTATTAAGAATATGTATCAATATGGACGTAAACAATAAATTCTTACAAAGTTACACCTAATAAACTCAATTTTCAAGGAGGGGTATGAATAATATCGGGCACAAGTGTATATATATATATATATTACCAAATATTTCATAGGGTTCAATTATTACATACATCTGTTATTATTTCATTTTACTGTTTCGATTTGTTTACACCCATGCATAAGTTCGTTTTCACACATTTACTTTGAAAACATCATAGCCATTGTGCTTCTTCCTCTATCAACCAAAAGCATACCGAACACAGAATACACTTTTTGCCCATGTGCCATTCTGGATTTATTTGTTTTGTGTATATTTTGTGCCTGTTTCCTTTACAGGCCTCATTGCATGCAGGCCATTTTTCTTTTGTTTGGTCACTTATACAATATACGGGTTCAAATACTATAACCGTGCTCTTTCTTGATAATTAAAAATGCTAGTAATTCAGCAGAGTAATTTCTCTGTAACAGTAGTTTTACTTGAGGGCGCGGGGGGGGGGGGCGTTACTTCGCTTGCTTTATCAGTTCTGTTAAGAGTTGTAACTATTTAAACAATTCATTGAAAATATCACTAAAACAATCCTGTTTTTACCTTTCACTTTAACTGTATATTTTTTTTTTTCACTTTCTTAGCTTGAAATACAAATTACTGACAAAATAACCTCCTCATCACATGTTAAGAATGGCTTTCAAAATAATTTTATTGTTTCAAAACCTGTAACTTCCAGGCAAAATTAACGCCATTTTTTTTTTTTTTTTGCAGGTGCTTCTATTAATGTACACTTTAATAAATAATTACTTTCATATGTAAATTACTTCAAAATTAAAAACTGTGGTTCTTTGAATTATGGGTTTACAGAATCTTCTTTTTTTTTTTTGTACATAGGCGTCACCACTTATCAAGGCCGATGGGCCACTCAAGGATAAGGGTTAAAGAGTGTAGAGTAGTCAAAAGGACAATATAGTAACCGATAGTAATGGAAGTTCGGTAAATTTGTTAACTTAAGTGGAACGGCTCATCAGAAACTTGTTCACGTTGGACTTGAAGACAACCATATTATAGACAGCTGGAAAGCAAGAAAACGGAAGACAATTCCACAGGCGTGCAGTTCTAAGAAAGAAGCTTTGTTCATGGAATCTATGTTTAGGTTTAGGTACAGATAAAGAGTGGGGAAAATTATTGATAATGTTTTCAGCTAGTCTAGTGTTTCTTGTGAAAGTTTGGCGAGGGGGGGACCATAGATTGAAGCTCAGTTGAACACTTTCCATGAAAATTACGATAAAGCAGAGACAAACTGGCAACATCTCTTCTGTGAGATAGAGGTTGCAGCGAAGAGAAAAGGACATCTCCCACCAGGCCACGAAATCTATTTTGAACCCTATCAAGACAGAACAAGTCCTTTCTAGCAGCTCCTGCCCATATGTGGCAACAGTATTCCATCCTTGGATGTATCTGGCTCTTATATAGATAGAGAATTGCATCAGCAGTGAGATATCTACTGGATCGATAGAAGGATCCGATCATTTTTCCAGTGGCCTTGGCAACAGATTTGATGTACATATTCCATTTAAGATCAGGAGTAAAGGTCAAGCCCAGAAGCCTGTAAAAACTTGAGGCCTCCCCAAGATGAGAGCCATTCATTTTAATTGATGCCAGATGGGGATCAGAACGTTGATGATGTAAAGATAGAAGCTTGGTTTAGATGCATTAAAAGTAACCAGCCACTCCTTTCCCCATTGTACAACATGATCAAGATCAGAGGAGAGAGAATCGGAGAGAACTTGGTCGTTTACTGTCTTAGATGTGCTACCATAGATGGTAGTGTCATCAGCAAAAATGTCTATGAATGATGTAAGGATGTGATTTGGAAGATCATTAATGTAGATCTGGAAAAGAGTTGGGCCCAGGATGGACCCCTGAGGTTTTTCTACTGTAAGCTACTGTATACTGTAAGCTTCTGATTTTTTCCCATCAACTACTACTCTTATGAACCTATCAAAGAGAAATGATTTAATAATTGAGAAGACATTTCCAGCTATACCATAGCTGGAGATCTTGTGAAGTAAACCTTTATGCCATACCCTATCAAAGGCCTTTGATATATCAAGAGCAATTGCCCTAGAAAGGTTGCCTCTGTCGAGAGATTCGCTAATCCTATGAGATATAACTGTAAGCACATCTGCTGTAGATCTAGCAGAATGGAAACCATATTGTGTGTCACTAAGAAGATTATTTTTGCTGAGATGGTTGATTACTTCTCTATTTAACACAGATTCCACCAACTTACTCATGACGCATAGAAGACTTATTGGCCTGTACTGAGAGGGGGATGAACGATCACCTGAATTCTTAAATACAGGGCATACTGATGAGATTTTCCAGGGTGATGGGAAGCAATTTTCCTTAAGACAACGTTTAAACAGTTTTGTAAGTATGGGTGCTAGTTCTGGTTGAAGTTTTTTGAATACTATAATTGGAATACCGTCAGGGCCGGTTGCTTTACTGGAATCAAGGTTTTTGATTAGCTTGGCAACATCACATACAGATATTTGTATATCACATAGTGTGTTTTCTGATACAGGAGGAAATATTGGGGGTTGGCGGCCTTGGTCGCAAAGGGTAGAATTGGCTGCAAAGTTCTTGGCAAAGAGTTTGGCTTTGTCTGATGCTGACGAGATTACCTCAGGTCCATTGATGATAGTTGGGATAGAGCACACGCTTCTGTTCAGGATTCTGTTTGCAATTTGCCAAAACTGGTGGGAACCAAACCGCTGCTCAGCTACTTTGGACTTGACGGACTGAGCATACAACTCTCTTGCGTTCTTTATTACTTTCTTACAATATTTGCTGGCAGTTCTGAAAGCGGCTTCAGTCTCAGTACATCTATTACGTTGGAAGCAGTGGAAAAAGTGATTTCTGTGTGCAATAGCAGCAGCACATTCTGGAGAAAACCATGGCTGGCTGTTAGGTTTTTGCTGGAACTTTTTAGAGGGTATGAAATTGTCTATACCTACAATTAACCATTCTGTCAGGTCTGATACTATAGACGACACATCCTTTTTAAACATGGAACGCAGAGGTAGATCCGATATAAATGTACAGAAACTATCCCAGTCAGCCATAGTGTATCGATATACTGTATGATGGAGAGGTACATCTGAGGACTTATTACATTTCATTTTTATCTTAATTGATACAACTGAGTGGTCGGAAGATCCAAGAGGAGACAGAATGGAAACTGAACATAGTTCAGAGCAAGTTGTGAGAAAAAGGTCTAGAAGACTTGCATACTGGCCGTCATTGTTGGGCACACGGGTGGGTTCGTGAACAATCTGAGTAAGGTCATAAGCAATGGAGAAATCATGACAGAATCTCCCCTCATCATCGGTCTTGTTTGAGTGGGTCAACAATTCCACATTGTGAACATTGAAGTTTCCACATACGTGAATGTTAGCTGAAGGATATGCTGATAGAACTTGGTCAATTTTCTCAGATATGCTTTTAAAGATAGTAACTCCGCTGTTATGGGGGCGATAGAGAGTAAATATAAATGCCGTAGTGTGAGCTAGTGCTACTCGGAAGCACATATAGGGTAAGTTAGGATCTTCTCTGGAGATGTCCCTACCACATGGAAAGCCATCTTTTATATAGGCACATATTCCATGCCCATGGCGATCTTGGGGGTCAGATTTGGAAGTTAGGTTAGAGTATCCTTTAATTACGAACTCATTTAGGGAAATAGTCTGTCCAATTTCAGTTACACTTAAAAATAAAAGGTCTGGTTTAGTCTCCTGTAATTCGGCTTCAACCTCCGGAAGGTTAGAACGTAGACCCCTGATGTTGGAGAAGGAGACATGGTAGTGGGGGGGGGGTCTACGTTGGAAGTTTCAGATCCGGGTTTAATCTTGTATTTTTTATTGAAACTTGTCATCCTGGAATTTTGGAGTTTGTGGACTAGGTCGTCAGACTTGCTTAGAGCAGGACAGAGAGGGGAAACAAAGAGAGAAAAGTAACGAAGAATTTTTTTTTTTGTAGCACATGATAAGGTAAAGCCGTAACAATTACATCTTTTTTTCTTTTTATATCCAGTGATAGGGAACAGGTATCGGTGCGTGGACTGCTGTTTGCTTCACATCTGGGAGAAATTTTATTTGTAAGGGTTTACTCTCCATTGTCTTTAGCAGTTGATGTGTTGAGTTGAAGTGTTCCTTTAGCCATTGTTTCAATTCCTGTCTGTTTGTTTCTGTTGGCTTGAATGGAATTGTCTCTGATTTCTTCAGAACTGGTCTTCTGCGTAAGCATCCGCAGAGGGCTGTTTCCTTTATTCTTGCAGAACTATTCTGTGACAACGATGTTGGAAATCGGAAGGTAAAAGGTCCAAATCCTTTAATGCCGTTTACGACAAGTAGAAACTGGATATGTTGTCTGACAAGTGTTTCTTTCAACCCCATCCTTATGCACAAAAACAGAACTCCTTTGATGTGTAGCCGGTTATTGGTTATGCTTCTTATCCGGTGGGTGGTTGGTGTCAAGTACTCATTCGGCTACCTGATAAGTCTTTGAATCTCAGGCCCGACTGAGCAAGACTGGGTCCCTGTATCTGCAAACGCTTGAATGGAATGGGTGACTGCTTTTGCAGAACTCTTTGGCACCTGTCCAAAAGTCGCATGACTCTTGGGCATCATAGTTATCTCTGCTGTAACTCAAGGGGGTAATTCTGTGGTACACGCTTGAAGTTGCTTCCCATTCCTGTAGAGTTGAATGTAATAATCAAAGAAGAAAGCACCCGTGTGTGTGTATTATGTGGTTATACAACTTACCTTCGGATGGGATTTGAGAGAAAGAGAAATTAAAGATGGCAGCCATGGATTTATAAGGTGTAGTCTTATGAAATCTCACGAGATCTCATCTTCCACTGCACACGTATGCAAATGGAATGGGGTCAGTTTTCTAATAAAATGCCTGTTGGCGGAGGCAGGGGAGAGAACACGTGCTGGAAGTTGAGAAAGTTGACAGTGACGAATTCTAGCTGAACTTTTGCTTATTGTATTTATTTTATTTTGTTCACAAATTTGTTTCTCTGTCCTGCTCATTTAACTACAATCGCACTCAAGGTGAGGCACATTCATCGGTTGTCTCTTATTTTGTCTGCAAGTAGAAAATTTATCCGAGGTACCATTCGTAAACATAAACGACTTCCCACTTCTCGACACTTTACTTGTGGCTTCTGTTCTGAACTCCTTAAATTTACAGCATACCATTTTTAGGTGCCCACCATCCCACAAAACTGGCACTTGAGTCCAACTACTGGACAATCTTTTCGGTTCATTGATCCTCCTGGGTGTGACGTCTTCCCACAACTGTTGCAATATTTAATATATCATGGAATTAATGGAACCTTTGTTTCATGGTTGTGCTGCTCATGGTTCGACTTTTGTACACCAGATAGTGCCAGAGGGTGTGTGGTATCATTAAAATAAGGAGTTGACTTGTCTGTTGCCTCCAGGCAGATCATCTGTGAGAACTTTTGCTCTAATGTAGTAAGTGAAGTATCCTTCTCTGGTGCTCGGTATTTTGCAACCTCGCTATCATCTGTCATAGTTAACTTGCTACTGACAAGTCGGTTCGTTCGACCACTGAATACGAAATTCACAAAATTTGGCTTGGCCACATAATCTCAATAAAAAATGAGTTACTGACTCACCCTAATTCTGTTTCATGGAGTGGAATTTCTATCGATGGACTTCTTTGTGCAATCCTTTCATGGCCACTAGTCGTGGAAAAGGTAATCCTCTGAGCCTTTTCGGCGTTACAAATTCAAATAGTAACCTGTTTGTTTCTGGTGTATAGGTTTCCCGTAGTTTGTTCCGGATTACGGCTGGGTTTTCCAATCCGCATATCTTTTTTCATCACACTCAGGTGTCCAAGGATAGCGGCCATTCATCATCAGTTGTATCCAGTCCTACCGAGGGCCATTCCGTTTATATATAAATTATAAGGTTTATAATGGATAAAATGTTTGTTGGAATGGATGAATGTACAGAAATTTATCGCCGAGTTGAAATGCAAAATATTCATTTTAACTTGCCTATATATTGCTATTGCTTTTGCGCATGCGCAAATTCATTCATAGCTTGAAGTAGTTTAATTTTAAATCTTTCTTATCTGTTGAAAGCTGAAACAATAGAGAATGCGGCTAAAGCACTAAATGTTTTGGTTTTGATTCTAGCTGATGGCACCCAAGACATTTTTTTTAAATCAGTGCTATATATTAGCTACAATATAATAATCAATAGCGAATTGGCTCTGTAATAATAAATACAAACTCTGCTTGAATTAATATATTTAATGTTGTTCTTCTTTCACGTTTTTCCTTGGTAGTGATCAATGTTTTTCAATTTCAAAGTATGTAAGGAAACACAATCATAGTTGAGAGAGAGAGGGAGAGAGAGAGAGAGAGAGAGAGAGAGAGAGAGAGAGAGAGAAAGAGAGAGAATAGATGACAAACTAAATGCAAAGTAAACTGTAGTCATTCGGTAAGTTTTTATTGTTGGTTATGTTTAAATATAAGCGAGTGGCCAAGAAGTAAGCAATTTACACGTAATGTTGATGTCATGCATACAGCGCCTAACCTTCCCAAATGGTCACCAATCTGGTACTAGCCAGGCTCAACGTTACTTACTTTTGGTGATCTGGCGAGAACCGGTGTGTCAACATGACTGTGCCATACTAAATATTAATATAATAACATAAAAAGATTACATGAATATTTTTCTTTGAAATTAACTGGCCTTTTTTAATAATTTGCCAAAAATGTAGACATAAAAAGTATTCGGTATTAGTTAAAAGCAATTTTTTTTGCTGAAAAACATAACTTATAAAGTGATTGGAACTACGTAATGATAGAAATTAAGATATCCAGGCACTGTAGCAACATAGCTAAAATAACTGGTACAAACTAGTTATTTCTTAACAATTTACTTCATAACATATATATAACACTTTTTCTCGGAAATGACTGAGCTGATCTGACTGAAACTTTGGATGATAAAATGCAGTCATGTCAAAGATAATATGATAAAAATGTATGATAAAATGAACTAAGTATTTTGGTATTTATTCTATGCACAGTTAGAGATTAATAGGATTAATATTTAATACAGTCACCACAATACCACATTTACTCTAGAAGTTTGGCATAAAGCACTTCTAAGTCAATAAGTTATAACTTTTGCCCGTTTTTAACAGACTAAAAAGTCTAGTTCATTATTATTCAATTCGTATATCACATTATTTATGCACTTTTTTTTAGATCGGTCTTCGTGTTAAGTGAATAGATCCAAACATAGAATTTTTTAAAAAAATTATTTGTCACAGGCTTTGCCATATTTCCACAGGAACAGCAATAAAATTATACACAGTTCAAATATAAGCAATTGAATCAACTTAACAAATAAAACAAACAAATCATTTGCTCTAAACAAAACGAGATTATTAATGGAAAAAGTTAATGTGTATAAATGATGTTGTATAAGAAATTTGGGTTGTATACAAAAGCTGAAATATTCTCAAAGAAAATATTAAGATTTAGTTTAATTTTTATGTGAAAATTGTCCTTGTGATTGCAATATTCACTAATCAAAAGAATTGGAGAATGGAAGGAGAAAATCAATAAACTGCAATAAACAATGGCATAACTAATGATCATATACTAAAGAAATTTTCTTTACAAATAAGCTTTGCATTATTGTGTCTTCATTTATTTGAGTTTGATTCATTCAAATTAAAAAAGTGTTTAAAAGAAATGCCATATCAGATTTAGCTATTATCGTTCATTGGCACTTTTTTCTACACCATTAACACTTCACTAGTATTTCATTTCAGCCACCATTAACATTTCACTAGTATCTCATTTCAGCCACCATTAACATTTCACTAGTATTTCATTTCAGCCACCATTCATTTCATACATTTTTCATTTCACCTATTTTATACTTCACCTTCCTTTCATTTCACTCGCCTTTCTATGAAGAAATCGTCCACTTCATTAAAACAAATTTTGTGCAAAAATGTTACCCAACTTCAGCACTTGTCACAATTTTTAAACTTAACATAAATGATTCCGAGTTTAATTTATTTTCATTTATAATGTCTTTTGTATAACACTTTCAGTGAAAAAGTAGTAAAGCTATCTAGAGATGCTGATTACAGTTAATCATACCTGATTTATTTAGAATTAAAAATACCCTATTTAAAAAACAATATATATTTCGGTAATAAATAAATTTTGCATTCAAACATTATAAAATAAATATATAAAATGACACTTAATCATATTGATAATGATTAAAGACTTGGTAAATAAAATCATAAAAAACTAGAAACAGTTTAACTGTCATTTGTTACGAGGGGGAAGCACTAAATGGAAATAATTACAGAAGCTTAAAGCGAATGAATCAGGTCCTGTAAGTGAGTAAGAGCAACAAATGAGAAATCAGATAAGCATAAATAAAATCCAATTTGGTTTTATGCCTGGCCAAAGCAGCACTGGTACTATATTTATCCTGAGTCAAATGCAAGAGAAATACTTTGGTAGAAGAATCTGTATTTTGCTTTTGTAGATCAGAAGAAAACTTTCCACAAGAGACATCTGGTGTTTTTTGCGTAAAAGTAAGAGTAAATGAGTAGTTGCTAAAGTTTGTTCAAGCAAAAAAAAAAAAAAAAAAAAAGCAATGTACAGAAATAATTCAATTTATGTTAGAATTAACAGCACATTTAACAACAACTTTAATGTTAAAATAGAAGTCCATCAGAATTCTGTGCTCAGTCATCCATTGCTTTTCATTTATGAAAGGCATTATTCATGGAGTTCCATATAGATTGTTTCGAAGAAATGCTATATGCGGATGAGTTAATATTGTCTGTGTAACAATGGATGACCTACCTGTGAAATTTGGGATGAATTCTATGGAAAATGAAAGTATGAGAGTGAATGTTATCGAAACTAAAGTGAAGATTAGTTGTTGTAGTGTTAGAAAACTCACCAGAAAAGGACATTTCCCTTTGTTGAGTTTGTGGAAAGAGAGTTGAGTGAAATTATTATTATTTTTTTATGTTATCTGTAATCAGTAATGGGTATATCGGAAGTGCAGTGGAATTATTGGTAGGTTTAGAGAAGATCAATTTGTTTGCAAGAAGTGTAAGACAACCGAGATAGATGAGAACTCAGATGCGGAGTGTAGAGGACTAGAGTATAAATACCCTAACTCGCTACAAAAGAAAATAATGAAACGAATGGAATTAAGGAAACAAAAACTCAATTACTGGATAAAATAAACATGTCGTTTATTTTCTGTCAAAAATAAAAATGGTTTAGGTGTAACACGTGTTCATTCAGGCGTTGACGACTACATGTGTGGAAAAGAAAGGGATGAAGTCGAGGACGAGAAATGGCCGTCCTGCACGTAGAAAGGAAAATAGAAAAGGAGTGTTTGCCTCAGCAAAACCGTGCGTTCATGATAGCAGTCGTCCACGTGGAAAAGTCTTCAAACCAAGAGCTATGGATGCCGAACTTGCCTGGTTGACGAAACCAGTCAAAAGGGAAGAAAGAGGAAGTTGAATAGTGTTGTGGACTTTTATATCGGGGTGAGTGTTCTGACTGCGCATGTCTGGAATTCCTTTCATGGGAAGTGACGTTTCGCATGTGTGCATACTTGTACGCATATGTGTGCATGCATGAGGATGTGTATATGTATGCATGTGTGTGCATATGTGCGTGCGTACATGTGGGTGTGTATATGTGAGGAAAAACATGTTCGAACAGGAGCAAAGCTATTGAGGCTGCCGACTAGTTTGATTGTGAAGAATTAGAAGTGGATGGAGTAAATTCATGCAACTTGTGCGATTACTAACCAGTAGAGAATTACTACTGTCAACCAATGAAAACGTCTATCAGGCATGTGTGTGCAGTGTTATGATGCATGGAAATAAAACCTGAACAGTTAGTGTTGATGACATGTGTTGTATGGAAAGAAACGATATGAAAATGATACAATGACTATGTAATGTGAGTCTTAAAGAGAGACTTAGTTCTGGTGACTTTAGAGGAAGATTAAATCTGGACAGCATAGGGAGATGTGTGCAAAAGAGTAAACTTCAATGGTATGGAACTATTTTGAAAGAATGGAATGAGAGTTATTGGGTTAGTAGCTGTAGAACAATTGAGGTAGCAAGTTAAGTTAACAGCCAAGTAAAACAAGTCATAAAAATAGAGCTGAGGGATAAATAAAGACCTGACCAGAGATAAGTTACTTTGGAAATAAATGTCTTAAAGCCGTCCAACACATGTCAACATGTAAAACGGATGTTAAACCGAATACAATGATGATGATAATTTATCTTAAAATATTCCATCCTAAGATATCATTTTCCTCCCTGAATATGGCTCCTCTCTGTAGATTTTTTCCGCCATCATTTCTTTTAGGTTTAAAGATTTTACTTTTACTCTTGACTGATATTTTTTCTCAACTTGTTTCTGTCTGCTGCTGTTAAAATATTGACATGATCCCATTTTCATATAATAAACATAATGCAATTAGAACACAGTTGGATTATTATTATTTTTATATTATGTTGCTTTGGACATTTTTGTTTTCATTAATAATTTCATGTAAACTTAAAAAAAAACAATCATTGAATGCATAATGTGAATAGACAGAAGATTCTCCTAAAAATTACATTTGATAGAACCTTAAAATATTGCTTTAAATTTATATTTTGCCATTACTTTTGAATTTGTCCTATTCTTAATTTAATTAATTCTAGTTCACATTAGAGCTATATTTTAACCGGGTTAATCGCTTTTAAAAGTCTATTACAAAAAAAAAATCTAATTGTGTGGTAGATTTAGCTTTTGGCATCTTCCTTGCAAATAAAGTGTAAAGAAAGACATTAAAAAATTTGTTCCATATTTGGAAATCCCATTATTTTCAAATTATCAATTAAATTAATCCTCAAAGTACTTAAAGCTAAGGATTTAAAATACTTTAATCCTTTCATTAGTTTAATCACTTTTCATTGTCCATAATCCAATTTTAATATATCACAATTACAATACCTAGCTAATGTTGCTCAAAATTGAGGATAATATTCTAGATGGGATAAAGGTATATTTTAACAGTAACATTTGCTTTCCTTGAAAGAAAATTTCTAATTATCCAATTACTCAAATTGTATTCGTTTTTGAGAGAATAAACAAAAGTTGATTAGGAAATTTAAACTTATTTACACCCGAAGTCAAATCCATCTTTTACTTTTTTTACTTTCATTTTTAATTTGTATTTTTTTACATCAATGTGTTTTTGTAGTAAAATTTAGATAGGCTGTAAAATGAAACAGTTGGTTAGTAAGTTTTATTTTTCATTTTTTTCTAGTTTCACTGAACTGAACAGTAGTGCCAGGATTGACAATTTTTGACTGCACGATAATAAATATGTAATTTTATTAATCTATAAAATGTTTCGAAATGATGTTTGTGAAATATTTTGGGATTCTCCTAAAATTTAAATTTAAAATAAAAAAGGTTTATTTTAATAAGTCTCTATTTACCCCCAGATGAGGGCAAAGTTTTTGTTTTTGTCATCAAGCAAGATGGTGGACATGGCATTGGCTCAGATGATAGCTAGGGAGATGTGATCACTTGTAGCTCGGTACTGCAACTGGCTATAATTTATCCAATATTTCTAATGAGTCATGAAGTATCTGGACAGAGGACTATTGACCTTTGAAAAGGTTGAATACTGAATGGGCGGTTAAAGAAGTGTTTCACATTTTTGCTGGTTTTGCTGAACTGAGCTGCAGTGCTACGATTAACAGATTCTATAACTTCAACGATATGAAACAGCCGAAGCAACTCATGCTGTCAGACAGCAACCATCGTTGCTGTCAGGCAGCAACCATCGTTGCTGTCAGACAGCAACCATCGTTGCTGCCTAAATGGATTTGCTCAAGAATTTATGTGAACCTAACAGAATTAAAACCTCGTTTGACTGCATCATTGATGAATGATGAAGCAGACAACACGTACTGCATTTGCAGAAGAGGGATGCAGAGAAAACTCAACAGTTTGGTTGCAGTGGCATTAATGTGGATGGCATAAACTGAGCTTCAGCTGTAAAACAGCGATCCTGATACTGATGTTGTCTAAAAAGTTTCCAGATAATGTTGAGGGAATTGTGCTGATTGATTGCATTAATTTTCATATAAAAAGAAAACTAGCACAAAACTTGCCACGATTTAACATTCTTAACTCAGATAAACATCTAAAAGGAAAGGTTAAGTAAAAACCATATATGTCCCCAAAATAATATTTCTAAAAATAAAATAAATAGGTTAGACTTTTCACATTTTATCTGATATTCTATCTAGAAATAAAATTCATCATAGCTTTTCATAGCATATAAGAGAATATCATATTTTAATTTTTTTTATATATATATATATATATATAAATACATACTTTTCTTTTTAAGCTGTTGAATTAGGTTTTACAGTATATGGAATAAACTTAAGTTGAAAACTCTCTTTACTTCAGCAGTAAACATATCGTCTTTTGAAAATCATAATGAATTGTCGTTCACTGTAACAAATATGGTTTGCTAATTTTTATCAGTAGATATTCAAAATTTGCTTGAGTATTTTTTATTTATTTATTTATTTATTTTTTGAACAAGGTCGAATTTAGTATTCAGTTTTCTAAAGTAATTAAGATCAACTCTTGTACTTTAAAGAAAATTAACTGTGTCCATCCGGCATTGTACAGGAATATTTTTTCTTCCATTTTTCTTTTTTTCGTTTATTGAATTATTTGTTCGTTTTTTGTATCAAGAACCCTAGTTTGATTTTGTATGGTCGTATTTCAGCTGTTGTTGTAGCTTGTTACCAGATTTTACTGGACGTATATCGGCAACCGTTGGGGCAGATGTATATAAATACTAAAAACAGTTTTAATTAATTTGTGACAGAAATAGGATTTAACCGAAGGGAAAAAATAACTCAAATTGTTTTTATTTATTTGATAGTAAAACTTTGTTAAGTCGCCGATATTTTTACAAAATAATCTAAAAATAGATAATTATTTTTTTGTTCTTGTTTATCACTTTTTGGTCGATTATTTACTGTAACAGAGCAACGTTTTCGCATCTGTGCAATTCAAGAAGGGTGTATCTTTATTTTCATAGGAAAATTAGAACGTTGGCTCATCTTGGATGTTTATATATCAATAATGATTTGGAGGCGTCGCCATAGGAAAAATAAACCTAAAAAAAAAAAAATGGTTTAATACTTACTATTTTGTAATATCCTTTTTAGAACGTCATTGCTGGAAAGTCAGAATTTAAGATGTTAACCAGAAGAGCATGTTTGGAGAAAAAAAATTAAGTAATTTTTGGTAACCTCCTTCTTTACTAATAAAATAATTATATTAAATCTAAATTAAAAGTAATAAATTAAATGTATTAAATATTTTGAATCAGTTTAAATATGAAACTATTTCCATATAATGAAAATTGATTAGCCAGTTTACACTCATACATATTGTCTTTTATTAAGATTAAATAAACTCGGTATTTTTAATGAATAACAATGGTAACAGCTCCTATTAAGAGAGTGGGACTCTTCCTTTTCTCCTGTATAATTAATCCAATCTAAGATGCAATAGTGATCAAATTAAATATTAAAATCGTTTGGAATAAAATTTTGTCTTTTTGTTGCATATACCACCCCCCTCCAATGTTTCATAAGTCACAATCAAATAAAATACGTGAGCGTTCATACATGTACGTTGTTATTAATGCAAATCACAAATTATAACAGCATAATTAAATCCTACTGTGTGTCTCCACTCCTCAGTTTACAGACATTTGATCTACAATCAGGGTCGGGCTTAGGTCGTGCAACTGGGGGCGCAAGTTCCCTAGCCCCCCCCCTACTCCTCGCAAGGTCCTGGGAAGGCACAAGGTTCTTTGGCTTCGAAGATTTATTGACAAAAATTAACAAAATAATTATTAGGATTAACTGGAAAATTTTTATCATACTTGTATGCTGAAATATATATCTATCAACCCATCTCTCTCTCTCTCTCTCTCTCTCTCTCTCTCTCTCTCTCTCTCTCTATATATATATATATATATATATATATATATATATATATATAAGTGAACGTGTCTGTGTGTGTGTCTGTCTGTGTGTCTGTGTACATTTCCCTATGCAATAACTCTGTCAATTTTCAGTCTACAGATTCGAAATTCGATATACGGAGTACTGAGATTTGGGAAAATTGATGTGATCGGTTTTTGGCCAGAAATTTGGCTGTTAAGGGTTCAAAGTTCAACGCTTTGACCTTTGAGAACTCTACCAAACTCCTCCGACAATTTTGGGTCTAAACACTTGAAATTTTACATATAGGTTCCTTGGACATGGATCTAACTTAATAACTTGATTTGAGCCTAAACCAATAAATGTTAAAGGGTCATAATAGGGGTCAAAGTTAAAAAAATTGACTGTTTTTTTTTTTTGTTTTTTGGCTCAGCATACACTTCCAAACACCCGGGCACCCATGCTAGTATATATATAAAAGTGAACGTGTCTGTGTGTCTGTGTACATTTCCCTGCGCAATAACTCTGTCAATTTTCAGTCTACAGACTCGAATTTTGATATACAGGGTACTGAGATTTGGGAAAATCTTTGTGATCTATTTTCGGCCAGAAATTTGGCTGTTAAGGAGTCAAAGTTCAATGATTTGATCTTTTATAACTCTACAAAACTCCTCCGACAATTTTTGGTCTAAATACTTGAAATTTTAGATATAGGTTCCTTGGACATGGATCTAACTTAATAACTTGATTTGAGCCCAAAACAATAAATGTTAATGGGTCAAAGTTAAAAAAAATTGACCGCTTTTTTTTCTTTTTGCTCAACATACACCTCCAAACACCGGGCAACGCTGGGTTGAAATGCTAGTATATATATATACATATATATATATATATATATATATATATATGTGTGTGTGTGTGTGTGTGTGTGTGTGTGTGTGTGTGTAACCCGGATATAAGAGACCCGAATATAAAATTATAAGTGTAGGGGAACCGTAAGGACAGGAGAAAAAGTCTCTTATATCTGCCTTGAGCAAAGTGGCAAAGGAGTCCCAAATCATTTGTACTTATAAATTAAATTGAGACAGAAATGGATTATAAATAACTGTTTCAATATACAAGATAAGAACATGTATATTCAAACTTCCAGGATGTCCTAAAACGTTTAAGAATATCTACTGGACTCCATAGTTTATGAACAAGAAATATCAATCAATCAACTTGCGATTTTATAAAGGTATGTATAGTGAGCCCTGATCATATATAAAAACAGCTTGCACTAACGAGGCAAGTCAGTGATCTATATATTAATACTGTAGTATTTACCTACGTTATACCAATGTATGTCACGCTTTTGTTTAAAGGATTCAAATAAGGTTTTTGTAAAACTTTTCTCACACAAACAGACACAAAAAAAGCTCCGTCTGCTTTTGATCAATTTCGACCGCTCATTAAGTATATCACGTTAACCCCTCTTTTTAGTTTTTGTGAGGCATCTACTTGCTTTCCAAGTTTTTCACATCTATATGATTAATCTAAGACACTGATGTCAGCTCTTGCTTTTTCATTTTACATGTTTCTGGACTGGCAGTGAAAAGAATCTTCAAAAGATATGAAGAGTAAGCACGTAGATAAAATGAAATAAAATCAAACAACATAAAAAGTGAATTTTTAGTTATTATTGAAACAGTTACATTTTTTCTGGTAGAATCAACTTCTTTAAGAAACTGAAAAAACGCAGTTGGCTTCAACATAATCGTAAATGGAATTTTCTTATTTTTAATTCTATTTTAGAGAAATGTAAAATGCGTTTTAAGAAACAAATGAAAGACTAAATACTTCAAATAATAACGTCCTTTTTTTTCGAATAATGAAGCTTTTTTATTGAACTGTTTATTTGAATTTTCAATGAAAATCTTTGGCCACATTTACGTATGTACATCCTACATTGCAGTTTGAGACTCTCTTTGCAACTTTATGCCCCATTCTTGCATACATTTTTATGATACGCTGTTCTTTTTCACACAGAGATTGGAATTACATATACATACCTCAATTATACACTCTATCTGTAACACTAGTGATGGTACACTTTTCTCAAACACTTACTTACCTGTGATATCAGTAATATTTGTTTAATGGTGTTAGGGACCATAACTCGCTTTAATTTCTGATTGTATTTTGTTTTGATTAATCGTATTTTGATAATTAATGAATATTTAAATTGCAACGTGCTCAGAAATTCAGTGGGGCCCAAAAAAGGAAACTGAAATTACACATAGTAGCAAATGCTGTTGAAAAGACTCGCATGAAAATTCTGGATTTTTCTCTTTCACCAGCTTGCAGTTAAACATGCGTAATAACCTTAGCATTTACACAATCTGTTTCTGATACTGAGCATGAAAGTGTAGTATCAGATCTGCAATGGCTGACCCAGTCACCGTTCAAGCAAGGTATTTTCTGCCTTGTCATATCTCTGATGATCTTGCTGATTGGTGAGAATTAAATGAAATGCAGCATATTAATTTGGTTTCGAATGATCCAATTAAACCAGGAAAATCATGGTGAAAATTTTCAGAAAAGAACAATTATTTGACACTGAAAAATAACGAAAACTGTTTGTCGTTTTTGATTTGTCTACTCAAAGTCAGCTGATCAAGTTTTTTGTTTTCAGTAGTGAAAGCAAAAGTTGGGGCTTGTCTTCGTTCCTAGGATTTGATAATCAATGAATCTGTCTGTTGAAAACTCTGAAGACACATGAATAATAAACTCATCGTAAGGAGTGTATGATGACATGGCGTGATAGACGGTCGTGCAACTTTGTTGATTTACAATCAAACATACTGATTCAAGAAAAGCAGACATACTGAACGGCAGTTTTATTTCGCTTGATTAACATAATTCAGTTTTTTGCTGAGAGAAATTTAGCTTTTTATGGCACAAATGAAAAACTCGGTGACACCAGAAATTAAAATTTTCCGAAGAAGTGGAGCTAATAGCAAAATTTGACACTGCCTTGTCTGAACATCACACAAATTGAGAGCCATGAACTGAGTGATCATTATCTGAGCAACCACACTTAGGACGAACTTATTGACCTGCTTGCGAAATCAATACAGAACAAAATTAATACAAAACAAAATCATTTCCAAAGTTCTTGTATCAAAATATTATAGCATAATACTAGATTGCACATCTGATATCAGTCACACAGAGCAACCAAATATTGATCTTCAGAGAGTTGAATTCAGAGAAGGATGTGGAGCAGAAATTTTTTAACACTTAACTGCTGAGTTTCTAACACTTAACACTGCTGAGTTTCTTAATGTGTGTGATACAGTTGGAAAATACCTTTTCGACAGCATAATTAACTTCCTGTCCAAGTATGACATTGCCATAGAAGACTGTCATGGCAAGGTGTACGATAGCATTTCTTGAAAGTCAATAAAAAAAAAGCTATACGCCAGTTATTGACTTAATCTGGTAATTGCTAATAATGAAAGATCGTCAGTTACTTCCATTTGTTTCTTTGACTATCTGCAACATATGCATAATTTATTTTCTGCATTAACGGCTATTCTTAAGATATACGTGACCGTTAAAAGCCTTTTGGACACAAGATGGGAAGCAAATTTGGAAGCTGTTAAGTCGTGTTTTCAGACAACAGAAATTGTGGAAGCACTCAAAGAATTAGAACGAGATGTGTATAGATAGTCGAGATGGATTTATCAGCACGGAATGTCAAGCTTTAGCCGTTGAAATCAGGAGATGACGTCTCCTTGTTTGTTTGATTACTTGGTATGACTTTATGTTTCAAATAAACATTATAAGTAAACCACTACAGAGTCCTTCAATATATGTCGATGACCAAATTTCTTATGTCAAGACTGGCATGTCATTTGCTTCATAATCCAAGCAGGAAGGACATATAGTAGTTGAAATTAAAGCTAGAGAATTAGTTGATGAGCTTTAAGTGTATTGTGCCTATCAAAAAAAAAGAAAATATGTCTATTCAGCTACGAATCAGCAGATGAGTCAGATCATCAGATTGGTAAAGAAATGTTTTTCTGAGAATTTTTCTCATGTATACAATTTCCATTCATGCATACAAAATCTTCAGAAACGATTTAAAAACATGAATGATTTGAAATCAAAGTACGACTTTTTGTGTGGCACAAGTAACAAAAAAGCTGCAATAACCTCGAACATGTAGCCGATTTATATAAAAAATATATATAAAAAATTTATATAAAAAATATATAAAAAATTTATATAAAAAATATATAAAAAATATATAAAAAATTTATATAAAAAATTTATATGAAAAATTGATATAAAAAAATAGCTGTTGCACTCCGAATTGTAATCATATTACCAGTTACAGTGGGACTCTGTGAACAGTTTCTTTAAATTGAAACTAATTAAAAACTTTCTGTGGAACTCCATGTGTCAGGAAAGACTGGCTTATCTGTTAAAAGTAATGAATATGAACTTTAATTTTGCACAGCCGTTTCCCACAGAGAAATTATAAGGTTGGCAGGGACAAAATTTTTCTTTAATCTAATTTTTATTTTTAGCAAAATTTGTTTATTTTTTCGACTTGCAGTAAAGTTTTCTTCTGATTGCATTTGTTGTCTCAGCACAAACTTTTTTTGTGTGAATAAAACCCGTTTTAATAACATTTTAAGCATTTTTTAATGAAAGAGTGTTTTTTTTTTATACATATGTACATTCTTGTAAATATTTCACGGATTTTTTAAAATTTAATAAAGTGTTGATTTAAGTACTCTTATGGCTTTCAGTACAAAATACGCATGCACATTAACATATAGTATATATAAATATTTTTACCTGCTTTTTTATTTACCATCCAAAAGAATACAAATTAATATGTACGAGCCTTTTTCAAGTCTCACACAAAACACACATTCATATTTCAAGCTGTCATATACATACGCGCCCACGTCCACACATGTACACATATTCACGTTCGCGTACATACACTCACATTCACGTATATATACACACACGCTTACGTATACACATGACTCACACACGCGAACACGAACACACACATGGACGACGTCACTTCCGCTTTCTAAGGAAATACACATGCGCAAAAGACACTCCAGAAGCGAGTATAAAACATGGAGACAAGTTGTTTCTAATCCTCTTTTTAGGACCAACTCTCAACTAGAGAGGTTGGGCGAACAAGCCGCCGCCGTTTCGGCGTGCGCGCACGCGCACCTCACGCCCACTTCCTACTATGTATGGGGCACGAGCTAATGACTGTATGTATACATTCTCCCTCTTTCTCTCTCCATCTACTACTGGCCACTAAGAACACCTTCGCGTAGCTGACTACTAACTGATGACAACTCTAATATCCTCTTCCTTGCCTACGCGCTGGATTCTCATTTCCACTACAACACTCACTTCAATTCCCACGCGCGAACAAACAATAATGACCCAAACTTGAGATGAAAACACATTTCCTTTTCTTGCTACAACACCAGTCTTGCAACAGACATTGGTTACATACGCGCGGACATGTTATAACTAAAATGTTCATTTCTTTCAACAGCAAATAAACGACGTTTATCTTATCCATTACTTGAGTCTTTGTTTCCTTCAATTCCCATTCGTTTCATTATTCTTTTGTAACGGGATTGGGGTATTTAGATATCCTAGTCCCCTACAAATACACACTCTAAAAATGGCTTTTCATTATTTATCATCCAAGGTAGTTCCATGTTTATTCTTAATAAAGGGCAAAGAATATTTATTTGAATCGACATTTTCATTTCTGTTTTTTTTTTCATTTCTGTTTTTTTCTTTCTTTTTCTCCCCTTGCTGATACATTAGATTGTGACATTTATTTTTGTTGGTTAACAGATTTTTGAAATAATCATATTATTAAACAAAACTATAAAAGGTTTCATTGCATAAATTATCTTTGAATGAAAGTATTTCAATCAGATTTTTGTTCTGCTGTAAAAGTATAAATTTTATTCTTTTGGGGTAATTTCAGACTAGCACCAAAAGCTACATCAATCAATCAATAAAAAAAAACGACAACAAAAAAAAAAAACATTGATGCATTTTCTTTATAAGTTATAAAGTTTTTATTTATCGCATTTTAGTGGGAGTGTAGGGGCCTTATAGCACTTAATGACTTTCTCCTTCTCATTTTAAAATGACTTGGTTACTTTTAACAAAATTTCGTTACTACTAATGTTGTATTCATTTAATTTAATCTGCCTAAAGGAGAAGTGCTTTCCGACTCCCTGGAAGACCTCTTCAGTTTGCCCTATATTTAAGAATTCAGGTGATAAGTCATCTCCCTCTCAATACAGACCTATAAGTCTCCTGTGTGTTATGAGTAAGTTGCTGGAATCCATATTAAATAGAGAAATAGTCAACCACCTCAGCAGGAATAACCTTCTTAGTGACACACAATATGGTTTCCGCTCTGCAAGATCTACCGCAGATGTGCTGACGGTTATATCCCACAGGATAAGTGAATCTCTTGACAAAGGCTTCCTTTCTAGGGCAATTGCTCTTGACATATCAAAGGCCTTTGACAAGGTATGGCATAAGGGTCTACTTCACAAGATTTCCAGCTACGGTATAACGGGAAATGTTTTCTCAATCATTAAATCATTTCTCTCCGATAGGCTCATAAGAGTAGTGGTCGATGGACAAAAATCGGAGGCCTGCAATATAAATGCTGGAGTCCCCCAGGGGTCAATCCTGGGCCCAACTCTCTTCCTGATCTACATCAATGACCTCCCTAAACACATACTTAAATCATTCGTTGACATCTATGCTGATGACACAACCATCTACGGCAACACATCAAAGGCTGTAAATGACAAAGTTCTCTCTGATTCTCTCTCCTCTGATCTCGAGCGCGTGGTTCAGTGGGGGAAGATGTGGCTGGTTACCTTTAATGCATCCAAAACCAAACTCCTATCCTTACATCATCAACGCTCTGATCCCCAGCTGGCATAAATTGTGATGGATGGCTCTCGTCTGGGTGAGGCTCCGTGTTTTGACAAGCTTCTGGGTTTGACCTTTACTCCTGATCTGAAATGGAACACGTACATCAAGTCTGTTGCCAAGGTCGCTGGAAAGATGGTGGGATCCTTCTACCGCTCCAGAAGATATATCACTACTGATACAATTATCTATCTATATAAAAGCCAAGTACGTCCAAGGATGGAATACTGTTGCCATATCTGGGCAGGAGCTGCTAAAAACAGCCTATCCTGCCTTGACAGAGTACAAAATAGACTTTGTGGCTTAGTGGGGAATGCCCTTTTCTCTACCCTGCAACCTCTCTCCCACAGAAGAGACGTTGCGAGCCTGTCCTGGTTTTATCATTATTTCCATGGCAAATGCTCGTCTGAACTCCAATCTCTGGTCCCCCCTCGCCAATCTTTCACGAAAAACACCCGTCTAGCTGAATCCACTGTGAAAAATTTCCCCCACTCTATATCTGTGCCTAAATAAAAACGCAGATTCCATGAACAAAGCTTCTTTCTTAGAACTGCACGCCTGTGGAACTCTGTTCCGTCTGCCTGCTTCCCTCCGGACTACAACTTGGATGTCTTCAAGTCCAATGTTAACAAATTCCTAATGAACCGCCCCCTTAAGTAAACACTTCAGCAAATCTCCTCAGTAACTTAATGTACTTGCAATAACCCTTATCCCTGAGTGGCTTCCGGGCCTTGATAAGTGGTGATCACTGTGTAAAAAAAAAAAAAAAAAATTTGATTTTTCTTTCCTTCCTCTAAACATTTTCTGACACTCCATCTCTATTGTCCAAATGAACTCCTAAAGTCCAATTTTTGAGAGTAGATCCAATTTTCTGTAATAAAATACTTTTGTTTTAAATGTTTTGAAAATTCCTGTAAAAAACTTATACAACATAAGTAAAATGGCACTGAAATGGTAATGAAAATAAGTAGGCAATACCAAAAAGTGGCTAAAAGTTGTGAAAACATTTCAAAATGTCTATTCTCTGATTTCTTCTGTTTTTTTTTCTTCTTGATCAGGAAATGTCTGTGTTCCAAGACTACGTTATTTTCTTTAAAGTCCCATTTATTGTGAATTCAGTATGTTGGGGGGGGGGGTACAGGTTGCATCTTGGGTGTAGACGGGCTGCAAAACGAATTATGTGTGAAGGGAGCACGATGTTGCTAAGCACGGCACTGTCCACAATCATGTAATTCAAGTCTCACAGCAACCAAATGAATTCTCAAATTTGGGGGCCATTTATTTAGATGTTGATGCCACCTTTTCTTCTGCTAGTAGTGGAAGACGTTCCTAATACTGACATCTTGGAGTTTTAATCCCTTAATTTATCATTGATTTTAAGTCATTCTCTACATGTGATATTCTCTCTAAATCTTTGCACAAACTGACCTACCTCTTTCACTTTCTCTCTATCTTTGAGCCATTTGACGTCATATCCACTTCTGGCTATGCAGGTTGAAATGATATTTGAGTTCATATTCGTTGACTCAATGACCTTAGTTTCCTGTGTATGTGTGAATGTTAACCCATGAATTCAAATCACCAGACAAATGCTATCAAATATACCTTTTATTATTTAATATTTTAAGAACATACCCTGATGAAAACCTTATGATTGCATCCAAGCAAATTGACCTTGTATTATGATCTTACTTGAATTGAAGAATATAAAAAAATGGCCCTATTTTATAACATATAAGATATAATACAACGAAACATCTCTACATTACCCTCATTTTAATTCATTATTTAGGCGTTTCTGTGTAGGATTGTTATATTATTTAAATATCTAACATTCCTTAAGCCGCAATTGTTGCACTGAAGATAACAAATTAACTTGTACCACTCAGGATTCTTCCAATCATATAAAGTAACACATTGAAAAAGAAACAATCCAGACTCTATTCTGTATTTTATTGTAGAGATGTAAGATGGCAATGAAAAGGTGGTTTTAGCATAGCTCACAAATTATACCAGTAGCAAAGTTAGGTATGTGTATATGCTTGTATGTACAGTATTCACCACTAAACTAATTAACTGATCATTATGGATATTCGGAAAACAACTGTTAGGTGTAAGGGATTGTAATGTAGTTCAATTTATTTTTATTCACAAAGGTTAAAATTCAGAAACTTCTAATTCTTGTAAAATTTTAACAATAGATAATAGACATCAATTAATAAATATTCTCAATATTTAAAAGCTTTTTTAGTATTTTTAGTTTTTTAGTCTATAATATAGACCAAAACCCCATTGGATAATTCAAGTATTTCAAATTTACATTGGACTGGACTCATAGTCAATAGACACCAATTAATTAAATTTTAGACATTTTCTTAGAATAAAAACCATGTAATGACTTTTGATCCAAATTGGAATAATGATTTTACATTATACTTTGATTTTAATCTTTGTAACAAAACATAAAAGTGGTGCTAAAGAGTTCGGGGGAATTAATTTTATCAATACTTTTAATTAATTTTATCCATACTTTTTATTAATTTTATCCATACTTTTAATTAATTTTATTCATACTTTTAATTAATTTTATTCATACTTTTAATTAATTTTATCCATACTTTTAATTAATTTTATTCATACTTTTAATTAATTGTATCTATACTATTAGTTAATTTTATTCATACTTTTAATTAATTTTATTCATACTTTTAATTAATTTTATTCATACTTTTAATTGATTTTATCAATACTTTTAATTAATTTTATTCATACTGTTTATTAATTTTATTCATACTTTTTATTAATTTTATTCATACTTTTAATTAATTTTATTCATACTTGTTATTAATTTTATCCATACTTTTTATTAATTTTATCAATCCTTTTAATTAATTTTATCTATACTTTTAATTAATTTTATCCATACTGTTTATTAATTTTATGCATACTTTTAATTAATTTTATTCATACTTTTAATTAATTATACACATACTTTTTATTAATTTTATTCATACTTTTAATTAATTTTATTCATACTTTTAATTAATTTTATCCATACTTTTAATTAATTTTATTCATACTTTTAATTAATTTTATCCATACTTTTAATTAATTGTATCTATACTTCTAATTAATTTTATTCATACTTTTTATTAATTTTATTCATGCGTTTAAATAATTTTATTCATACTTTATTAATTTTATTCATACTTTTAATTAATTTTATTCATACTTTTTATTAATTTTATCCATACTTTTAATTAATTGTATCTATACTTTTAATTAATTTTATTCATGCTTTTTATTAATTTTATTCATACTTTATTAATTTTATTCATACTTTTTATTAATTTTATTCATACTTTTAATTAATTTTATCCATACTTTTAATTAATTTTATCTATACTTTTAATTAATTTTATTCATACTTTTTATTAATTTTATTCATACTTTTAATTAAATTTATTCATGCTTTTTATTAATTTTATTCATGCGTTTAAATAATTTTATTCATACTTTATTAATTCTATTCATACTTTTAATTAATTTTATTCATACTTTTAATTAATTTTATCAATCCTTTTAATTAATTTTATCTATACTTTTAATTAATTTTATCCATACTGTTTATTAATTTTATGCATACTTTTAATTAATTTTATTCATACTTTTAATTAATTATACACATACTTTTTATTAATTTTATTCATACTTTTAATTAATTTTATTCATACTTTTAATTAATTTTATCCATACTTTTAATTAATTTTATTCATACTTTTAATTAATTTTATCCATACTTTTAATTAATTGTATCTATACTTCTAATTAATTTTATTCATACTTTTTATTAATTTTATTCATGTGTTTAAATAATTTTATTCATACTTTATTAATTTTATTCATACTTTTAATTAATTTTATTCATACTTTTTATTAATTTTATCCATACTTTTAATTAATTGTATCTATACTTTTAATTAATTTTATTCATGCTTTTTATTAATTTTATTCATACTTTATTAATTTTATTCATACTTTTTATTAATTTTATTCATACTTTTAATTAATTTTATCCATACTTTTAATTAATTTTATCTATACTTTTAATTAATTTTATTCATACTTTTTATTAATTTTATTCATACTTTTAATTAAATTTATTCATGCTTTTTATTAATTTTATTCATGCGTTTAAATAATTTTATTCATACTTTATTAATTCTATTCATACTTTTAATTAATTTTATTCATACTTTTAATTAATTTTATTCATACTGGGGTAGGTATTCTTCTAGTGGTCTATAATTCTAAGAAGATCATGCATTCTATGAATTATTTATACTTATATTTTATTGTTTTAGTCACTCCTTTTCAACTAATAAAATTCTGATCTAATCAAATAATTTTTAGTTGATTTTATTTATTTTTTACCATTTCATTCCTATTTTCCCATCTTCCAAACTGAACACAAGACAATATTTATGTTATTCTGAATTTTTGAGATATAATAGTCCGATTAATCAACATAACACAAATATCTATGTTGTTTTAATATTGGATAAACTTTATTTCTGTTTTATTTCAAGAAAATAAATGTCAGCTTTTAAAAAAGGTGTGTTTTACCCCCCCCCCACATTTTTTTTTGCCTTTTCTCGATCCATCTCTATTACACATACACAAACTGATTAGTATATTTGATTAATAATACCGCTGAAAACAGAGATATCAAAGAAGTAAATATATTTACTGCTGAAACCTTGTACATACTATAAAAACTCAAACACAGTTTTTCTTTCTTTCCTTTACTTCCAGAGACAACAGAATGTGTGCATCACATAGATCCCCTTGTCAAGCAGCACACACATGATGAAACATTCACGAACTTCTGTATCCCAATAAAGCACGCACACACACACACACACACACACACACACACACACACACACACACACACACGCACGCACGCACACACACACACACACACACACACACACACACACACACACACACCACTCAATGGATCTACATACACACGTCCATATGTACACTCTCTCACTGACAAAACAAAGCCGTATACACACACACACAAATCTACATGCCTACTCCATTTACACACACACACACACACACACACACACACACACACACACACACACACACACACACACACACACACACACACAGAGAAGCCAAAGCAAATATATATACTCAATTTTTCCATACAGATAAATAGGGCTATGACAACAGAATATTCTTATCATTGGTTTAACTCTTGAGTATATATCCGACACAGTTAATCAACCGAAAACCACATCACTATATAAAAGCTTATTAGATATCAACGCATACACACTCGAGAGTCAAAACAATGAAAAGAATATGCTGTTGTCCTAGCCCTACAGATAAAACAGTTTTTCTTTCACCAGATCTTTATTGGAACTCACTGGACATTTGTATTCTACGAGCTCTTTATCATTTATTATCTTAGAAAGCTGTTTATATTACTTGATTAATTATTTTGTATGAATAAATTTTGCCATTCATTTATTTAGTAATGTCTTATCTTTTACACACATGTATAAGCATAATAGTTTTGTGGGTGAAATTTACTGAAGTTTAAAGTATTTCTCTTTGGAATATTAAATATTTAACTGTGCAATGTAGTGCATATTTCATTTGGTTTCGTATCTGTTAACAACTTTCCTGCCTTTTTAAAGGAGTGACAAAGTGGATTTGTTAACAATCGCCCCCCCCCCGCCTACTTATTTCACTTCACACTGTTTGATTATTGTCAGCCATTCATAGCTTACATTGTAATTTTATCTACTATATGAACATGTCATTTAGCCCATTTATCAGTTGTTGTTTTTCCTATGAGTTCTCTTAACTAGTCTATTTTTATTTAGCAGTCTCTATATCAGTGTAACTGTCAGTCTATTTAGTTGTTTTGTTTTTCTACACTTCATTTGTTTTCAATCTATGTAATTTAGACTCCAGTTTGCCTAAACTGTGAGAAAACTTTTTAACATAATCTAAAAATACTGATTACTTTTTGGACCGCATTTTTGTGATAAGGATTTATCATTATTTATATTTTTGGATTATGTTTGGATATGTTTGGACTATTGTCCTCATCAGTTTTAATGTTTTTACTTCTATCACATTTTGACTGAAGATTGTTGTCATCAACACTGCCATCATCATCGAACAAACAAAATGTAGTATAAATAAAAATATCAACATAGATAAGGAAAAAATAATGTAAATGGCGATTGCTGTGCTTTCAACATATGTTCTTGCATTTATATCAGGCAATTGCTCTTCTGGAAATTTTATCATACAATTGGTCTTCTAGAAATTCTAGCATGCAATTTCTCTTCTGGAAATTCGCTTATGCAATTACTCTTCTGGAAATTCGCTTATGCAATTACTCTTCTGGAAATTCTCTTATGCAATTACTCTTCTGGGAATTCTATCATGCAATTGCTCTTCTGGCAATTCTATCATACGATTTCACTTCTGGCAATTCTATACTGCAGTAGCCCTTTTGGAAATTCTATAATGTAATATGCTTTCTGAAAATTCTATTATACAGTATCCCTTCTAAAAATTCTATCATGCAAAACAATTACCTTAAAACAATATGTGAATTGAAAGAAGATGGATTAAAATAATGAGCGTGTGTATATGCAAGTTTGAGTATGTGTTCCCTGCTTGAGCATGGTGCATGCAGTTCCTAGTCCTGTTGGACCCCTTAGGTAAGCCTTTTAGTTTCTTAGCTAGTCAAGTGAATGCACCCACCTATTTCTTTATCTCTTTTGGCTAGAGGATAAACAGTTATATTTGTTCACAATAAATATTAAGCTATTTATTGTTTGCAATTAATTATATACCATAATATTCAGTACAATATTTTCCTTTTAACATCGACTTACAATGTTGTTTCTATTACATGCCACAAACGACCGATTATTCATCTTGAAAAGTGTCTTTATAACGACACTGGTGGTCTCTTATTATTGAACTACAAATTTATCTTATTGGTAAGTTTGTTCTTATATGTTGTACTTTTTAAAAAGGCCAAAAATAAAAAATGCCTGAGAAAGATTTCCACACAAAACAATATTTTTTATAAAAGATGTTTTTGTTTTTTTTGTTTACAATGTAACATATGACAATCTCTGATTTTTCATGCTTCATCTTCGTTTTCCTTTTTGTTTTCTCTGTACGGGGTGGTATACTTGAAAAATGTTCATCCTACAAACAGGGTCACCACGGTTGATATGATTTTATAATAGTACCGTGAGGTATGTGATCTGTCCATCTTTCAAAGAATTTTTAAAATATCTCTTTGAAGTAGTATGATAATATGAGGTCTGTATTCACGTTTCACCTTATTTTCATTTAAAAAAATCATACTTTAGAGACATTACAAATTAAAAAGAGTTCAGGCCTGGGAACAAAAATTTATTGGTTTCTTTAATTTTTACAGGGCGACTCCAAGATTGATCCCACTAATATATCCAATGGACATGCATCACAGTTACTGCAATATTACAATTATTTTTCTAGAAATAGTTTTTAATTGAATTTAAAAATATAATTTAAATTAAATGAATTAAGTGAGTTAAAATTTCTTTTATTTTAAAATTCTGTTTATTCTGTATATTGTGTAAAAAGAAAAAAGAAAGAGAATGATTCTTACGGATTGTAGGCTTAGCCTTTTGGAAGAGGGAGTCTGATCAACATAAATAAAAATGAGCAAATGGTATTTATGGTTAGAAGTGAGGGAGAGATGGCATTCTACACTGTTTTGTTTTGTTCTAGTAGAGATCAAACCATTGGAAAGAATTTTTTTTGTTACATTTTGTTAACAGACCTTGTTTGGATGAGACACTAAAAGAGTATTTTTTTTTTGCAACCACAACTGCTACCATTTTGGATATCATCCATTTTTAAAAGGTTTCTAAGAATATTTACTGTTGCTTATTTATTTATTTGTTCATATTTATGAGTTTACAAATGTACCATAGAATACATATAGGGTATCTCAATAAAATATATACACTCTTTAAATGACCATAAAACCAACATTTATTATAAGAAAGAAAAGTTTTATACATCTGTGTTTAACGTGCCCCCCTCCCACACCCACTTCGATCCCCCAAAAAGAGAAAAATCCATAAGGTGGTGTTAAATCTGGTGAGTGTGAACAGTACTCGATACTTCCTCTCCATCCTAACTATCTGTTTCGCAGGTGACTATCTAGATATGTTCTTACATTATGATGATAGTGGGGGAGTGCTCCATCTTGCTGGAAGTGCCATTCTTTATTCCTAAACATCTCTTGGGAACGTGGTATAGTGTATTCATGTAGCAAGTTGAGATAATTTAAAGAGTGTATACCTTTTATTGAGACCCCCTGTATTAAAAATTGAAATATTTTGTAAAAATAATGTTTTTTTTTTATTTTATCATTCATAGGTCAGTTACTTTTGAGCTTTTGAAAAATGTCTGGAAGTCAAGCAGAGAGTGTAATAAAGAATATTATTCGAGAAATTGCCCGGGAATGCACAACAAAAGGACAGGCTGTGTCTGAAACATTGGTGGCATTTATGGTAAGTTGAAGGCCATTTAAATCTGCATATATGTAATCATTAGAGGCTGCACTAAACCTAATATAAATATCAGGTAGAATGCTAATTTGTACAATTTGCTAAGATGTTAATGTGCTGAGACTGGTTCTTCCTAATGCGTTGAGTTGTGGATCATGTAATGTTGGGGTGGTCAACCACTCGTTGATTTGGCCACATGCTTATCCATATAAATTGTGTGACTCAGAAGTTCACAATCTCGTCACTATTCCAGACCAGTTCTGCTAATGTGCTGACATATCTTTCATTATATTCATATTATATTTTTAAATTGAATATTTTTTATGCTTTATTTTATGCATGGCAAAATATAAATACTATAAGTATTATATGTTTCTTCATAGACTTTGCACATAAAAGAAATAAACATAAAGAAATAATCAAAATATTAAAATATAACAGGATTTATTGTGTGCTTAAAAGTAATACACGAAAATGATCAATCTTCCTAATATGTGCATATAGAAAAAGTTGAATTTACCAAGACATTGACTAAATTAATAAGAATATTTCTAATTGATGTCGCCAAATCCTTTCTTTCCTCTTTGTTTGTGCACTGTTCCAGTTAACTAATTCTGCCAAGATACTTTTGAGATAACATGCAGTCATACTAGTTTACATATTAACTTTTATTTTTACTATTTGTTGAATGATTTCTACAACCTGTGTCTCGACCGCTAGTACAATGGATATTTCCTGAGAAGGATTATAAAAACTTGGCAAGAATCAATCTTTTGCTTTTGTACTTCAAATTAATGTTGAGTAAAACTTTTCTAAAGTTTAATCAAGCTTCTTTCATAACAGTTGGTAGTTTTGTGAGCAAACTACATCTACACCCACCGTCTGCTTGGAATGAATGGGAGCATTGTTGATTATTTCCACAAAATGATTTCTTGACCTACAATGGAGATTTGCCTATGGTTGTGGTGATTATATCTATCAGGAATCGTCTAAATGGATGACATGCTGAACCTCAACTGCTGACAATGAGCCTTAATGGAATATCATCTTTATGAAATTGTAGGAAGGTTAGAATACTTGGAAAAACTCATTTATAAAAGTGACTTTCTGAAGGTTGAAGGTTCAATCCCCAGTGTGGGCACTGGAAATATTATTGCAAATTACTTAGAACTTCTCATTACTATTAGTTACTACATCTGATTCTGAATATTGGCTGATATCACAAAAACATCTCAGACTGATGCTCACTCTTCAGAAACCCAGCAATCGAAGCAAATAAAAACAATATATGCAGGAATCTGTTAATCAGAATAACTTTAACTTGTCTTCGGACCTCGACAGCTCCAAGTCAACATTAGATGATGGACCTAAACAATCAAGATACTTCCAAAAGCCTCACAGAATGCCAGGTCATTGAGATGACTTTATTCTAAAACATTGTATTAAATGATTTCTGCAAGTTGCATCTCAACCTCTAGTATGATGGATAGTTTCTGAGAAGAATTATAAAAGCTAGGCAAGATTAGATCTTTTGCTTCTGTACTTCAAATTAATGTTGAATAAATTTTTTCTAAAGTTTGATTGAGCCTCAATCTTTTATTACACTATTAATTGATTATTTATTGAAATAAAAAATGCAATTGCATTAAATAAAATTTTTCTTTTTCAATCTTACAAGATTATGAAATTTAAATATGCCATAATGTGCACTTTTTCTTAAGCTACTAAACTATTAAAGTGGGTGAATATTCTTATTATTTAAAAAAAAGAATGAATTACTTTGTAACCTTTTGTCCTTAATCCAGCCTCTGCGATATTTTCTCTTGAATAAGAAAGATTCATCTATTTCAACTTCTATGGCACTATTGCTGTCTTCATTTATCTCACCTAGAATTGTTAGATTGTTTAGGATGTCTTGTTCACAAACTTCTCAGATGAATTTCATTCATGAATTGCATCAGAAAACATTGATTTTTTAAATTATTATCATGTCTTATTTGCAGATGGCTTTCTTCCAAAGGAAATCCCTTTGTATATATTACTTATTGACTGACAATTACTGCTAGGCGATTGCCATTGACATCCTCAGTATTTTACATGATCCACATTTGCTAGAATTACCTCGTAAGCAACAAAATAGATTTTATTTTCCATTAATTTTAGTACAAGTGAAGTAAAAGTCTAAAAAAATATGCAAAGTTATTTCCTTTACTTGTACTAATCAATTTAAAAAATGTTTTCTTTAAAAAATGTTTTCTTTAAAAAATATTTTCCTCATTTATATTTAAAAAAAAAAAATTACTTTGTCAGCATAAAGCAACATGAACTAAAAGGTCCCAAAATTTTCCCTGGTGTTTACTTCCAACAGCCTAATAATTAAATCCCCACTATTTTGTCTTTCAGTTCTCTGATAAATAGGAAAGAATTGCTGTTATCTGTTGTGAGGGAATAATATGTGGAGATTGTCAATCCTCTCATTAGTAATCATCACTTAACTGTCAATCTATCCATTCCGTTAACCATTATCCTCAGGTGTTTTTTAGCCTTTGATAACTGATGGTTCATTAGTAATAAAATGGTAGCAAATCTTTATGTATTTATGTAGTTTGAAATTTTAATTTATGGAGATTAAAACAACATTACTTTAACAAATTTTAATAATTTAATAAATAAACGATACTGTAATAATTAAATTTAAGTTTTAAAATTCTATTTAAAAGATTTAATACTATGATAAAAAAATATCTGGCATTCTGAAGGCCCTTTGGGAGCATCTTGATTGTTTAGATCCATCACCTAATGTCGACTTGGGGCTGTCGAGGTTCGAAGACAAGTTAAAGTTTTCATGATTAACAGGCTCCAGGCTCCAGGCTCCTATAGATATTTTTTTTATCTGCTTCGGTTGCTGGGTGAAGAGTGAGCATCATGTAGGAAAGAATATGAATGAAATTACTTGCATTGAACGACATTAATATTTATTTATGTCAAATAAAATAATAGTTATAATTATATTCATATATATTTGAATGATTCTTAAATTTGTCTTTTCTTTAAGGTGAAAGCAATTGTTTTGAACCCTCACAGTGGCTTCAATGTTGACCGAACGCTTACTAAAGAGGATGTACAAACATTAATCAAGGTAATATCATTTCTTTATTTAGATATTTATAAAGTTAAAAAAATAATAAAATCTTGCTATTGTTCAACTTTATTTGATCGATATTTGGATTAAATGCTTTTAGGTAATGGATGGCAAAGTGTTAATTTTGTATTGATGAAGGATTATCTCCCTTCTTTTAGAGAGTTGGAAGTCGATTCAACTTAACGATTTTGATTTTAATCACAACTAAAACCACTCGTTTACTTTTTGATACTACTAATAAGCATAACTTATTTTATATTGATATCGGAAATTATTTCGAGTTTGATACATTTGAATGATTTTTGACATCTATTTTTACTGTCCAGAAGAATTTACATGCATACACACACACACACACGTTAAAGAAATTTTGAGATGAGGATTGATAATTTATATTATTTAGTTTTTTCAGACTATTATTCTTATTTTATTTCATATGTTGACAATGTTTCAGCTAATATAACATCTTACCTCCTTCAGATGAATTTTTAATTTGGAAATTTTTGTAGAAATAATTAACCCACTGTGGGCCCAGATCACCGATTTGTGGAAATAGAGACAATGGCAAGTCCTCAGGTAATGATTAAGGGCTTTTATAAGGTAAAACGATGATTCAAATACAGAAAAATTTAAATATTTCAAACATGTAAAATTTGGGGGTGTTTAGGGCCCCAAAACTTAAAATCAGGATTTTGCTCTCAAAAGTGCAAATTAGATATTTGGGCATATCTTAGTGAAAAATGATCCACTGGCAATTGTTGAGGGCTTGTTGTAAGTGTAATGTGAATACGAAATAGTATATACATTGCAGCATATCAATCAAGTAAAATATCTTTAACAAGAGAAACATAAAATTTCTTTGGTAAGTTGAAAAGCCTTGAGATTTAATAGTGTGATCATTTTCACCACATTCAGTGCAATACTTATTAGGATGCCATTGATTGGACTGCTTCACGGCACCAGGATCAAAACGTTCAAGCAGTCTACAAATAATATCAGTTCACTGTTCAGTTGGTGATGGGTTTCTTGAAAGGAATTGCAAATAATTACGGATGTCCTTATTGTTGGATTCCAAACATTCCTCTGACAAGTTTCCTAGCCATGAACTTGACTAAATGTGGAATTATTCCATGAAGAATGATTTAGCTTCACCAATTTAAAATAATGACACATATTCCTAATTGTACTTTAGCGAATAATTTTCATCTCATCATGTTTAACTTGTCTCGAGGAAGATATAACACTAAGGATTGTTGACAATTGGCGATACCAAAGCAACAAATTATCGCTGTGTTTCACAGAAATCAATTCTTGTATGCAATCAATAACCTTTTCAGAGAAAAAAAAAAACGACTTTTTTTAACACTATTTGTTGATGTCTCACCTTCTCCACCAGCATGATTACATCTATCCAGACAGAAACCAGTTTCCCCGTGAATTTGTTAAGGACTTTTTCTCTGGAGGCACGAAGTGAGTTACCTAATGGCCCATACTTCTCAATCCATTGTTGGTATTCTATGTGGCAACAATACATAACTTTGAGGAACCATGTAGTACCATTGATACTTTTCTGGTCTGATACAGAAATTGGTTTTGCTGTAACACCTTGCCTGATCTTAAAGTTACCATTTTTAGTAAGAATCACACCATCATCATCAACTAGACTTTCCCATAACTTTAGAGTATCCTCAGCACATCTGTTGATTGGGAATCTATCAGAAATAAATTCAGGATTTGTCCAATCTGCCTGCTTGCTAATACAAAGAATACAATCTGCATTAACTAGTCCCGACACATGCTACTTAAACTTTAAATCTTCCATGGTGTCATGAATTCTAATCTTTACATTACATGCCTTATTGCCAACGTGTGCGCACACAGATCACGAAAACGCTTTCTTCTTTTCTTTGTTGTTATGACATGTTCAATCAACAACAACAGTAGCATCAAACAACTTTATTTCTGTAGCAGCAAGTTCGAGCACAGATGAATTGCCTTTCTTGTGCCAACTCTTAAAACGAGTGAAATGCATCCATGATGATTTGAAGAATTCCAACCAGTCAGCAGAATCTTTGATTACGTTGAATTCTTTTCCATATTACTGATATAAGCATCATAACCAGGAATATGGATACTAAGGTACTTAAGCTTTGGTGAATTTTTATTCTCATAGCATTTATATGCTACTTAACATGTTGCAGAATTTTTTATATATGTTTTTTCATATATTAATAAAAATATATATATGCATAAAAGCTTAAGTACCTATATCTATAATATATAATAATTTTCTGTAGGCTATTTTTTAACCCAGTCAACGACGGGTACTATTGCTAGTATATATATATATAATACCTATATATATATATATATATATATATATATATATATATATATATATATATATATATATATATATATGCATAAAAGCTTAAGTACCTTAGGTACCAGAAAGGCAAATAGATAAAAGGAAGGAAACCTAGCCATACATATCTAAAAACCCTGAAGAAGCATTGAATAAAAAAAAAAATGGAAAAAAAAAAAAGATTTTACACACACACATACATACATACATACATACATACATACATACATATATATATATATATATATATATATATATATATATATATGTGTGTGTGTGTGTGTGTGTATGTGTATATATATATATATATATATATGTATGTATGTATGTATGTATGTATGTCAGGTCATGTCATATGCTACTGGTACCATGTAACCCAGTACTACCTGCCTCATGGTCGGGTCACCGGCGACTAAACTGGTTCCCCCACCAGACTTGTTTGGTTAGGAGGGCAGCTAGTCTCCCTGAAGGATTAAAAACAAGACCTTCCAAAGGGCGAATGAACTCTTTTTGTGGGTCAACGGTGAACTAGCACCGTGTATATTTGTGTGTGTGTATATGTGTATTGGGGTAGAGAGGGCTCCCGTAAGCCGTGGTGAAGGCAACCTTTCTAGGAGAAGCAAATCTCTGATTTAAAAAACCATAAAGCGGAAGACCAGTACCCGCATTAAGCTGGTCTGCAGTTTAATTTGTTGCTGGCTATCTTGCTCTTGCTTGTTGCTGGATCTCAACATTTTGAACCGAGAGAGAGACTTAGCTGTCGTACAAAGCTAAGACTCTTTAACATCATATTTGTATAGATACTCCCTCAGACATTTGGGCTCATGGATTTTAAATGTCTGAGGGAGTGGCACTCGTCTGACAAGACGTTGCAATCATCATCATGTATGTATGTATGGTTAGTATTTTTACCTGAAAACATTTTGTTGAATTTTCGCAGATCACTTGTGTTATATTATAAAACTGAGCACATGGAAGCAAGAAAGGGACAAACGAAAAGGTTGAGTTTAAACCTTTATTTAAAGTTAAAACGATCGTGAAATGAACTGCTGAATGTGTCAAGATATTTCAGCGGTGGTGGGACGTCAGTAGAAATGCTGGTCGGGTGTTGATATGAACTCGGCGATGGATCTGGTGTTATTGTCAGGCTGAGGCGGGGGGGGGGCGGTGATAACAGGAACGTGGCTTAGGTGTCTGGAATACGGGTTGTGACACAATCCTTAAATTAGATTGTGTGTTTTAAAAAAATTTCAAAATTACATTTTAGGCTGATAAAAAATGTATTGTTTTTTTTTTTGTTGTTTGATTGTCGTTGAAGCAAAATGAACAGAGAGAGAGAGAGTGTATAGAAGAAAGAGAAAGTAATATATGTTCAAATATCATACCATTCTCCCAGGTAAAAGTAACTATATAAGTAATTCATAAGAGTTAGGAAATGTGGGGGAGGGGCGGTACTAGGGAATAAACTTGAAATTTAGATATCAAATCTCGATAACATTTTTCTTTTAAGATTTTTTTTTTCAATTTTCCTTGAATTTCAATTCATAAAACAGAAATTTCACTTTGTTTCCTAGAATACAGTAGTAAGTACATCCCTCATAAAAGTTGAAATGAAAGATGGACACCATGTTTAAAAACGATCTTTTGATGGTTTTATATAGTCAAAAGCTGTTTAATAAAACTGTCTTTATTGACTGTGAGAAACATGCAAAGTGCAAGTATTTCAATTTCGTTGAAATTCATAAAACAAATATTTCGCTTATGTACAGTATTGCTTTATGTTAAATGATTTACTACAAATAAATCTTCCCTATATATATATATATATATATATATATATATATATATATATATATATATATATATATTCAAGCAAATATTATTAAATGCAACGGAAACACTTTGCTTTATCATTCTTTTTTTTTTAATTTTTCAATTTTCCATATAATCTTTTTTGTACCAAAATCCAAAATATTAATAAAAGTTACATAATTGTTGCTGTCACGAGCGCTTTCGATTCATCTACGAATCATCATCAGGTGTTGAAGTAAAAGTCTGAAGGAGCAAAAATGAGAATTAAAAGTGAAAACTAAAATATACAGTAAACGGCGATAAGTTTAAATATATAGAGTCGATGAAAAGTCGATTAAAAATTTGAGTATCAAAATCAGCAAGTTAACAAAGTCCATCCAATATGAACTACACAAGACATTTTAGAACGTTACTGCTTTTCTAGAATGTGATATCATTTATAGTGGGTTGAAGGATTCTAATATATAATGCTTCAAGAATTTTTAATTTTTTAATATTATTTTCATGTATAATTTTTATGTTGTCAACGAGAACCTTTTTAAGATTGTAGTTATCTTCTTTTATAAAATGTTTCTATATAGCACTAGTATTATTTAGATGCATGGTTATTCGCCGGGACGATGTTGTCGTTGTATGCCCAATGTATGTATTATTTTCGGAGTTACATTCTCCCATAGAGCATTTGAAATGATACACTACAATGGTTTGTTCAAACATTTTTATAGCCGGTGAGGAGTTGTTTCTAACCACAAGGTTTTGTGTTCTAAACTTCTTGTAGTAGATAATAATTTTAATTTTAGAATTACTGTCAAAAGGTGTCAAGTATCTACGTATGATAATTCAGTTTTTTATGTGAAGAAAATAAAAACACAAACCAAATTAACTGAAAGATTCCATGATTTGTAGTTTTTTTCTTCACATAAAAAACTGAATTATGTGTGAATAGCATTTTTTTTGTGTGAAACACACTTTACGAAGTATTGTAACTGAGGAAAGTGAAACATTTACTTAGGATGTGTTCAATTAAATTCCTTGTGAAAAGTGAAAAAGAAAAAAAAAACAAAATTATTCCATATATTTTGGTGAATAATACAAAAAAATATGCAGACAAGTCTTATATAGCATATCCCTCCATATTTACATGAATAAACCAGAAACCATCAGGAACAGTGACAGTGATAATAATGGTGATGTTAAGACAAACCCCGTTCGTCGATACAACATAAATGATCACACTAAACACACACAACAACATCAAAGCCCATTTTTTTCTATACACACATTAAAGGAATAACTCACAACTCATCCCAACAAAGAAAACTACCAAACGAAGCAGTACATCGAAAGAAAAAGCCAAATACAAAACACAAACATCACAGCAGACACAACTCCAGCAGCACATAAACAAGAATAATTACCTCGTAAAACACTACAACACCTAATAGAACACATTCACAACTTTCTTAGCTTTAAATTGATATAACACATGTATACAAAAATCAAACAGACGATTCCCTACAGTACACTAAAACACAAAAAACAAACACAAATAAAAAATGAAAATGACGACCAGCGTCGAAAGCCACCTTTGTTTACAACTATGTCTGCAACACAAGTATAAATATGACTATTTTCTCGACAAGCAGGCAGATCAGCTCAGCGTGTAAAGCTGTGAACCTCATTCTCTCACAAACCAGCCACCATTGATTCTTCACCAGCAACAACAGCTATTAAAATTACTACGCTCGCGTTGTCGCCGCATCACTGCCATCCCACTCGTGATACTAGATACTAAACTACCCCTTTTTCGCCGCCGCTTACACCAGATCACCACAGCTCGTCAGATAGCAAGGTTTGTTCCATCAATAGCAGCAGCAACTGTCACCAACCCTCCATTAGCGACAGTAGCTATTAAGATTACTCCTCTTCCGCCATCGCCACCAACCCCCTTGTGCTACCAAACAGCAGCTTTTAAGACTGCTCACCTTTCGCCACCGCCATCACACTCTGTTACACATGCAATAAAAAGGGGGGGGGGTGATTAAATAAAACCAAACAAAGGGATATAAAAAGAAATTTTCAAAAAACATATTTATCGCACATGTGATAAGGGTAAAAATAAAAAAGAGACACAAGGGTTTGAACACAACATAATGCGAGAAAGAACGAAACTACAAACACAAGTGGTAACGTTTCAAAGTTAATTTCATTATGAAAATAAACTATGGTGGGGGGGATGAGATTAAATAAAATAAAAAAAAGACAAATTACGAGGATTTGGAAGGGATATCTTAATCTACTATCTGAAAATGCCAACAAGAAATATATCGATACAAAAAATACATCAATACAAACAAAATGGCAAAATGAAAGGACTCCCCAATTTAATATACAAGAGAGAGGTATGCAGAGAGAGGGGACTTACAGCCTTTATTTTTATTTTTTTATTTTCTTTTCTACGTGAAGTTTAACCACTATTCTATTCGCTTCGGATGACTGTTCATAATATGCGATACTCCTATGTATTATTCATCCACTGTTTCAGTTATTCTTCGCTGTATGTCTTTTTGGTACGACATGTTCCTCGTGTTCATAGGGTCAACATTATCTGTTTTGACAACATCAGTTTATTCTCATTTCTCTGTCGTTATCGGGTGGAAATTTTCCACATCCACCTGGCATGGTAGCTCGGATGAGAGTCTCCAAAGAATGTCTCTCCCTCTCTCTTCTCTGTACTTTTCTTCTCCTTCTCCTTCTTTCTTTGTTCGCTTAGTACCCCAGAACTAAAAGGGGTCAGAAAGTGTATTGACCAGATGACTTGTCAACCCGCTGACTCATCTACTGCAATTTCTGTTTTATGAATTGAAATTCAAGGAAAATTGAAAAAAAAATCTTAAAAGAAAAATGTTATCGAGATTTGATATCTAAATTTCAAGTTTATTCCTTAGTACCGCCCCTCCCCCACATTTCCTAACTCTTATGAATTACTTAAATAGTTACTTTTACCTGGGAAAATGGTATGATAGTTGAGCATATATTACTCTACTCCAAAGGAGGAAGTAATACCTAGTGTTAATGTAGACATTGGTTACCTCCCTTGCTTCAGTTACATGGTTACCTCCCTTGCTTGTGGTGATATAAATAGGAGTCGGCCATCTTGATTTAGTCAGTTCGTTCGTACAGTTTAGACAGACTACAAGTGTCTCAACAAATGGTAGCAGAGATATCCCTCTGTGTGCGACAAAACGAAAAAAAAAAAAAAAAAAAAAAAAAAAAAAATTTTTTTTTTTTTGTACAGCTTGTCTGTAGCACTAGACAGATCGGATATCGGATATGGCAACTTCAAACAAACAACCTCCATTGTTGGAGGGGGAGGATGTTTACGAGAACTGGAAACAAGACGTTGAAATGTGGTCGTTGTTCACGGATCTTTCTGAGGAAAAAAAAGGGCCAGCAGTGTTTTTGACGCTACCACCGAATATTAGAGAATGTGTCCGTGAATTGCCAACAAGTGACATCGGCGGACGAGATGGCTTGAAGATCTTAATAAAGAAACTGGATGACATATATTTAAAGGATGAACACACGCGCGCTTACATGACTTTTAAGGAATTTTACACTTATAAAAGATCGTCAGGTACCAGTATAAATGACTTTCTTGTTCGTTATGAGTTTTTGTACCAAAGATTAAAAAAATTCTACATTATTCTACCGGAAGGAGTGCAAGCTTTTCTTGTTTTAAACGCGGTTAACATATCGGAAGAGAACGAAAAATTAGCGCGGACAACGTGTTCTGTTTTGACGTATCAAAACATGAAGGAATCGATAAAGAAAGTATTTGGTGACATTTATCGTGATGAAAATGTACCGGCAGTGAAATCAGAGCCCGAAATCGTCAACTATAATTATTCTAAACCGGGTAACAACAAAAGGCGTTTTCGTCGAGGACAATCTAATCCATGTGACCGAAGTGGAAACGTGTTGTTGTGTTACAAATGTCAGTCTCCGAACCATCTAATTAGAGAGTGTCCTAGAAATACGCCCAGGTTTACGGAAGCGACAGAACAAATACACATTACGTTGTTCATTCAAGAAAATATTTATTTGAACAGTACAAATGAAAAAATCTCAAATCTTGTAAAGGAAACATTTGGAATGGCAGTCTTGGATTCTGCTTGTACTCGCACACTGGCTGGCGAAGTGTGGCTTGATGTTTATTTAGATACTTTAAATGAAAGTGACCTGCAACTAGTGAAGTATACGAACTCAGACCGGAGTTTTTGTTTTGGTGATGGAGTGGCTGTCACAGCAATTAAAGTTGCTAAATTTCCGGTTACACTCGGAGGTATAAGAGTTTATATCGAAGCAGATATTGTGAAAAACGACTTGCCTCTTCTATTAAGTCACAAATCAATGAAGACAGCAGGAATAGTGCTAGATTTCCGGAAAGATATGTGCTGGATTTTTGATAAATGTATTGAACTAAAGACCACAACTTCAGGGCACTATTGTCTCCCCTTAACAAATAAGTTGTTGGATCATAGTGGTACTAAGAACATTGTATTACATGTTCAGAATTTTGGTCAGTGTTCTTTCACAGAAAAAAAAAAAAAAGCAGAAAAACTTCATCGACAGTTTGCTCATGCCTCGAAGGAAAAACTTGTTTCCTTGGTTAAAAAAAGTGGCAAATTCAATGACAAGGAATTTATAAAGGCGATTGAGGAGGTTTGTGAAAACTGTCAAATTTGCCTTAGATTTAAAAAAACTCCACTGCGACCGGTTGTGGGATTGCCTCTTGGCAATAGATTTAATCACACAGTTTGCATGGATTTGAAAGAGTTCATCCACAATGAGGTGTGGATACTACATCTCATTGATGCCGCTACCAGGTATTCAGCAGCAACATTGATCAAAACAAAGAAGAAGGAGGAGATCATCAAAAACATCTTTATGATGTGGATTACCTATTTCGGATCTCCTGTTCGTTTTCTGAGTGATAATGGGGGTGAATTCAACAACGAACACTATAGACAGATGAATGAAAAACTCAACATAGAGACCTGTACTACTGCCGCAGAAAGTCCATTCAGCAACGGTACTGTAGAACGTCATAATTTGATAGTTGCTGAGGCAATGAAAAAAACAATTGACGATGAGAAGTGTGAACCTGAAATTGCCTTGGCATGGGCTATTTGTGCAAAAAATGCCCTCCTCAATTACTCTGGACACAGTCCAAATGAACTTGTATTCGGTTTCAATGTAAATACACCCTCAATTCTGACAGACCAGTTACCTGCTATGGAGTCCTCTACTACAAGTGACATGGTGAGAAAAAATTTAAATGCTCTCCATAGTGCAAGGAGAAACTTTTTGGAAGCTGAGTCCAGTGAGAGAATTAGGAGAGCTCTCAGGTCTAATGTCAGAACTTATGCTGATGAAGATTATGCTACCGGAGACCAAATCTATTATCGGAGGCAGGGTTTTAAAGGATGGCGTGGTCCAGCAAAAGTGTTAGGCAGAGCATTTTATAGGATGCATCCGTGCCAATTGATGAAAGTGAATAAAAACAACGAAAAAAGAACAAAAAAAGCTGAAATGCTGGGAAACACTACAGAAGGGAAGAATGAATACCTTTCAGTTGAGGAGGAAGAGTTGCAGAATCAAGTGGTAGAAAGTGAAGATATAGACAGAGAAGAAGTTGTTGATAGTTCTACCAGTTTAAGAGATAAGACTGAAAAACCTGGCCGAAATAAGACCATAACTTATAAAATAAATGGAAGTGGGGAGTGGAAGAAAGGAAAGGTTATGTCAGTACAGCCTAAATCAACTGGCAAATATAGTCATTGGATCAATATAGAACCTGAGGATGAAAACGAGGATCAAGTTTGTATCAACTGGAATCATATTGATCATTGGAGAGAAGTGCCCCAATATACTGAACAGGAAAATGTAGTCCTGCTCACCGCTGAACAAGAGCAGTCGAAAGCTGTAATGGATGCCAAGCATAAAGAAATAAAAAACATGAACACCTATGAAGTATTTGAATGTGTGCCATACACAGGTCAAAAAACAATATCCACAAGATGGGTGATTACTGAAAAATTCAAGGATAATCAGAAAACAATGAAAGCTCGCCTTGTAGCACGAGGCTATGAAGAAAATAGTAATCTGAAAACGGACTCCCCAACATGTAGCCGTGAAGCTATGCGAATGGTCATGCTAACCGCATCAATAAAGAATTGGATGCTGCAGACCATAGATTTTACCTCAGCCTTTTTGCAAGGTGGTATTTTAGAGAGAGATGTGTACCTGAGGCCACCATCTGATGTTTGTCCTAAATCTCAAGTGTGGAAATTAAAAAGATGCATCTATGGATTGAATGATGCTCCACGGGCATGGTACAAGAGAGTTACTCAGGCTTTGATTGAATTAAAAGGAGTAGCAAGTGCTTATGATAATGCATTGTTTTTGTGGCATGATATTAAAGGAAATTTGACTGGAATTCTTGCTATGCACGTGGATGATTTTGTTTTCTGTGGAAACACAGAGTTTGAAAGGGATGTGATTGCAACATTGAAAGAAAAATTTAAGGTGGGATCTCATGAAAGTGGAACATTCAAATATGTTGGACTGAATGTTAATCAACAGGAAAATGGGATCACTGTAGAACAAGATCTATATGTATCTTCCATATCTCCAATAGAAATAAGCAAAGGGAGGATACTGAGGAAAAATGATGAACTGAATGAAGAAGAAAAGCATGAGTTGAAGAGACTTGCAGGTCAGATGATGTGGGTTTCAACTCAAACACGCCCTGATATAGCTTTTGATGTGTGTAAAATGAGCAACACTGGAAAGCATCCCAAAGTAAAAGCCTTATTTGAGGCGAATAAAGCCTTATCAAAATTGAAATCCAAGAAGGGTTCTATAACATTTCCAAAATTGGGAAAGCCCTCAGATTTACACATTTTGTGTTATACTGATGCCTCTTATGCCAGTCTGGAAGATGGATCTTCACAGGGTGGTTTTGTTGTCTTTATTGGAGGAAGTACTGACAAAATGGCCCCCATGTGTTGGGCGTCAAAGAAATTGGACAGAGTGACAAAAAGCCCATTGGCCTCAGAGACTCTTGCTCTGAATGAGGGAGCTGATGCTGGTGTTTTGACTGCGGTTATGATACAAGAGGTATTTCAGTTATCTAAATTGCCAGACGTTCTCTGCAAGACAGATAATGCATCACTTGTGGAGACATTGAATTCCAACAATCTGGTAAGCGATCGACGATTGAGAATAGATGTAGCAAGGCTGAAGGAAATGAAGAGTAGAGGAGAGATACAGATAGAATGGATCAGGGGTTGTGATCAGGTGTCTGATTGTTTGACCAAGGCAGGAGCTTCGTCTGAGCTTCTAAGGGACTTGTTAAATCAGAAATAAATTATTCACTTGAGGACAGCAGCAATGTTAATGTAGACATTGGTTACCTCCCTTGCTTCAGTTACATGGTTACCTCCCTTGCTTGTGGTGATATAAATAGGAGTCGGCCATCTTGATTTAGTCAGTTCGTTCGTACAGTTTAGACAGACTACAAGTGTCTCAACACCTAGGAGGATGGTAACATGAGAAAAGAACAGATACTACACTGCCCCCCCCCCACACACACATACAAATTGAAGATTAAAAGACACTACTACAATTAATAGAAGAATAGCATACTTTCAGCCTCAGACTCATACCAAATAATAGATTTTCCTTTTAATCAACTTATAAGAATTTTTTCTCTAAAACAAATTTTTTTCTTAGCCTTTTTTTTGGGTTTCTTTTTTTCAGATGTGTGTGACTCGGATTTTGGATACCAAATCTCCATCACTTGAAACAATCAAGATGCAAGTTTATTTTGATATGAATTACACATCTAGAGGTAAGCAGTTATCACAAGTGATTTCAAGTGTTTATGGGTCTATCGAAACAATCTGATTGGCATGGAATTACATTTCTGAATCATACAGAAACAAAATGGGGGGGGGGCACAAATAGTGCACTAAATATTGATTTGAACTTTGAAACCAGTAAGCTGAGTTCAAATCTAGTTGGATTTATAGCATTCATTTATAATATAATATGATAACCACTCTATAACAATATAGGCAAAATAGTAACTTTTGTTCAATGGATTATTTAAAATAAGTTTTACACTTCATCATTAAATAATTTATTGATATTTTGTAAAACAGAAAAATCACACCAAACTCAGTTTCTTGTCATGATTTGGTTTCTTTCTGGTCCAGAATTATATAAACATAAAAAATAAATTGACCTAAAGGCTCTCTTTTCATTAATTACTACACTGAGCTATAGGAGTGGTTGCCACTTCTTTCACTGGATTGCTCCACTTATTCTTGACCTTATAATGTTGAATGATTAGTATGAAAACATTAGATACTGTTTTTTGAGTCTTTATTATGACCTAACTGAGGATTGGAGCCTGATATCCCAACTCATAAGCAAACACTGTAAACATATCATTATTAAATTTGCAGCACTATTGTAATAGTTCATTTTAGAATCTAACAGATAAAATCATCTTGTAAGATTTAAAAAAAATAGCGCCTAAATAGAATTTAATCTAACAGATCAAACTAACTAATAGATTCTACTTTTGATGAGACATAAATGATAATGGTGAGTTCTTTGCATATACCAAGATTCACAAATATATATACATAGGAAGCCATTTTTTTTTATTAGAGAGCCCACTTTATTCAATGTACAGAGCGAATAGAATATTTGGACAGCGACTTTTTCAACATGTTTACAGATATTAATTATGTCAGAAAATTTTTATACATGTGTGTGTGTGCGTGTGCGTGTGTGCGCGTGTGTGTGTGTGTGTGTGTGTGTGTGTGTGTGTGCGTGTGCGTGTGTTAGAGAGGATGATTTTATACATGTATAAAACTGGAAAGAAAATGATGAACTAGATTGACTTCACCCATTTTTCAAATTTAATGTTAATGCTATAAAATGTGTATGTATACATCATTAAATGTGTGTTTGTGTGTGAGTTTTTGTTTCAATTCATCTGCTATCTCATATATTCTATCTGAGAGATTTTTTTAAAGATTCTAACTGTCCCTTTAAGTGCAATTGTCTGCATCTCTCTTGCACTTCGTTCCCCGAGTATATTTGCCAAGTAGTTTTTGGGACTCTTTTTCATGAGTCCGGTTGCTTCTATATTTAGTGGAATGATAGAGATCTTCCTAAGATTCCAGTTTCTTTTCATGTCATACATAAGAACTTTGTATTTCATTATCTTTTCCCTCTCAACTATGTTTAACTCAGCATTATTGGGAGACAATGACTTCTACTAAGGTTGCTTCTTTCTCCTTCTTGTCCTATATCATTATTTCAGGTTTAATAGCTCTGTTTTCTAAGCACATAACTGTAGGAATTGCATACATCTGTGTTTATGTATGCATATACCTGCAATTATTGGAATATCTCAAGACAAAACATGAAGTAAGGAATTATAAAAAAAAGCCTGTGCTCCTCACACATCACTTTTTAGGAATTATAATTATCTTATTAGGAATTATAATTATTTTATTAGGAATTATAATTATTTATAATTTATTAGTTGTGTTATACAAATCTGAAAAATATGTCCTCAGTTATTATTGTTGAGCGAATCAGATTTTTGCACAGAACTCACAACATTCAGGATTATCTGATTCGCATGAAGGCCTCCATGTTGACCATAGTTTTTTCTGAAAGAGTGCAGGTTTTTTCTCTCGGCACCTGGGGAAACAATGCCTAGCAGTTCCATACAAAGTCAAAGAAAGTTTGGCCCAGCATACAAAGAAATGCAGAAGTAATATTGGTAACTTTACTCCATGGTGTGTGATTTCCTGTCATACCTTGCTTGCAATATGCAAAGGCAGAGAAGACTGGAGGACAACAGATTCTCACATCAACACCTTCTGGATTTTTACTTTTAGTCAGGTTGCTCTAACACTACCATGTTGCTGCCGCCTCTGTCATAGTGAGGAAGAATCTAATCTCAGGCATGACACCATCTGATAAAAGAAGATAGCTTATAACTGACTGTTACAAGGGAGATAATTATAGCATTTTATCTACACACTTGATTTTAAAAGTTTTTCTTTTTTATTTTATCTCTACAATTATGTAAATGCAACTTTGTCTATGTGCGTGTGAGTTTGTTCCTTATAGACTCCGAAACGATTGAACAGATTTTCTTTAAAATTTACAGAACTTTAGTGTATAACTCTGGGAGTGATCTTAGTGAAGTTTTGTCTCAGAATACCCTCCGATAATCGATAATCAAAACCGTTATTTTAATTTATCTATCATCGATTTAGCCATTTTTTTCCATGTTGTCATTTAACAACAATTATAGAACAACGGGCCCTGAAAATTCTACTGTGGGTAAGTTGATAGCATGTTTTTTTTGTTTTTTTTTTGCATGACATGGTCTATAGGTTCAAACTCTTCACGTAAATTTCTTAATTTTTTTTTTGTTAACTGGAAAGAAGTTTATATAAAATAATTTTATAAAAGAAACAGTAGGTTCTCTAGAGTACAATGTAGAATAACATATATTTTGGACTAATTACTGCATGGAAGCATGTGGAGCGATTTCATTGATATCGATGACAATAAAAATATAGAAATGTGAAATATTCGTTGATCATTATTCAATCCCGAGCAACGTGGGGGTCTCCCTGCTAGTCTAATATATAGATAAAATCGGTTTCCTCCATATTAATACTCTATTGCTTTTGTAACACAAGTGTCATAAAAATATGTTTCCTTAGTCTGATAGATCATATATTGGTCCATGAATTTAGTAAACAAAATTTAATTTTTGATCGCTTTCTTTAATTTTAATATTCAATCCTGATCAATATTTGAGTTACTTTTTTAATCAGATATAGAAGGAGTCAGAGGAGAACTTACAACTGACTGGTATATATTTTCACTTTTGTTATTAACATTTATTACTAAAATTTAATAAGATGCAAATTCAGAGATTCACCAAAAAGTAGTATCTTAACTAATCTCACATTTGCTAGTTGAATTCAGTAAAAATTATTTCTAACAAATCTGACTTCTTTTTGCCAGTAAGCTTGTCTGTGCACAACTTAAATAGACTTATTCTGTCAAATAAATGCTACTTAAAACATATTTGGTTAAATAAATGCTACTTAAAACATATTTAGTCAAATAAATGCTACTTAAAACATATTTTGTCAAATAAATGCTACTTAAAACATATTTGATCAAATAAATGCTACTTAAAACATAGTTGATCAAATAAATGCTACTTAAAACATATTTAGTTAAATGCTACTTAAAACATATTTAGTCAAATAAATGCTACTTAAAACATATTTGATCAAATTAATGCTGCTAAAAACATATTTAGTCAAATAAATGCTACTTAAAACATATTTAGTCAAATAAATGCTACTTAAAACATATTTGATCAAATTAATGCTGCTAAAAACATATTTAGTCAAATAAATGCCACTTAAAACATATTTAGTCAAATAAATGCCACTTAAAACATATTTAGTCAAATAAATGCTACTTAAAACATTTTTGGTCAAATAAATACTACTTAAAACATATTTGATCAAATTAATGCTGCTAAAAACATATTTAGTCAAATAAATGCCACTTAAAACATATTTAGTCAAATAAATGCCACTTAAAACATATTTAGTCAAATAAATGCCACTTAAAACATATTTAGTCAAATAAATGCCACTTAAAACATATTTAGTCAAATAAATGCTACTTAAAACATATTTGGTCAAATAAATACTACTTAAAACATATTTGATCAAATTAATGCTGCTTAAAACATTTGATCAAATTAATACTACTTAAAACATATTTGATCAAATAAATGCTACTTAAAACATATTTTGTTAAATTAATGCTATTTTAATCATATCTAGTCAAATAAATACTACTTAAAACATATTTGATCAAATTAATGCTGCTAAAACATATTTGATCAAATTAATGCTGCTAAAACATATTTGGTCAAATAAATGCTACTTAAAACATATTTAGTCAAATAAATGCTACTTAAAACATATTTAGTCAAATAAATGCTACTTAAAACATATTTGGTCAAATAAATGCTACTTAAAACATATTTGGTTAAATTAATGCTACTTAAAAGATATTTAGTGAAAAAAAAATGCTACTTAAAACATATTTAGTCAAATAAATGCTTCTTAATTTTATAGAGTAAAAGAAGATTCACTAAAAGATAGTATAGATCACTTGATTTATATGGCTGTTTCTAGAGCAATAGCTTTTGAGAGATCAAAGACATTCGATAGGTTTTATTGCTTGCTAGCTATGCAATATCTGGAAATGCTTGCTAGCTATGCAATATCTGGAAATGGCTTCTTGACCATAAAATCTTTTCTTTCTTATAGGTTGATAAAAGAACTCATTGTAAGGCAGAAATCTAGTGTGCTTCAAGGATCCATTTTGGGCACAATTCTCTTCCTGATCTTCGTTAATGATCTCACAAATCACATTCTAAGAACATTCATTGGCATGTTTGCTGATCACATGACCATCTACGGCAACAATCTGATCAGCATTTTTCTAATTCTCTCTCTTCTAACTTGAAGCATGTCATGCAATGGGAAAAATGTGGCTGGTTACTTTTAATACGTGTAAAACCCAGATCCTTTCCTTTCATCGCAAAAACTCGGATCTTAACTTTATCCCAATTGAAATGAATGGCTCTCTCCTTGATGAAGCTGCCTGTTTTGATAAGCTTCTGTGATTGTTCACTGAAAAAAATAGTTTGGTTGGATTATTCTCTGTGCCTAAACCTAAATGTAGATTGCATGAACAAAGCTTCTTTTTTAGAAGTGCATGCCTATGGAACTCTCTTCGTTAGCCTGCTTTCCAGCTGACTACAATCTGATTATCTTCAAGTCCAACATAAACAAGTTCTTAATGAACCTAAGTAATCCAATTTACAAAAATTCCACTACCTATGTTTACTATTCTATAATCACATTGACTAATGTATATCCATTAACCTTTATCCTCGAGTGGCCTCCAGGCCTTGATAAGTAGTGATTCCTACGTAAAAAAAAAAAAGAAGGTATCTCATTCCCAATGCAATTCTCTGCCTGCATAAGAATCAAATATGTCCAAAAATGGAATACTGTTGCTACATTTTGGGAGGTGCCACTCAGAACACCGTTTATTGCCTTGACAGAGTGCAAAAGTTACTTTGAAATCCACAAGGGGATCTCCCCTTCCCTTCCACATCTTTCTCACGGAGAAAAGGTTGCTAGTCTTTCTCTGCTCTATTATTTTCATGGTAGCTGCTTGACTAAGCCCCAATCTATGATTCCTCTGCATAACTTTCATAGCAAAAACTCATCTAGTTACAACCACTATAAATGATTTTCCTTTCTCTCTCTATGTACCTAAACTTCCATGAGCAAAGTGGATGACAATACCACGAGGCTACATCCCAGATGACTATAACATGGTCGTTTTTAAGTCCAATAAATTCCTGTTAAACCGTTCTCTTAAAAAAATCAAATTCTGAACAGTCTCAACCATTGGTAATAATTCTCATTGACATTGACATTTATCATCTAGTAACTTATGGGCCTTTATAAACAATGGCTTCATAAGCAATGACTTGTTTATAAAAAAGTGAGAGTGCAATATAAATAAGTGAAATACTATGCAAATGTTATCTAAATTTCATTCAAAATATTTTTAACATTTGCATTTTTCTGTTTTGTTCAAACAGACTTTAAAATTGATCATACAGAAAAATATGAACAAGTGAAAAATATCAGACTATAAGAAAATTGTGGATTTCTCTCTTCTTTTTAGTTTTTATTACAATAATAATTAAAAATAATACTTTTTTTGCAGATCTCTCTCTTTAGCGATATGATAATACTTTTTTTTAATAAATTTTAATTTATCTTTAAAATTACAACTTTATTTTTTGGTATCTTTTCTTACTTTTGGCGGGGGAAAAAAACAAAACAAAAAACAAACATTACAGTCCAGTGTGATTCTATTTCAGTACTTTAGAAACACCTGAAATAATTGAAGATAATAGTAACAGTAATAAAATATTTTAAACCAATAAATTAAACTGATCATTCAGTTCTTCATTATAAAGTTTAACGCAAATTAATTTGCAAACGATATGAAAGGAGGTAGAGAGTACTGAAAATCAGGAGAGACTCAGACTATAGAGAACACAACAAGTTGTTCTCAAAGAGAATTCTTTGATGATAGCCTGTGTGAAAACTGCTAGTGAGGAGGAGGAGAAGGAGAAAGAGGAGGAGGAGGAGGAGGAGGAGGAGGAGGAGGAGATGATGATGATGATGATGATGATATTATTATTATTATTATTATTGTTATTATTATTATTATTATTATTATTATTTATGTATTCATTTTTTTATTTTTTATTTATTTATTTATTTATTTATTTTATTTTAATTTTTTTTTTACCTGTATTCTGGAGGTTCACTTTACTATATGAATTTAATATAAAATGATCACTTAATTTTTGACAATTAAGCCTCCGCTATGAAATGTACATTTCATTTAAATATTTAAATATTTTCAAGTTGCTGACATGTTATCATGTAAAATGTTTCTTGCTTTTTATTTTTGTTTTAATTTTAATGAGCAACACCAGGATACGGGTCCCGATAGTTTAAATTCAATTTTCTTTTTTATAAGTTAATTTTCTGTGATGGTTTTACTTTCCAGGCAGATAAAATGAATGATGATCCTTGTGTACTCCTACTCCCAGCTCTAACCGTTGTATTATTTTGATTGTATTTTTCATTTCTATAATTTTCAATTTTTGTCTTTATTGTTGCATCTTTGAATTCTGCTTTTCATTGAAAATCGCTGGTTTGCTAAAAAATATGCAATAAAGTTTCACTGGACACACTGCGCTTCCATTCTTTCTTATGATGGTGGAGTTTATAATGTTTATTCGAGTATACTTTCATATTTTTAGCAAATCTGCTGTTTCTGTGGTACCTGAAAGAAAGGGTTTTTGCTCATTTATATTGTTAATAACAATATAAATGAGCAAAAACCCTTTCTTAACTCTGATATAATAAAAGGTCATAACTTATAACTGACTAGTGCAAGGGAGGTAACTCATAATTGATTAGTTCAAGGGAGGTAACTCATAATTGATTAGTGCAAACGAAGTAAATGTTATAAATCACCCACTTTTAATCATACGTGTATATCTATCTATCTATCTATCTATCTATCTATCTATCTATCTTTTTTTTGTTTCATTTTCCTTCAGTTCTCAATTTCTTAAAAGTCATGGAGCCCCATTCCTAGAACTGACACTTAAACTCTATATGAAGTAAATAAATGTTCGAATGTTCCATTAAAGTTCTTTATCTCTCAAACACTGAATTAGTAAATAGTTAAGAACATAATTTTCCTCTCCGCAATTGATCATTTTAATCTGTTATAGTTATTTTTCTTTTTGGTCTTTTGGTTTTACTGAATTCCAGAACAAGAATTCATCTAGTCTGGTGGATCCAGTTTCGTGTTATTACTTGAGGTAACATCACTTGGAAAAGGTGCACCATTCCTTGTAAAGGCAACGAGGGTTAGCCATAGTGAGGAGATATTATTTGGGTTGTGAATACTGAATGTGAATTTGAATATTTGTCCATAGGGAAAAATATCCTCATGTCAGGTTGTTCTGATAAACACTTGAGGATGGTGTCTAGTAGGTACTCGTTCTCTCCAGTAAGCATTCAAGTTCTCTCTCTCTCTCTCTGTCACATGAAATCCTATAAAAACAATCTAAACATTTCTAAATTAATTTTTTTATTAATGCATGCATTATTATGACTTCATAAAAACATATGAGCACTTTTTGTGCCTATGTTTAATAACAATAAAAAGAAGTCAACAAAATGGAAACTTATGGAAACATGTTCCTATTTATCCTACCCTCTCCTTGCCCCACACACATACACAAAATCGGATTTTATGTGAAGGATAACCAGCTAACTTAACAAGAGACTCTGGATGAGGAAAAATAAAAATTGCCTCTGTCAAGAAAGACTTCCTCTCCTCTTACCAAAGACAGAACAGCATGATCCCAGCCTGAACTTTTCAATCAGTGAAGAGAAACTAATCAACTTTATTTACATATCAGCAGAATTGAAAATTTTGATCGTATTTTATTGTATGATAAACTCATTCCTATTTACTTGCCACCTCACGAGGGCAAAGTTAGACACAAGCTCGGTTTTTAATGTGGCAAAATCTAGCTCGCTTAAAAGAGGTACTTTGGATTAGGACAAAAAATTAAAATTGCCTCAATCTAAAAAGATTTCTTCTTCACTGACCAAGAACAGAATAGAGTTAGTGTAGTATCAGAACAGAGACCAAGACAAAAGCCATTGCTAACTTTTTTTTTATCTCTTTGGTCGTTTTGTACCATGTTAACATAGATCTGCAATGTTGCCCTGCGATGAATGATGATCCCTGTATGGTTCTGCTCCTAGCCCTAAACCTCATATTATTATCATTATTATTATTAATTTTTTAAAAAATAATTTCCACTTTATAAGTTGTCTTTACTGTTTATGGATTTTTAATGCAAACGCAAACCACACAATGTTATTGTAAACTATGCAAATACAAAATGAATACAAAATTGTTGGATTCGCCATAAGATTTTACTACTTTCAATTGTATCGCTGGGCAAACAGACAAACCACAAATATAAAAGTATAGTTTATTTTGATCTTTGTATTTTTGTTTCTTTTAGCAATTTTATTTCATTACTTGAAATTACAAGTTTATTTTTTGCATTATTTGTTTGAAGGTTTATCGGTCTTGTAGAGAAACAGTGTACTACCATTAAAAAGGTAAATTCGGTAAAAAATGACATATTAGGCTTTTTAGTTAAAAATGTGATAAAAACGGAGATATTTATTTGTAAATATTAAAAAAATTCCAAATTATGGATGGACAATTGTGCAATCTTTATTTAGAAAATATATCTTTTTTTTTTTAGTTCTAAGTTTAAAACCTAAAGTCAGAATTTTTTATGAGTGCAAACTTTTGGTTGGTTTGAACCACAAAAATCATATTCATTTATTTATTCAGTATTTATAATGATTTAGAATTTTCCCAGATTTGTGTATAATTGAATTTTACTTAACCACATGTTAACAATGCTTCGACTAGCTTTTCAAAAAGTTTGGGAAAAAGTCTTCAAGTTTAGAAATCATTTAAAACCAGCCTGGAATAATTTGCTCCATTTTGTAAAACATAAATCGACCAATTTTTTTAAAATTAAAAATTAATTATAAAAATACAAAACTGTAAATAAAAGTGTTGCTTCTCTTCTGTTCAGATGTATTTTTAGAGGAACATCGTCGTGTACTGGAATCCCGATTACATCCAGTAATAAGAGAAATTACTGACAGCCGTGCCCAAACAAGAGAAGATATTGAGACTCTTTACCGAAAGATTGTAACCTCAGTTTTACTTCGATCTGGATTGGGCAGTCCAACTGATATTTCTGTTGTCAGAGAAGCAACAGGTAAGTCTGCTGAGAAAATGAACTTTTCAGTCTTTTGTTGACGAGAAGTTGACGGAAAGAAAATTAGTATTGCAAATCATAATACTGCCTTAGTTTCCATTTGACAAATTGAAGAAAATATCTGGAATTATGGTGAAAAAATAAAATCTTTGAATTTGTTTTATTATTTTATTTGAAATTCATTAAGTGTTGCGGAGACGTCTATTAATTAACATAGGCGGGTGAGTGAGATATATAAAAGTATCAATCACAAATACCGGGGGAGTCCGGCAACGACCGCCAAATAGGCAAGATGCTTATGCTGCCTCCAGTAAGACATGAAACACGCCACCTACCGGAATATCTCCAACTGAAGTATATCTGAAGACATGTAAATATATATATAACTTTTCTTCCTAATATATTATTGTATACCTTTACTTTCGTGTTCTTGTTAATTATTTTTGCAGACACAACAGTGGCGACGGGAATTCAAAAAAAGATTTACACGGGATAAAATCCACTATTAAACACAACAGCGGCGTCGAGAATTCCAAAAAAAAAAAAATAAAATAAAAAAAGACTTACGCAGGATAAAATTCACTGTTAAACACAGCAGTGGCGTCAAGAATTCGAAAAAAAACTTACGCAGGATAAAATCAGCTATTAAACACAACAGTGGCCTTGAGAATTCGAAAAAAGACTTACGCGGGAAAATTCACTACTAAATTCAACAGTGGTGAACTAAAAATACGTGCTCGAGAAAGATTGAAAAAAAAAAAAAAACGTACTCGAAGGAAAAAAAACAAAAAACTACTGTTTGAACACAAGAGTAACATCGAGGATTTTGAAAAAGATTTACTCGAGAATTCACTGTTAGACACAACACAGTATTCGAAAAATAATTTACGCGGAAAGTTATCACGGTCGAAAAAAAAAGAAAAGAAAAACAAACGAAAGTAACTACAAAATTTGTCGAACGAGTTATTCAAACACTGGATACTTGAAAGCAAAATACCAATAACCATTTCAAAGTGACTACGAAAGCCAAAGAAAAAAAAAAAAGGTTTTCGCTAGTACATCGTGAACTAAATTATGCAAATTGTCTTGAAGGAGAAAAGTGACCATTTCAAAGTAACTACGAAAGTCAAAGAAGAAAAAAGGTGTTTTCACTAGTACATCGTGAACTAAATTATGCAAATTGTCTTGAAGGAGAAAAGTGATTTTTTTTTTTTTTCAGCTGTACCAAGAAAGGATTTTTTTTCTTGTACATAATCAAAACTTAACGGATTAAGAGAAAAAAATAAAATAAATTTTTGGTTATCCCTCAATAGAAAAAGGGAAAAAGAATGGTTCAACGCAAAAAATAAAATATCGATAGAATTCGGTTAACACAAAAAAAAAAAGAAAAAAAAAGCGAACCTAAAAACGGTTGTTCAAAGTTATTGTAAAAAGTGAATTAGTAAAATAGACTGATTTTTCTAATCTTTGAAATAAAAAAAACAAGATGGAGGAATTTGCTAAAATAATGACACAGTTCATGCAGAATCAGCAGATCTTACAAAAAGAACAGCAAACACTATATGCAGAAAGAGACGAAAGACAAAATGAACGACTCATAAAATGTCTAGAAAGGCAGGAAGAAAGGTTCGCGCAGATGCAACTTGAACAGAAAGAACTATTAGAAAGATTAACATCTAATTCCATACAAGAAAGAAATACAACCTTCTCCAACACAACAATTGTTAACAGCATAGATGTGTTCACATACGTACCGGAAGAGGATAAAACTTTTGATGCATACTTCAAGAGGTATGAAGATATTTTCGAAACAGACTGCGAAAACTGGCCAAATGGAAAGAAAGTAAGTTTATTACTTCGAAAGCTTGGTACCAGTGAACATTGATAATTTGTTGATTTCATATTGCCAAGGAGAACGAATCAGTTAGATTTCGCTGAGACTGTAAAGCTTCTTAAGGAGTTATTCGGACCGAACATGTCTCTTTTCCACAAGAGATGGTCATGTATGAAACTGAAGAAAACTGAGGAGCAGGACTACCTGACATACGCGTCAGTAGTAAACAAAAACTGCGACAACTTCAAATTATCGGAACACGGTGGACGATTTCAAATGCTTAATCTTTGCACAAGGTCTAGTATCCACAACAAATTCAGAGATCCGAAGACGCGTTCTCTCAAAATTAGAGACAGAACAAGGCCTGACATTGCAGAAATTAGCAGAAGATTGCCAAAGGGCAGTATCACTAAAAAAAAATTCCAGGGATATAGAAAAAGCAGGAGTGGCGTACATTAGGAAGATTAAAAAACCTGTCAGAAACTCAGGACAAAGAAATTTGGAGACTGGTCAAAATTTAAAAAAATACCCAAATTATAAATACTCAAATTATAATAACTACAGAAAACGAAATTACGATAATAATCAAAGGAATCATAAAAAGACAGTATAAGGTAATAATTGCAGAAGATGTGATGAAAAACATTTGGAAAAGGATTGTCCTTACAAAAATATCAGGTGCTACAATTGCGATAAAGTTGGTCATAAGAGTGTTTGCTGCAGAACAAAAAATAGAGTACACCAAAGGAGAACAAACGACAAAGGGAAAAATAATTTACGAAAATATGTATCAGTAAATATTTTCGACAAACAAGTGAAATTTCAGCTTGTCTCTGGATCGGATTTGTCGTTAATAAACCGACTCTTCAAAAGTCAAGCAAAGATGCACGAACATTGACAGGAGACAAAATAAAGAGGTCATCCTGCCCATTAATTTAAATGCCACGACAAAGAAATTGAAAATCTTCATAATTAAGCGAGAACTTACTGGGAATTGACTGGATTGAAAAATTCAATCTTTGGGATAAACCAATGAACGCTTTTTGTAGAAAAATAACCAGTTGCACCCCAACATCAGAAAATATTAAAAACGATCTAAAAAAGAAATTCCCAGAAATATTTACTACTGGACTGGGAAGATGCAATAAAATTAAAGCTTCGTTTGAGCTAAAAAAGGATGCAACACCGGTGTTTAAGAAAAAACGGAACGTACCGGTCGCCGGTTTAGACAAAATAAATAGCGAACTAGATAGAATCAAAAAAACAGGCAGCTTATCAAAAATCGAAACTAGCGTCTGGGCAGCCCCTACGGTGTACGTAAAAAAAAAGTCGGAACAAATTCAGCACACTACTTCGACAGAAAAGGCTCATTTTCAAATAGAAAAAAAGGGGTTTAGCATCATTTTCACGGTGATGAAATTCCACCGTTACCTGTACGGGAGACACTTTATACTGGAAACAGATCACAAGCCCCTAGTGACAATCTTCAGCTCCAAAAAGGGCTTGCCAGTATATACGGCAAATCGCCTACTCAGTTGGGGTACAATTTTGCTAAATTATGACTTTCAAATAAAACATCTGGATTCAAAAAAAATAGGTCATGCGGATGGCCTGTCAAGGCTTATACCGAAAATGGAGGAAACCCTTGAAGAGTCAGTAATTGCAGCTATTCCATTTATTTCCAATTATGAGGAAAAACATGGTGGCGAATATAATAAAAGAATTATCAGTCACGTTAACTGATATAAAAAGGGAGGCTGAAAATGACGATGTCATCACAGACATAAAGAAAAAAATAAGAGAAAATGATGAAAAAAATGCAAAGCATATTTTCCGTATGCAATGATGTTTTATTATATAGTGAAAGAGTTGTTATCCTGAAAACCTTGCAGAAAAAGATCTTACGTGATTTTCATACAGGACACCCGGGTATAAATAGGATGAAGGCACTTATGCGGAGTTACATTTACTGGTGTAACATGGATGTGGATATTGCACTAACAGTAAACAAGTGTAAAGTTTGTGCGTTAGCCACAAAGGCACCACCAATAGTCCATAAACCTTGGAAAAAACTGACCATTCATGGTCATGCATTCATATAGACTGTGCTGGACCGACCGAAGGACAATACTACCTAATCGTAGTAGATAGTTTTTCCAGATGGCCTGAAGTAAAGCGTTTCAAGAACCCGACGACAAATGACACAATAAGTTTTCTGCATGAAACATTTGCACATTTTGGTGTGCCAGACATTATAGTCACAGATAACGGAACACAATTTACATCAAGTGATTTCAAGAATTTTTGTGACACTTATCAGGTAAAACATGTAACTACACCACCATTCCATCCTACATCAAATGGATTAGCGGAAAGATTCGTAGACACAATAAAATGTGCACTTAGAAAATCAATAGGGACCCCGATGGATAAAGCATTACAGCAATTCCTGCAAATATACAGGATAACTGAGAACCCAAATACACCGTCGAAATTATCGCCAGCAGAATTAATGTTTGCTAGAAAAATAAAATCACCATTTGATAAATTAATACCAAAGCAAGCAATCGTCCATCAAACTATGCATACATCACGTAAAATGTTTAAACCTGGTGATCATGTATATTTTAAATGTATGAAAAATAATATTTCATATTGGGAGTTTGGTATGGTTGATAAGCGTATCGGCGACTTGGTCTACATGATAAAAGGTCCAAAAGGGATACACAAAAAACATCAAAATCAATCGAGAAAACGTCATATAAAAGACAACGAACATGACAAACCTGATGAAAAGGAAGATCCAATTGATATACTATACGAAGCGTTTGATATCGAACCACCACAAACCATGCCCGAACCAAGAAGATTGGGAAGGAAAAGAAAGTTTACTGAACCAATTATAATGAACTCAAGGAGAAAAAGATATTGAAATCTACATGACTTCAAATCTTGGGAGGGGGATGTTGTGGAGACGCCTACTAATTAACATAGGTGGGTGAGTGAGATATATAAAGGTATCAATCTCCAATACTGGGGGAGTCTGGCAACGACTGTCAAATAGGCAAGACGCTTATGCTGCCTCCAGTAAGACATCAACACGCCACCTGCTGGAATATCTCCAACTGAAGTATATCTGAAGACATGTAAATATGTATATAACTTTTCTTCCTAATATATTATTGTATACCTTTACTTTCCGTGTTCTTGTTAATTATTTGTGCAGACACAACATTAAGAATAATTTTTTTTTTAATTTCCTTATCAGTTTGTTCAAGCTGGGTATGGAGCATCCTACTGGATGCCAAACATTAACCCACTAACTCAGATATTCCAACCGAGAGATCTTTTTAAGATTCTGACCGTCCTTTTAAGTGCAATTGTCTGAATCGTGCTTGCACTTGATTCACTGAATATATTTGTAAGATAATTTTTTAAATGCTTTTTCATGAGTCCAGTTGCTCCTATGATAAAAGCTACATCTCATGACAAATTGAATGCATGTGTATAGATTGAAATCGTGTTGTACAGTAGAAAAATGTACATGTGCCCTTGTGGGTGTATTTTACATTAACATTGGACAGGAAAACGTCCTGTTAGGATTTAAACAGATCAAAATTTTGTTTTCATTCTCAGTCAAATATCTCACAATGATAGTATCATATTGTGTTAGAACCAATTTTCTCCAACAGAAATAATGTTGGTCCCTATAGTAGTTTCTATTGAAAGTTGGCTTCTACTTATTAAGTGAAAAAAATGTCTCTATAAAAAGGAAAAAGTTTTTTCTTTTCATGAATATCTGTGGAATGGCACAGAAATTATGTAATACATGACTTCATGCATTCACGTACAATTAGTAAAAAAAAACTTAATTGTTTTAAAAATAATATTTTTTGAATTATTTAAGAGTAGAATTTGTATTATAGTATCTTAAAGATGAAAATTGCCATCAATTCAATATCTTGATTATTTATTTGAAACTAAAATCATGCTGCTTTCCAGTCATCTTAAAGTCCAAATAAATTTACATAATATTTTTCTTAGTGTCTCTAGTGTGTGTGATTTCTGGCTGATAAATCGCCCTTGTATTTCCACAAGTGTCATAGTGAACAGTAGCCTGAGATGTTGGAAATTTTCTGTTTCTATATCTATCCTTGTGGCTATGTCACTAATAAGGGTGCTGGAGGTAAACGTTTCATCTGGGCTGATGTTATCTGCCTGATAGTCAGGGACCCGAACCTTGGATTAACCACTAAGAAGGCTGTCCTATCAGCAGGTGCAAAGTACTGAGGCTGCTGTATTGCCATTTAATGAATGGATTCTGAACCATGCAGTAGTTTCTGGTGGGGCCTCTGGATGCCATATTAGTGGGTAATTGTTACAGCTTTACCTTATCATGTGCTACAAAAAAAAAAAAAAATGTCCTGTCTTTTTCTCTCTTACTTTCTCTCTCTATCCTGTTCTAATCAAGTCTGTTGACCTGTCCCACAAATCCCAAAACCTCAACATAAAATATCTCCAGAAAAAATACACGAATAAACCTAGAACTCCATCCTCAAACGTAGACCCCTACTACCATATCTCCTTCTCCAACATCAGGGGCCTATGTTCCAACCTTCCAGAGGTTGAAACACAATTGCAGGAGGCAAAACTAGACATATTGTTCCTAAGCGAAACTGGCATAGGGCCGACCACTGCCCTAGATGAGTTCATAATAAAAGGATACTCTAACTTAACATCTAAATCTGACCCCCAAGATCGATCGCTATGGGCATGGAATATGTGCCTACATTAAAGATGGCTTTCCGTGTGGCAGGGATATCTCTAGAGAAGACCCTAACTTACCTTATATGTGCTTCTGGGTTGCACTTGCTTACACCATCGCATTTATATTTGCCCTCTATCGCCTCCACAACAGCGGGGTTACTATCTTTAAGAGTATATCCGAGAAAATTGACCCCATCCTATTTGCTCATCTCTTGGCTAACATTCACATCTGGGGTGACTTCAATGTCCACAATGTGGAATGGCTGACCCACTCAAACAAGACAGATGATGAGAGGAGGTTCTGTCATGATTTCTCCATTGCCTATGACCTCACTCAGATTGCTCATGAAACCACATGTGTGCCCGATACTACTAGTCAGTATGCAAGCCTTCTAGACCTTTTCCTCACAACTTCCCCTGAGCTACGTTCATGTTCTGTTCTATCTCCTTTGGGATTTTCCGACCACTCGGTTGTATCAGTTAAGATAAAAATGAAATGTAAGAAGTCTTCAGACGTACCTCTCCACCGTACAGTATTTCGATACTCTATGGCTGACTGGGATAGCTTCCATACATTTATATCTGATCTACCTCTGCATTCCATGTTTAAAAAGGATGTGTCCTCTATAGTATCAGACCTGACCGAATGGAGTGGTTAATTGTACATATAGACCGATTCATACCATCCAAAAGATTTCAGCAAAAGACGAACAGCCAGCCATGGTACTCGCCAGAATGTGCTGCTGCCATCGCGCACAGAAATCACTTTTTCCATAGCTACCAATGTAATAGATGTACTGAGACTAAAGCTGCTTTCAGGAATGCCAGCAATCACTGTAAAAGAGTAATAAAAAAATGCAAGATAGCTATATTAAATCCAAAATAGCTGAACAGCGATTTGGTTCCCACCAGTTTTGGCAAATAGCAAACAAGATCCTAATCAGAAGTGTGTTCTATCCCAACTATCATCAATGGACCTGAGGTCATCTCGTTAGCACCAGACAAGGCCAAACTATTTGTCAAGAACTTTGCAGCTAATTCTACCCTATGCGACCAAGGCTAACTCCCCGTATTTCTTCCTATAACAGACAACACGCTATGTAACATACAAATATTTGTGCTTGATGTCGCCAAGCTAATCAAGAACCTTGATTCTAGTAAAGCAACGGGCCCTGATGGCATTCCAATTATAGTGTTGAAAAAGCTTCAACCAGAAATTGCCCCCATACTTACAAAACTGTTTAAGCATTGTCTTAAGGAGAATTGCTTCCCAACACCATGGAAAACCTCATCAGTATGCCATGTATTTAAGAATTCAGGTGATAGGTCATCCCCCTCTCAGTACAGACCAATAATTCTCCTGTGTGTCACGAGTAAGTTGCTGGAATCCATATTAAATAAAGAAGTAGTCAACCACCTCAGCAGAAATAACCTTCTTAGTGACACGCAATATGGTTTCCGTTCTGCTAGATCTACAGCAGATGTGTTAACAGTTGTATTTCATAGGATTATTGAATCTCGACAAAGGCTTCCTTTCTAGCACAATTGCTCTTGACATATCAAAGGCCTTCGATAAGGTATGGCATAAAGGCCTACTTCACAAGATTTCCAGCTACAGTATAACTGGAAATGTTTTCTCAATTATCAAATCATTTCTCTCTGATAGGCTCATAAGAGTAGTGGTTGATGGGCTGAAATCAGAAGCCCACAGTATTAATGCTGGTGTTCCTCAGGGTCCAACTCTCTTCCTGATCTACATCAATGATCTCCCAAAACACATACTTAAATCATTCGTTGACATCTATGCTGATGACACAACCATCTATGGCAATACATCAAAGGCTGTAAATGACAAAGTTCTCTCTGATTCTCTCTCCTCTGATCTTGAGTGGGTGGTCCAATGGGGGAAGATGTGGCTGGTTACTTTTAATACATTTAAAACCAAGCTTCTATCTTTACATCATCAACACTCTGATCTCTATCTGGCATCAATTGAAATGGATGGCTCTTATCTTGGAGAGGTTCTATGTTTTGATAAGCTTCTGGGATTGACCTTTACTCCTGATCTGAAATGGAATACATACATCAAATCTGTTTCCAAGGTCGCTGGAAAAATTGTGGGATCCTACTACTGCTCCAGTAGATATCTCATTGCTGATGCAGTTCTCTGTCTATATAAAAGCCAAGTATGTCCAAGGATGGAGTACTGTTGCCACATCTGGGTAGGAGCTGCTAAAAACAGCTTATCCTGCCTTGACAGAGTACAAAATAGACTTTGTGGCTTAGTGGGGGATGCCCTTTTCTCTTCCCTACAACCTCTCTCCCACAGAAGAGACGTTGCGAGCCTGTCTTTGTTTTATCATTATTTCCATGGCAAGTGCTCGCCTGTTTCCTACCCGACTACAACTTGGATGTCTTCAAGTCCAATATAAACAAATTTCTGATAAACCTGCCCCTTAAGTAAGACACTTTATCAAATCTCCAATACAAACGATTACTACGATACTATCCCATTGATTACTGTACACGCAATAACCCTTATCCCTGAGTGGCTTCCAGGCCTTGATAAGTGGTGACTACTATGTAAAAAAAATCTCAATCAATCAATGATCAGTTTGATGGAAAAAGAAGTAAATGATTTTTTATGAATATTTTTATTGTTTTGATTACTCGGACAATTATCCTCATCTTGGTTGCTAAAACGTTTTGGTCGTTGAAACCTACAACCTTCCTCGGGTGGGAAATTCATATTTTTTCTCAACTTTTCCTAAGTTCAATCTTATCTCAAAAATTCAGAATTGCATGAATGTTCGAATTTCCTCACACCCAAGATAAAAAGTTGTAATCTGCAGAGAAGACCACAAATGTTGTTGAAATTCAAACAAAACACACACACACACACACACACACACACACACACATTAGTGTATTTAAAAAAAAAAATGAATTTTTTTTTATTATTTGGAAATTATGGGAATATGATAAGTTTTTTTGGAAATTGATAATGAATTTTGTTATTATGAAGTTTGGATCAAATAGATTTGAGGTGCCCCAGAATGAGCAACAATCAAAAGGCCACATTTTTTCATATCACCGATTTTTGATGTCCGGTTTTATTGTGTAAATAAATTAAATATTGTTATAGTAAAAACTCCAATATTTATAAAATATTTCTTAATACTATCAAAATTTTTTTGGAATACTTTTTCAAATTGTATGGCACCATTTCTGTACAACATATTTTTTATTTATATTAAATATGTGTTCATAATTTTTTTCATTAAAATGTTTTGTAAATAAGTTGTTTTTTAATCATGTGCATACAATAAAAAGTGATCGCAAATAAATCTATGTATTTTTTATTTTGAATATAAAACCTTTTTTTAAATATAAAAACGTTCAAAGACAAAGTTACAAATGTGTTTATATATACCTTTTTGTTTTTGTTCATAATTCAGCCAGAAGCAAAAGAAAAAGGGGCATTAAGACAAAATGTAATTTTTTAGTTGTCCATTGTATCACAAATCTTTTATGCTCGTTTACAAAACTAAATTCAAATATTTACACTAGAAAGCATTTTTTATTCTGATCAATTTTATTTGTTGTAATAAAAAACAAACATTTCTTCCTTTTTCTATTTGAGAACTGCTGGTAAAACATGCAGTGGAACCAACTACTATTATAGATGGGTTTTACAATTGATCTCTGGAAAAATACCCATAAATATTTTTTACCACAGTTAACATGTATTTCACGACTACCATGCTTTATAGGTGTACATTCAAATGTCCGATTCTCTTTTTTCTTTCTTCTTTGATATCGTTTTTAATTTTTATATTTTCAACTACGTTACTCAGTTCAGAAATAAGTATTTTAGTCATGTTTCCTTAAAATGAATAAATAAAGCAGAATTAATTTTATAGAGTTAGAAAAGAATATTTACAAAAGTGTCCATTTAATAAACAAATCCTTTCCATGTGAATATTCAATATGGACACAACTTCTCATTTAAACATTTAAATATTTTAGATTTGCATCATTAATTAAACAAGATTCTCTAAATTGCAATTTATTTTAAAGATCTCTTAAGCTTAATGAAGTATTAAATTTAAGACATTTTCTAAAATAAAAAATCATGTAATGAATTTTGATCAAAACTGGAACAAGAATTCTATTTGTAAGGTTTGTCTTATTATATCTTGATTTTTTTTTTTTGTAAGAGGACATAAAAGTGGTGGAAAACTGTTCTGTATAACATGGAATAAAATATCAAAGGGAGACAATTTTACAAAGTCAGAAAAAAAAATTTTTTTTTATTTTATTTATTTCCATTTGTTTACTTGCTTACGATTATTATTATTATTATTATTATTATTATTATTATTATTATTATTATTATTATTTTATTTCATTTTTTTTTTACTCATTTCAACACTATACTAATCGAGTTTTCTGATACACATTATTTATTTAATGAAAAGTGGCAATGAAAATCAAACGAGCCTACAATGTCTATATGCGTTTTGTGTTTTGAGAATAATAATTGCAAAGTGGAAGAAAGATAACTCTTTTTAGAATATTACCTCCCCTTTACTACACAATTCTTTTTTGCCGGTCACGTTCCCACTGTAAGAACATATAATTTCTGCTCCAGTTGTAATATATATATATATATATATATATATATATATATATATATATATATATATATATATATATATATAAATTCCACCTGCTATGCAATACCATTAGTTATATTATTTAAAAATATTTGCAAACGATTTTCAAACTTCATCTGGAATCATTAATGAATCATTATTAAATTATATACACTAATATTATATTTTTTAACCATAACTCAGACCATTTCTTCTAATTCAAATTGATTTTTAAAAATTGAGCCAATACTCATTGTCATGCAAGATACATCTCCAAATTCTAATGAAAGGGGGATTTTATGTTTAAACGTTAAAAGCCAGCAAAAACTTTATTGAAGTAATATACTTAATATCCACTATTTCTATATATTCGTATGTAAATTTGTCCATATTTCTATTTATACTTAATTATAAATACTGAATTCACGATAGCTTATATTTTACTTCCAGTTATACCTGTATTGAATTCTACTTCAAATCATAGATATATACTACTATATTCTATATTGAGGAGATACAATTTGTTATCCCTCTTATCTCAAATAGAGTTTGTGCATCAAATTTTATTTTAATTTCTATTATCAATTAAATCATATCTTAACATCCTATTCCTAAACTAACATATAAACAATAGTCTACCCATATATTAACTTCTCTCTCTCAGACCAACCAGTTGCTTCCACTGCATGAATTTTTGCTTCCTCCTTTTCCAGTAACTTTTTAGTAGATATATAACCTTTAGTAACTAACCCAATAAATATTAACTACTTATGCGGGGTCACAGAAATACCTGGTTTGGGACCCAGACGTAGAACTAACCCTCTTGATGCTGATAGACCCTTAAATCTTCTCAGATCATCCGAAGAAAAACTCTGAAGCTAAACCTGTGCTACTGACCTAATACATCACATCTTAGCACCAAATAAAGGAGAGGGAGTCCTCTTCCTTCCTGGTAACTCAAACAAATTACCGGTTTGCAAACCTAAGCTGCTTAAGGAGTAGATAGGCTCTGTCTATCATCCAGCTTTCATACTCCTTCTTTGCCTATTAGCCGTGCACAGAGGTGCGATCACAGGGACTCGACAGAAACATCCAATGGTTGACCTTGTTTCTTGACCAGGGTAATGAATGCTGTTCCCCACTTCCATCACATTCTCATCCCCTAAAACTGGGCACTTTAGGGGTGCTTGAGTACCATATATGCCAATGCAATTGGATTAGATTGATTTTTGTCTGATCGGTTGAGGGTACCAGTTTGACAGTTACTAGCTGCTGTTTCAGACTGATAGTACAAGAGCCCTAACTTTTTGGAAGTGCTTAGAGTGGCTGCTATATCATCAGTTGTATAATATCGGGATTTTTGTAGTGTCATTCTGCACATGGAAAGGTACCCTATACTCATCTCCTGTGGGGTTTCTCGAGGCCACAATCCAGTAGATGAAGCGTTGGCTGATGTATGCATCTGTTGTGTTGCATGTTTAGTATTCTGCACAACCACTTTGTCCAGTACTTCTCATTCTTAAACTGAAACTTTTAAATAAAATGGCAGTTCAATCAAAAATTACGATCAAACCAGGTGTAAACTCAAAACCAATTTGATTCCTCCCTCGAAGCTTGCATTCACAAATATCAGTGGGCTTAGAACTAATGTATGTTGAATCATTTCTCCTTGCAAACACCCGGATAATTTACACTCCTCCACCCCTTCTAACCTCTTTAACATGCCTGGTTATCTCCTACTTTGCCATAAGAACTCAGACAAACATATGTACGGACTTGGTGTCTATATTCGAAACATCCTTCCTTTGACTAGAGAATCAAAACTAGAATCAGACGACCAGGCCTTTATGTGCTTACGACTTAACCTGCACCATAGCATTAGCTACTTATATTTTCTCTACTGCTCTCCCTCGACCTAGGACTGTACTCTAATCAACCAGGTCTCTGACAGCATAGATACAGCACTCTCCCTTGATATGTGTTTTGTGACTTTAATGTCTACCGCAGTAGTTGACTTGGTTTCTCTACTTACACAGATGCAGCTGGTAGCATAACACATAGCTTCTCTATATCTCATTCCCTATCATGAACAGTTCTATATCTGATGGTGAGGCCCCAGCTTGCGGGCTTTGGGAAGTGTGGAGCCACCTTTTAATTGCCATTGCTCTCAGGTCCACTCTGACCCGGAGTGGTAGTACCTGTTAGTGTCCCAACTATGAGTTAAATAGAAACTGTCTTGAAAAAAAAACAAATATATTCTATTAAATTTTTTTCTTCAAAATAACCGGATTCGGCATTAAATGACTTAAAAAGGGTTGATATGTTGTAAAACAACCACCAACTAACCAACAGTTACGTTTCCAACACTAGCAAGATCAACAAGCCTCACTTTTAGGTCTATTTCTGATCGCAGTTCCCGATGATTGTGTAATGAATGCCCATAGCCTACTCAGAAATATTGATCAAATTGTGATAATGGTAGAAATTCTCGACCCAAAGCTAAAGAGCCATTACTCAAAGTGACAAGGTATTATAAGAAGGCTGACTGGGAAGCCATCATGGATCTCATCATGGGGAAATGTTTTTTCTCTTCCTGCAGAACAGTGCACAAATGAGACCACTGAATGGTTCAAAGCAACAATTGAAGCTCATGTTCTCACGCAGAAGTTCTATGGCAAGCCTTACTCTCCCCAATGGTTTACTTCTACTTGTGCAACTGCCATTGCTCAAAGGCAGTATACATACCGCAGATTTATCCGACATAAATCCAGTAAAAACAGACAAAAGTTTATAGAAGGAAGTAATTGTAAGAAGGAAATAGTGACTGAGATAGAAAATACGCCAAAACCACCAGAAAACGCATTGAAGCACAGAAATTTGGAATTCATGATTTCTGGAAAATCTACAACAGTGTAGTAAATAATGAGTAATCAGCAATTCCCCCACTATCCAACAATCATGATGTTGTTTGTACGGCAACCAAGAAGGCTAACATCCTTGTCAGTCTCTACAGCAAACCACTCCCTTTCTGATTTTCCTTTGTGGACTGAAACCACAATAGATAATCTGAAAATTACCCCTTCTCAGGTGATTGATATCATAAAAACCCTAGACAGCTCAAAAGCATGTGGACCCGATCTCATCCAGGCTGTACTATTAAAAAAATGCTTTGCTGAAGTTGCTCCAATTCTCTCCAATCTTTACAACAAATGTCTTAACGAATATTGCTTTCCTGTCTGCTGGAAAACTGCTAGTTTACAATAATTCTAGTGAAAGAACTGACCCATTAAATTATCACTCCATTATCCTTCTCCGTTTTTCCGCCAAAATATTTGAGTTCATAATTAATCAAGCTCATCACCTTACATTTGCTAAAATTCTGTCCGACCAACAATATGGATTGAGGCAAGCCTGTTCTATAGCAGATATTCTAACTGTAATCTCTGAGCATATTTACCATGCACTAGACAAAGCAGGAAAGTGTAGGGCAGTAGCCCTAGATATATCTAAGGCTTTTGACAGGGTATGGCACGATGGTCTTCTCAGGAAAATCAGATCATATGGTATCACTAGACAAATACTTAACATAATTAAAGAGAAGAATCCAGGTTGTCCTCGATGGTTGTACATCTAAACAATATGATATAAATGCGGGTGTACCTCAGGGGTCTATCCTTCTTGGATCTTTATTATTTCTAATATTCATAAATGTCCTCCCTGATAAAACAATCTCTGAGGTATATTTGCTGATGACACCATGCTCTATATCATGTATGAGAGGAAAACTAATGCACACATATTTAAGGCAATGGCAGATATACTGTAGTGGAATGGGGACAAAAATGGATGGTCGCAATCAATGCTGCCAAGACTAAGCTTATTTCCTTCAATAATCACAAGAAACCTTCTTAACTACCAATAACTTTGGCTAAAGATAAATTACCTGAAAGTACTTCGTTCAAACTCCTCAGCTTAACGTTCACAGGGAACATGAGTTGGAACAGATACATCAAGATAGTCAAGGCTGCTATGAAGAAAGTGGGCTCTCTCTACCGTGCTAGAAAGTTACTTATGCCTGAAAGTATCCTGTATCTCTACAAGGCCACCATTTGCCCATGTATGGAATATTGTTGTCACATTTGGGCTGGTGCATCTGCTACTGGTCTCTCACTCCTGGACAGGTTTCAAAAGAGAGTTGCCAACCCGATATGTCCTGAACTGTCATCTAGGCTTCAATCTTTGTCCCACCAACAAAATTTTGCATCCGTCTGTATATTTTACAAGTATTTTAATGGTGGCTGCTCTGACAAGCTACAAGCCCTTGTACCCTCTCGACATAAATACCCCCCCCGTCAAACCCAGCAAGCAACAAAGTTCCACCGCTAAGCAGTAGAGATTCCTAGATGTAAGAAAGAGTTCTATTCTAATAGTTTTTACCCCCAAACTGCTAGACTCTGGAACTCCCTTCCGGGTTCATGTTTTCCTAACTGTTCTGACATGCAGAAGTTCAAGTGTAATTTGAATAGATATCTTGCTGCTCAACTCCCTACATAGTATCTCTGCAACTTATGTCTCTGATAGTAGCCCCCTACATCAAAGTGGCACTGTGCCTTGTTTGGGATGATAATGTAATAATATAATAATAATAATAATAATAATGATATATATAATATATATGCACTTGTGAGCAAAAAAAAAAAAAAAAATGGGCCAAACAAATTTTATACATTTTATCGCACTAAAAGATTGAACAAAGAACAATTGAACAAGGAAACTTAAACGAGACTAATAACACAGAACAAGACATTTACTTTAATAAATGCTTCGCATGGAATCGCATTCCCTTTTGATTTCTTTTAAAGATCAATCCTTTTAGACATGCTCTCAACCAAAGTGAAACACCGTGAAGAGGATATGCTATTCCATTCGCTTCCCACAGTTTGTCATTGTTATCAAAAGTTCTCCCGGCCAATGCACGAGGTATTATGGACTAAATATTCTTGATTGGGTTTAAATCAGGGCTTTGACCTGGCCAAAATATCACATCAATTGAATTAACAGAAAACCAGTTTTTGTAACTTTAGCAGTGTGTGCAGGGGCATTATCATGTTGAAAAATAATGTTCTGGGATATTCCCAGCTTCTGGATACTTGTTAACAGTCCTGTTTCTAATATTCGAATGTATTCCTTTGCATTGATTGACTTCTCACATCTAATAAGTTCCCCAACTCCTGCTGCAGTAAAAGTTCCCCATACCATTATCCCTCCATTCCCATATTTAAATGTCGTTTTTATGCAACTTGGTGAAAATCTTTCTCCGGTTATTCGATTGCACTGTTCGGGAGCATCGGGAGCATCACTAACAAGACAAGATCTTGATTCATCTAATCAGAAAACCTTCCTGAACCAGTCTGTATCTTTCTTGACATAACACAAGAAAAATCTCTTTCTATCGCTGATGTGCTTCTTAGATAAAAATGGCTTCTTTGCACACCTTTTAGAAGAAAATCCCATTTCTTTGATTCGTCTAGATATTGTATATCTAGAAAGAGAATTTCCAGTCCCTGTTTTGAATTATTTGCTATGGTCAACATAAGTTTTCTTTCGATCCTTCAAAACAGTTAATTTAAGCGTGTGGTCGTCCTTTAAAGTCGATGCTCTCGGCCGACCAGATCCAGATTTCCCTTTTTACAAGCGTTCGATCTTGAACCTTTGACCAATTTGCTTCACTACAGAAAGAGATGTTTTCACATTTTCTTTTCTTAAAATATAAAAAATCTGCTTGTAAATCATTTTTGACTGCCTTGATCCTGCAATTCGGTTTTTTATATCCTCGTCAAGATGGGGGTCTTACCATTTTTAGGATTAATTTTTCCACTTATTATTATATGCTATAATAATAATTATCTGCAAAATAGAAGTTTTCAGTTTAAATTGACAAAAATTAATGGAAAAATATTGAAAAATCGATTTATTCCTTCTTTTATTCTTGGCCCATTTCTTTTGCTCATAAGTATATATATATATATATATATATATATATATTTTGTGTACAGAAAGTTGTTAGTTGAGACAGGTCATTGGTACCGTCGGTTTCAAGCCCGATAATAAGGCCCGTTTAAGGTATCCTTATCGAGCTCTCTTCAGCCAATATTCGTCTATCTTATAACCGGAAGTGTGAAGTATATATACCTCGCGAATCCACGTTCAAATCTCGTTTTGTTTAATCCCCCCCCTTTTTTTTTTTTTTTTTTTTTTTTTTTTTTTTTTATTTTATCTATATCTATATATATATATATATATATATATATATATATCGGGTAATGTAATACCTAATTTTCAACTTTGAATTATTTAAATTTAAGATCTAATTTCGAAAAAATTTTTTTTTTTTTTTTTTTTTTTATATATGAATCGATTTTAATTTGAACCCCATTTAATTTTAAAATCTCTTTCCTTATGTGTAAAAACTTCAAAATCTGTATTGGTATCGGTTAAAAACTTAAAAATTCGTTTAATTATATCGAACATTTAAAAATTTCTAAAAATACGTTTAAAGTTTAAAAAAATATATTTTTAATTATATCGAATCACGTTTAAAAATTTCGAAATACGTTTAAAAATTATTTTTTAAAAACCCAAATCTTTCAAGGTTTGGGGAAGTGAGTATTTATCTATCCTATTCCAAAAAAACTAATCATTATATATATATATATATATATATATATATATATATATATATATATATATATATTTAAAGTGATGGTTGTGTAGTTCCAACGAGAGAAAAAATGTATATTTAAAAGAGTGTAGCCATCAACAATTGTGTTTTTTTTTAAAAGGTTTTCATCATATTTTTATTTTAAAATATTTTTATAACGCGTTTCGAGCTTAGGGTGTGCTCTCTTCAGATATTTTCGTAAAAAGTTTTTCTTTAAAATGGGAGTTTGTAGAATTACCTCCGCTGATATTAAATATGTTTTTCAGAGTGATGTTCAGACATTCTGTTGTTGTTGGTGTTCAAACATTTTGTCTCCAACTGTAAGTGTTCACAGTGTCCGGTCAAAGGTATTTTCAAAGAGTGTTTTTTAGTCCATATGGTGAAGGTTTTTATGGTTTTTTTAGGGTTCTTTTTAAAGACTTTCTTTCCCCATGTATAGCATACACTCACACACAATCACACACACATACATATACATTCATGTACATGTACACATGCTCACGCACACGTACGCAGGCACACACACATACACACACGTACATACATAGAAATATATGTAGGAGCATACATATATACATATATACATACCCACCTACACACTCACACACGTACTCGCATACATCCACCGCTAACAATTATTTTTATTTTTTTAGTTTATATACATATATATATATACTTTTTTTTCCCCCCCAACCAAACACGCATGTATACATGCGCTTAATCATTCAGACATACGTACACGCACCCACACACACACAAGATGGAGAATAGGTAGAAGATATATATACACACACATACACGCACATACACACATATATGTACACACATATATGTATGTGCACATACACTCACAAACATCCACATACTATGTGGGCACATACACATGCACACACACAGACATATGCAGGGGCTCACACATACGCGTATATCCATATCCACACGAACACATTTACCCACTCATACATGTGCATACATATGTATATATATACATATACACACACATACATACGGATGTGTATACACTCATCCACCCATATATATATATATATGGGCACATGCACTCACAATCACACACACACATACATATTCATACATCCCACCTTATGTATATATTGGTTGAAGTTTCCTTTCCAATCCAAGCACATATGCATACATGGATTCGGTCACCCAAACATAAGTGCACGTATACATACAAACAAGATGTAGCATAGATAACAGATGATATATACATATACACACACGCATACACAATCATATGTGCACACCCACGCACACACACATATACACACGCACACACGCGCGTACATACCCATACATACGTTTAATTTCTAGTTGTTTGTTTAGTTAAGAGAAATGGTACTGTACTGGGTATGGGCGCGTGCACCCGCGAAAGTGTGCGTGTGCCTTATTGTGCTTTTTTTGTTGTTTCGTGTGTGAGGGTGCACACCTACCCAAGCATGCATGCGTGTAAGTGTATTTTGTGTTTTGCCTATTTATGTGTATAATTATGGAGAGATGTTTAAGGCGGGGTTAAACTTTGCTATGAAATTTTTTTCTTGTGTTAGCAAGTAGAAGTAGTTGTCAGTTTGGAAGATGGGCATTATCTCGAATCTGCCTCCACTGCATGTGTGTATATGTTGTGATACATGTAGGTGTCTATTTTCCGCGATTTTGATGTTGGATCGGTGTAGGGCTACTCTATTACTAAGGTTTTTTGTAGCGCCTATGTAGGATTTATCGCATGCTGGACATTTTATTACACTTACACGCATGCATGCTTGGGTAGGTGTGCACCCTCACACACGAAACAACAAAAAAAGCACAATAAGGCACACGCACACTTTCGCGGGTGCACGCGCCCATACCCAGTACAGTACCATTTCTCTTAACTAAACAAACAACTAGAAATTAAACGTATGTATGTGTATGTGCGCGCGTGTGTGCGTGTGTATATGTGTGTGTGCGTGGGTGTGCACATATGATTGTGTATGCGTGTGTGTATATGTATATATCATCTGTTATCTATGCTACATCTTGTTTGTATGTATACGTGCACTTATGTTTGGGTGACCGAATCCATGTATGCATATGTGCTTGGATTGGAAAGGAAACTTCAACCAATATATACATAAGGTGGGATGTATGAATATGTATGTGTGTGTGTGATTGTGAGTGCATGTGCCCATATATATATATATATATGGGTGGATGAGTGTATACACATCCGTATGTATGTGTGTGTATATGTATATATATACATATGTATGCACATGTATGAGTGGGTAAATGTGTTCGTGTGGATATGGATATACGCGTATGTGTGAGCCCCTGCATATGTCTGTGTGTGTGCATGTGTATGTGCCCACATAGTATGTGGATGTTTGTGAGTGTATGTGCACATACATATATGTGTGTACATATATGTGTGTATGTGCGTGTATGTGTGTGTATATATATCTTCTACCTATTCTCCATCTTGTGTGTGTGTGGGTGCGTGTACGTATGTCTGAATGATTAAGCGCATGTATACATGCGAGTTTGGTTGGGGGGGAAAAAAGTATATATATATATATATATAAACTAAAAAAATAAAAATAATTGTTAGCGGTGGATGTATGCGAGTACGTGTGTGAGTGTGTAGGTGGGTATGTATATATGTATATATGTATGCTCCTACATATATTTCTATGTATGTACGTGTGTGTATGTGTGTGTGCCTGTGTACGTGTGCGTGAGCATGTGTACATGTACATGAATGTATATGTATGCGTGTGTGATTGTGTGTGAGTGTATGCTATACATGGGGAAAGAAAGTCTTTAAAAAGAACCCTAAAAAAACCATAAAAACCTTCACCATATGGACTAAAAAACACTCTTTGAAAATACCTTTGACCAGACACTGTGAACACTTACAGTTGGAGACAAAATGTCTGAACACCAACAACAACAGAATGTCTGAACATCACTCTGAAAAACATATTTAATATCAGCGGAGGTAATTCTACAAACTCCCATTTTAAAGAAAAACTTTTTACGAAAATATCTGAAGAGAGCACACCCTAAGCTCGAAACGCGTTATAAAAATATTTTAAAATAAAAATATGATGAAAACCTTTAAAAAAAAACACAATTGTTGATGGCTACACTCTTTTAAATATATATATATATATATATATATGTGTGTGTGTGTGTGTGTGTGTGTATAAAATTGAAATCCACCCCCCTCGTCTCCTTAATCCCCCTTTTTACCGCCCTCTCTCCCCTCCCCCTCCTTATATCCATGTATCTCCAGCGACGCCGACCTCAATCTGCTACCCCCCACACACACTACAATCTAATGTATTTTAATCTTCAAAACTTAAATATTGTCGATGCCCGTATCCTTCCCACTTAGTATCTCTTACGCCCCTTTTTTTTCGTACTTCCTATAAAACACTTATTCCAAATATTAACAACTATTTCTGTAAGGTCTGACGAGGTTGTTGGATCGTAAACATGGTCTAACATCTGAAACATATGTAACCGAACAGATAAAACGGTAATAAAAAAAAATCTCTCTCTCTCTCTCACACACACACAAACACACGCGCACACACACACACACACATATATATTCTCCATAATTCGGCAATGTTTCATTTGGAACACGCTATTTTCTCAAAAACGACTTGTGATATAAACATGACACTTTTGAGCATTTCTGTTCTTACAGTCAAAGATTGCAATTTTAAAATATCAGCGTAAAAATGGGATGGATGAAATGCGTTTTTGTTTCAATCAGAACATCATATTTGGTCGTTATTAAATAATTATTTAAGAAATTTCATACAAGACAGTTAATATATTGCAAGTAAATTATTTTATCCTTATCAAAACAGAAGCACAATGCATGAATTGAAATTGTTAAGTTTAATCTGTTCTAAGTTAAAATATTACAATTAAAATAAAATATTACAACAGTAAATAGTTTTAAAAAGTGCATATTTCGAGAATATAATAAAATGGAACAATAGAAAAAGAAACCTATTATAATTTTTATTGTTATGATGCTAAAATAATTTGTGTTTTTTTAAGGACTGATATTTGCAGAAGATCCTCCTGAAATGTTTTTTGAATGTTTCATGAATAAGTTGATACCTTCTTCTTTTTTACTTTCCAAATTAGTTGATGCCTTTTTCTTTTCAAGTTAGTCGATGTTTTTTCTTTTTTCTTTTCAAATTGGTTGATGTCATTTTTTTTTCTTTTAAAATTAGTTGATGTCTTTTCTTTTTTTCTTTTAAAATTAGTTGATGTCTTTTCCTTTTTTCTTTTCAAATTGGTTGATGTTTTTTTTTTTCAAATTGGTTGATGTCTTTTTCTTTTTTCTTTTAAAATTAGTTGATGTCTTTTCTTTTTTTCTTTTCAAATCAGTTGATGTCATTTTTTTTTCTTTTAAAATTAGTTGATGTCTTTTTCTTTTTTTCTTTTCAAATTAGTTGATGTCATTTTTTTTTCTTTTAAAATTAGTTGATGTCTTTTCCTTTTTTCTTTTCAAATTGGTTGATGTTTTTTTTCTTTTCAAATTGGTTGATGTCTCTTTCGTTTTTCTTTTCAAGTTGGTTCATGGCCTTTTCTTTTTTCTTTTCAAATTGGTTGATGTCTCTTTCTTTTTTCTTTTCAAGTTGGTTGATGTCTACTTCTTTATTTCTTTTCAAATTGGTTGATGTTTTTTTCTTTTTTCTTTTCAAATTGGTTGATGTCTACTTCTTTATTTCTTTTCAAATTGGTTGATGTTTTTTTCTTTTTTCTTTTTAAATTGGTTGAGGTCTTTTTCTTTTTTCCTTATGAAATTAGTTGATGTATTTTTCTTTTCTGCTTTTAAAATTAGTTGATGACTTTTTTTCTTTTCAAATTAGTTGATGTCTTTTTCTTTTTTCTTTTCAAATTGGTTGATGTGTTTTTCTTTTTTCTTTTCTTTTTTTATATTTTTTCTATTTTTAAATTCTTTTTCTTTTTTCTTTTCAAATTGGTGGATGTCTTTTTCATCTTTCTATTTATATTTGTTAATGTCTTTTTGTTTTTTCTTTTCAAATTAGTTGATGCCTTTTTTTTCAAATTGGTTGATGTCTTTTTCTTTTTCAAATTGGTTGATGTCTTTTTCTTTTTTCTTTTTCAAATTGGTTGATGTCTTTTTCTTTTCTTTTTTCTTTTCATTGATGCCTTTTTCTTTTCAAATTAGTTAATGTTTTTTCCTTTTTTCTTTTTTCTTTTAAAATTATTAGATGTTTTTTTCTTTTTTTCTTTTCAAATTAGTTGATGTCTTTTTCTTTTTTTTTTTTCAAATTAGTTGATGTCTTTTTCTTTTTTTTTTTTCAAATTAGTTGATGTCTTTTTCTTTTTTTTTTTTCAAATTAGTTGATGTCTTTCTCTTTTTTTTTTTTCAAATTAGTTGATGTCTTTTTCTTTTTTTTTTTCAAATTAGTTGATGTCTTTTTCTTTTTTTTTTTTCAAATTAGTTGATGTTTTTTTCTTTTTTTTTTTCAAATTAGTTGATGTCTTTCTCTTTTTTTCTTTTCAAATTAGTTGATGTCTTTTTCTTTTTTTTTTTCAAATTAGTTGATGTCTTTTTCTTTTTTTCTTTTCAAATTAGTTGATGTCTTTTTCTTTTTTTTTTCAAATTAGTTGATGTTTTTTTCTTTTTTTCTTTTCAAATTAGTTGATGTCTTTTTCTTTTTTTCTTTTCAAATTAGTTGATGTCTTTCTCTTTTTTTCTTTTCAAATTAGTTGATGTTTTTTTTCTTTTTTCTTTTCAAATTAGTTGATGTTTTTTTCTTTTTTTCTTTTCAAATTAGTTGATGTCTTTTTCTTTTTTTTTTCAAATTAGTTGATGTTTTTTTCTTTTTTTCTTTTCAAATTAGTTGATGTCTTTTTCTTTTTTTCTTTTCAAATTAGTTGATGTCTTTCTCTTTTTTTCTTTTCAAATTAGTTGATGTTTTTTTCTTTTTTTCTTTTCAAATTAGTTGATGTCTTTTTCTTTTTTTCTTTCCAAATTAGTTGATGTCTTTTTCTTTTTTTCTTTTCAAATTAGTTGATGGTTTTTCTTTTTTTCTTTTCAAATTAGTTGATGTCTTTTTCTTTTTTTTTTTTCAAATTAGTTGATGTTTTTTCTTTTTTTCTTTTCAAATTGGTTGATGTTTTTTTCTTTTTTTCTTTTCAAATTGGTTGATGTTTTTTTCTTTTTTTCTTTTCAAATTGGTTGATGTCTTTTTCTTTTTTTCTTTTCAAATTAGTTGTCTTTTTCTTTTTTTTCTTTTCAAATTAGTTGTCTTTTCCTTTTTTTTCTTTTCAAATTGGTTGATGTCTTTTTTTTCTTTTAAAATTGGTTGATGTTTTCTTTTTTTCTTTTCAAATTGGTTGATGTTTTTTTCTTTTTTTCTTTATAAATTGGTTGATGTTTTTTCTTTTTTTCTTTTCAAATTGGTTGATGTCTTTTTTTTTCTTTTCAAATTGGTTGATGTTTTTTTCTTTTTTTCTTTTCAAATTAGTTGATGTCTTTTTCTTTTTTTCTTTTCAAATTAGTTGATGTTTTTTTCTTTTTTTCTTTTAAAATTAGTTGATGTTTTTTTCTTTTCAAATTAGTTGATGTCTTTTTCTTTTTTTCTTTTCAAATTAGTTGATGTCTTTTTCTTTTTTTCTTTTCAAATTAGTTGATGTTTTTTCTTTTTTTCTTTTCAAATTAGTTGATGTCTTTTCCTTTTTTTTCTTTTCAAATTAGTTGATGTGTTTTTTTTTTTCTTTTCAAATTGGTTGATGTTTTTTCTTTTTTCTTTTCAAATTAGTTGATGTCTTTTTCTTTTTTCTTTTCAAATTAGTTGATGTTTTTTTCTTTTCAAATTAGTTGATGTTTTTTTCTTTTCAAATTAGTTGATGTTTTTTCCTTTTTTTTCTTTTAAATTAGTTGATGTTTTTTCTTTTTGTCTTTTCAAATTAGTTGTCTTTTTCTTTTTTTTCTTTTCAAATTAGTTGTCTTTTCCTTTTTTTTCTTTTCAAATTAGTTGATGTCTTTTTCTTTTTTTCTTTTCAAATTAGTTGATGTCTTTTTCTTTTTTTCTTTTAAAATTGGTTGATGTTTTTTTCTTTTTATCTTTTAAAATTGGTTGATGTTTTTTTCTTTTTTTCTTTTCAAATTGGTTGATGTTTTTTCTTTTTTTCTTTTCAAATTGGTTGATGTTTTTTCTTTTTTTCTTTTCAAATTAGTTGATGTTTTTTTCTTTTTTCTTTTCAAATTAGTTGTCTTTCTTTTTTTTCTTTTCAAATTAGTTGTCTTTTCCTTTTTTTTCTTTTCAAATTGGTTGATGTCTTTTTTTTTCTTTTCGAATTGGTTGATGTTTTTTCTTTTTTTCTTTTAAAATTGGTTGATGTTTTTTTCTTTTTTCTTTTCAAATTGGTTGATGTTTTTTTCTTTTTTCTTTTCAAATTAGTTGTCTTTTTCTTTTTTTTTCTTTTCAAATTAGTTGTCTTTTCCTTTTTTTTCTTTTCAAATTGGTTGATGTCTTTTTTTTTTCTTTTCAAATTGGTTGATATTTTTTTCTTTTTTTCTTTTCAAATTGGTTGATGTTTTTTCTTTTTTTCTTTCCAAATTGGTTGATGTTTTTTTCTTTTTTTCTTTTCAAATTGGTTGATGTTTTTTTCTTTTTTTCTTTTAAAATTGGTTGATGTTTTTTTCTTTTTTTCTTTTCAAATTAGTTGATGTCTTGTTCTTTTTTCTTTTCAAATTAGTTGATGTCTTTTCCTGTTTTTTCTTTTCAAATTAGTTGATGTCTTTTTCTTTTTTCTTTTCAAATTAGTTGATGTTTTTTCTTTTTTTCTTTTCAAATTAGTTGATGTTTTTTCTTTTTTTCTTTTCAAATTAGTTGATGTCTTTTCCCTTTTTTCTTTTCAAATTAGTTGATGTTTTTTCTTTTTTTTCTGTTCAAATTAGTTGATGTTTTTTTTCTTTTTTCTTTTAAAATTAGTTGATGTTTTTTTCTTTTCAAATTAGTTGATGTTTTTTCTTTTTTTCTTTTCAAATTAGTTGATGTTTTTTTCTTTTTTTCTTTTCAAATTAGTTGATGTTTTTTTCTTTTCAAATTAGTTGATGTTTTTTCTTTTTTTTCTTTTCAAATTGGTTGATGTTTTTTCTTTTTTTCTTTTCAAATTAGTTGATGTTTTTTTCTTTTTTTCTTTTAAAATTAGTTGACGTTTTTTTCTTTTCAAATTAGTTGATGTTTTTTCTTTTTTTTCTTTTCAAATTAGTTGATGTCTTTTTCTTTTTTTCTTTTCAAATTAGTTGATGTTTTTTTCTTTTCAAATTAGTTGATGTTTTTTTCTTTTCAAATTAGTTGATGTTTTTTCTTTTTTTCTTTTCAAATTAGTTGATGTTTTTTCTTTTTTTCTTTTCAAATTAGTTGATGTTTTTTCTTTTTTTCTTTTCAAATTAATTGATGTTTTTTCTTTTTTTCTTTTCAAATTAGTTGATGTTTTTTTCTTTTTTTCTTTTCAAATTAGTTGATGTCTTTTTCTTTTTTTCTTTTCAAATTAGTTGATGTTTTTTTCTTTTTTTCTTTTCAAATTAGTTGATGTCTTTTTCTTTTTTTCTTTTCAAATTGGTTGATGTTTTTTCTTTTTTTCTTTTCAAATTAATTGATGTCTTTTTCTTTTTTCTTTTCAAATTAGTTGATGTCTTTTCCTTTTTTTTCTTTTCAAATTAGTTGATGTCTTTTTCTTTTTTTCTTTTCAAATTAGTTGATGTCTTTTTCTTTTTTCTTTTAAAATTGGTTGATATCTTTTTTTTTCTTTTCAAATTAGTTGATGTCTTTTTCTTTTTTCTTTTCAAATTAGTTGATGTCTTTTTCTTTTTTTCTTTTCAAATTAGTTGATGTCTTTTTCTTTTTTTCTTTTCAAATTAGTTGATATCTTTTTCTTTTTTTCTTTTCAAATTAGTTGATGTCTTTTTCTTTTTTTCTTTTCAAATTAGTTGATGTCTTTTTCTTTTTTTCTTTTCAAATTAGTTGATGTTTTTTCTTTTTTCTTTTCAAATTAGTTGATGTCTTTTTCTTTTTTTCTTTTCAAATTAGTTGATGTCTTTTTCTTTTTTTCTTTTCAAATTAGTTGATGTCTTTTTCTTTTTTCTTTTCAAATTAGTTAATGTTTTTTCTTTTTTTCTTCTACCAGCTTCTTTACATAGTATCTTCCCTCACACGGAACTGTCGACATTTATGTCGTTGCCAAAGAAAGACAAAGAACGTCAATTATTGGAACTTACCATGATCTGTACCGGCATTCGTCTTTTCAACAAAGAATCTAGCAAAGGAGGAGAAGGTATTGATGACTGTAAGTTTTTGCAAACATATTAACACCAAGCACAAATCATATTTACTATAATTACTAATTTACTTTATTAAGAAGAAACATATTTTCAGCAAAAGTTAAAAGAAAAAAAAATAATAATAACTTGCGGGACCTGTTGAAATTTCATATGTAATATATTGATCTTGCCATTTTGTGGATGTTCAGCATAAATGGAGACGCTTTGATATTATTGTAGCTCCTGTTAAAACTGCAAAAGTATATATCTAAGCTATCAGTAACGCCTGGCATAGCCTGGTCGTAAAATATGCTTAAATATGATATTCTATTTATGCAGATTTCGCATATATTACTATAAGAGTCAATTTCCTATCCATTCTTTTATATTATAAAGTTGTGATTTCAAAAATAAAAAATATATCCATATGGTTTGGATGCATCAGCTTGAATCGAAACCTAAACCAAAACTTATGAAGAAAAAAGAATGTATGTATATATAACTTTAGTTCCTTCACGTATAATCGAAACCAAAACCAAAACTTATGAAGAAACCTTGGTAAAATTATTTATTACAAGAAATGAAAAGACATAAACGACAGACACTCGGAAGAAAAAAAAACATAAATGTGACACAAAAAATAACACACACGCTATCTTATATGAATATATAGATTAAAATATTTTATGTACCAAAAACAGTTTTTCATGAAACTATTTTAGTTAAAACAATGTGGCAATAAAAATAATTTATTTAGAAAAAGGAACTGCGCTTTAATATGCATATTTTTTTTTTTATTTAATGTTTTTATAAAAATATTTCATGTACAAAACCAGTTTCGTTTCGCTGATAACGTGTCGCTTTTTTGATTAGCAAGGTCAAGGTTTTGGTTTTTCATGAAGTTCAAAGTTTCATAACAGATAATTATCTTAGCTTTTATTTACATGAAAGCATGCAGCAAAAATATTTTAATTAACGAAAACATCAGCGTCTCTCTCTCTTTCTCTCTCTCTCTTAAACAATAAAAAAAAACAATGAAAAAAACAAATAACTGTTTAATTTTTGTCCCAAATATTTTAAATTAGAAAACTTAGAGTGTCCACCGGCCGAGAGATTTGTGATCCATTTTTACTAGGGAATAACTTTAAATCAATTATTTCTGAACTTTTGCATTTACCAGAAAGCTAAAACCCTAAATTTTATAGAATTAAAAATAAATATAGCGGTGAGAACATGCTAATCGAATGCCGCCTGGAGCATTCATAAATGTGTAATCCAAAATTAATGTCTATTCCAGAATTAAATCTCAACCAATGAAATTGGCCAGAAAGCGTGACACACAAAAGAACACACATGCTATCGTATATAGATAATAATAATAATAATAATAATATATATATATACATATATAATGCAATCTATTATTAACACAAAGATACAATATTTAACCTATATATTTATTTATATAAGGTGTGTGTATTGTAACAAAAGATCATAAAGGGCCATAAAAAGAATTACAATTGGATAATTATGAGAAACACGGAAAAACAAAAATATGTAATCCATCCCCCCCATAATCAAAGACTAGAGTAACAGTAAGACAACTCTCTTCAAATTGTAATTCATTGTGTATTACAAGGCGGACAGTTGCGAACTCTTCCTTTCCTTCTAAAAATACAAACCATCACCAAACTGGTAGGCCTAGGCGTGCAACAAGTAAAAAGAACTTCACTGATTGGTTGTTAGGAATGGACAGATACAAGAAGAGGATTTTGGGTTGGAATTACAACATGTATGGAAAAATAGTTCATTCCATTTGCAGCCAACAAGCCAGGCAGATGTGTGAATATCTATCTCGTATAAAATTGTTGTGTATGAGATATTATTCATGTAGGAATAATAATCCAGTGGATGACCCAAGTACACATTCTTATGCAATGATTTTTAAGCTTATGGTTAATGAATGGTTAAAGAAATGAATAAATAATTAAATGAACTCGGTGAAATGAATCTTTTCCAGACCGAATTATTCCAGATTCAGAAAGAGTCTGATGAGATATATAAATCCATATTCTCTAAGATTGCGATAAAGTGTAGAGAAAGGTTAACAATAAACAATTCGAATGTCTATGAGGTTCACACAACAATGAAGTTGTCCAAAATTCGAATGTTTATGAGGTTCACACAACAATGAAGTTGTCCAAAATTCGAATGTTTATGAGGTTCACACAACAATGAAGTTGTCCAAAATTCGAATGTTTATGAGGTTCACACAACAATGAAGTTGTCCAAAATTCGAATGTTTATGAGGTTCACACAACAATCAAGTGGTCCAAAATTCGAATGTTTATGAGGTTCACACAACAATCAAGTGGTCCAAAATTCGAATGTCTATGAGGTTCACACAACAATCAAGTGGTCCAAAATTCGAATGTCTATGAGGTTCACACAACAATGAAGTTGTCCAAAATTCGAATGTTTATGAGGTTCACACAACAATCAAGTGGTCCAAAATTCGAACGTCTATGAGGTTCACACAACAATGAAGTTGTCCAAAATTCGAATGTTTATGAGGTTCACACAACAACCAAGTGGTCCAAAACTCCCACAACTGATTTGTTTATATAGAAGGATTCACACTTTTTGAAACAATTGCTAATCTCAGTCGGTGCAGTTGAAAGCCCCTGACAGAGCAGACAACAGACGTCAGGTTTTTTTATCAGTTTTCTTTTTTCTGGATGCATGTCTTAACGAAGACTGAGGCTGTGTCTCTTTTAGTAGTTTTTAAATGTTCCTCCAATACAAACCTGGAAATTTCTATGTCCCAATGCAATACATACAGTGCTTAGCATTCCCATCTGGTACTTAACAGGCTCATCATTGCTTAACATCAGTGATCTAATGAGTGTCGGTAGCGAACGAATGTTTATTTAAATAATCGTTCGGACAGGTTAATTTCGGCCACCGATTCCGTAGTCAAGGGGTAGGACTGCCGACTGTCATCACGACGGTTCTAGGTTCGATCCTCGGCTTGGGAGAGGTGTTAGTCTAGCGGCACTGATGAGTTGTGAAACAACGAAACAGGTCTGTATGTCGATGACTAAAATATATTTTATAAAGCTCCCCTCTTTGGTAGAGCACTCTTGTAAATTATCTTACTCGCTACTTAATTTAGCTGAAATAATGCGAAGCTCACGATTTGTTTACAAACAAACGTTTGAGCCCTCTACGAGTAGCGGACGAATGTTTATTTAAATAATCGTTCGGACAGGTTAATTTCGGCCACCGATTCCGTAGTCAAGGGGTAGGACTGCCGACTGTCATCACGACGGTTCTAGGTTCGATCCTCGGCTTGGGAGAGGTGTTAGTCTAGCGGCACTGATGAGTTGTGAAACAACGAAACAGGTCTGTATGTCGATGACTAAAATATATTTTATAAAGCTCCCCTCTTTGGTAGAGCACTCTTGTAAATTATCTTACTCGCTACTTAATTTAGCTGAAATAATGCGAAGCTCACGATTTGTTTACAAACAAACGTTTGAGCCCTCTACGAGTAGCGGACGAATGTTTATTTAAATAATCGTTCGGACAGGTTAATTTCGGCCACCGATTCCGTAGTCAAGGGGTAGGACTGCCGACTGTCATCACGACGGTTCTAGGTTCGATCCTCGGCTTGGGAGAGGTGTTAGTCTAGCGGCACTGATGAGTTGTGAAACAACGAAACAGGTCTGTATGTCGATGACTAAAATATATTTTATAAAGCTCCCCTCTTTGGTAGAGCACTCTTGTAAATTATCTTACTCGCTACTTACTTTAGCTGAAATAATGTGAAGCTCACGATTTGTTTACAAACAAACGTTTGAGCCCTCTACGAGTAGCGGACGAATGTTTATTTAAATAATCGTTCGGACAGGTTAATTTCGGCCACCGATTCCGTAGTCAAGGGGTAGGACTGCCGACTGTCATCACGACGGTTCTAGGTTCGATCCTCGGCTTGGGAGAGGTTTTAGTCTAGCGGCACTGATGAGTTGTGAAACAACGAAACAGGTCTGTATGTCGATGACTAAAATATATTTTATAAAGCTCCCCTCTTTGGTAGAGCACTCTTGTAAATTATCTTACTCGCTACTTAATTTAGCTGAAATAATGCGAAGCTCACGATTTGTTTACAAACAAACGTTTGAGCCCTCTACGAGTAGCGGACAAATGTTTATTTAAATAATCGTTCGGACAGGTTAATTTCGGCCACCGATTCCGTAGTCAAGGGGTAGGACTGCCGACTGTCATCACGACGGTTCTAGGTTCGATCCTCGGCTTGGGAGAGGTGTTAGTCTAGCGGCACTGATGAGTTGTGAAACAACGAAACAGGTCTGTATGTCGATGACTAAAATATATTTTATAAAGCTCCCCTCTTTGGTAGAGTACTCTCGTAAATTATCTTACTCGCTACTTAATTTAGCTGAAATAATGCGAAGCTCACGATTTGTTTACAAACAAACGTTTGAGCCCTCTACGAGTAGCGGACGAATGTTTATTTAAATAATCGTTCGGACAGGTTAATTTCGGCCACCGATTCCGTAGTCAAGGGGTAGGACTGCCGACTGTCATCACGACGGTTCTAGGTTCGATCCTCGGCTTGGGAGAGGTGTTAGTCTAGCGGCACTGATGAGTTGTGAAACAACGAAACAGGTCTGTATGTCGATGACTAAAATATATTTTATAAAGCTCCCCTCTTTGGTAGAGCACTCTCGTAAATTATCTTACTCGCTACTTAATTTAGCTGAAATAATGCGAAGCTCACGATTTGTTTACAAACAAACGTTTGAGCCCTCTACGAGTAGCGGACGAATGTTTATTTAAATAATCGTTCGGACAGGTTAATTTCGGCCACCGATTCCGTAGTCAAGGGGTAGGACTGCCGACTGTCATCACGACGGTTCTAGGTTCGATCCTCGGCTTGGGAGAGGTGTTAGTCTAGCGGCACTGATGAGTTGTGAAACAACGAAACAGGTCTGTATGTCGATGACTAAAATATATTTTATAAAGCTCCCCTCTTTGGTAGAGCACTCTCGTAAATTATCTTACTCGCTACTTAATTTAGCTGAAATAATGCGAAGCTCACGATTTGTTTACAAACAAACGTTTGAGCCCTCTACGAGTAGCGGACGAATGTTTATTTAAATAATCGTTCGGACAGGTTAATTTCGGCCACCGATTCCGTAGTCAAGGGGTAGGACTGCCGACTGTCATCACGACGGTTCTAGGTTCGATCCTCGGCTTGGGAGAGGTGTTAGTCTAGCGGCACTGATGAGTTGTGAAACAACGAAACAGGTCTGTATGTCGATGACTAAAATATATTTTATAAAGCTCCCCTCTTTGGTAGAGCACTCTCGTAAATTATCTTACTCGCTACTTAATTTTAGCTGAAATAATGCGAAGCTCACGATTTGTTTACAAACAAACGTTTGAGCCCTCTACGAGTAGCGGACGAATGTTTATTTAAATAATCGTTCGGACAGGTTAATTTCGGCCACCAGTTCCGTAGTCAAGGGGTAGGACTGCCGACTGTCATCACGACGGTTCTAGGTTCGATCCTCGGCTTGGGAGAGGTGTTAGTCTAGCGGCTCTGATGAGTTGTGAAACAACGAAACAGGTCTGTATGTCGATGACTAAAATATATTTTATAAAGCTCCCCTCTTTGGTAGAGCACTCTCGTAAATTATCTTACTCGCTACTTAATTTAGCTGAAATAATGCGAAGCTCACGATTTGTTTACAAACAAACGTTTGAGCCCTCTACGAGTAGCGGACGAATGTTTATTTAAATAATCGTTCGGACAGGTTAATTTCGGCCACCGATTCCGTAGTCAAGGGGTAGGACTGCCGACTGTCATCACGACGGTTCTAGGTTCGATCCTCGGCTTGGGAGAGGTGTTAGTCTAGCGGCACTGATGAGTTGTGAAACAACGAAACAGGTCTGTATGTCGATGACTAAAATATATTTTATAAAGCTCCCCTCTTTGGTAGAGCACTCTTGTAAATTATCTTACTCGCTACTTAATTTAGCTGAAATAATGCGAAGCTCACGATTTGTTTACAAACAAACGTTTGAGCCCTCTACGAGTAGCGGACGAATGTTTATTTAAATAATCGTTCGGACAGGTTAATTTCGGCCACCGATTCCGTAGTCAAGGGGTAGGACTGCCGACTGTCATCACGACGGTTCTAGGTTCGATCCTCGGCTTGGGAGAGGTGTTAGTCTAGTGGCACTGATGAGTTGTGAAACAACGAAACAGGTCTGTATGTCGATGACTAAAATATATTTTATAAAGCTCCCCTCTTTGGTAGAGCACTCTTGTAAATTATCTTACTCGCTACTTAATTTAGCTGAAATAATGCGAAGCTCACGATTTGTTTACAAACAAACGTTTGAGCCCTCTACGAGTAGCGGACGAATGTTTATTTAAATAATCGTTCGGACAGGTTAATTTCGGCCACCGATTCCGTAGTCAAGGGGTAGGACTGCCGACTGTCATCACGACGGTTCTAGGTTCGATCCTCAGCTTGGGAGAGGTGTTAGTCTAGCGGCACTGATGAGTTGTGAAACAACGAAACAGGTCTGTATGTCGATGACTAAAATATATTTTATAAAGCTCCACTCTTTGGTAGAGCACTCTCGTAAATTATCTTACTCGCTACTTAATTTAGCTGAAATAATGCGAAGCTCACGATTTGTTTACAAACAAACGTTTGAGCCCTCTACGAGTAGCGGGCGAATGTTTATTTAAATAATCGTTCGGACAGGTTAATTTCGGCCACCGATTCCGTAGTCAAGGGGTAGGACTGCCGACTGTCATCACGACGGTTCTAGGTTCGATCCTCGGCTTGGGAGAGGTGTTAGTCTAGCGGCACTGATGAGTTGTGAAACAACGAAACAGGTCTGTATGTCGATGACTAAAATATATTTTATAAAGCTCCCCTCTTTGGTAGAGCACTCTCGTAAATTATCTTACTCGCTACTTAATTTAGCTGAAATAATGCGAAGCTCACGATTTGTTTACAAACAAACGTTTGAGCCCTCTACGAGTAGCGGACGAATGTTTATTTAAATAATCGTTCGGACAGGTTAATTTCGGCCACCGATTCCGTAGTCAAGGGGTAGGACTGCCGACTGTCATCACGACGGTTCTAGGTTCGATCCTCGGCTTGGGAGAGGTGTTAGTCTAGCGGCACTGATGAGTTATGAAACAACGAAACAGGTCTGTATGTCGATGACTAAAATATATTTTATAAAGCTCCCCTCTTTGGTAGAGCACTCTCGTAAATTATCTTACTCGCTACTTAATTTTAGCTGAAATAATGCGAAGTTCACGATTTGTTTACAAACAAACGTTTGAGCCCTCTACGAGTAGCGGACGAATGTTTATTTAAATAATCGTTCGGACAGGTTAATTTCGGCCACCGATTCCGTAGTCAAGGGGTAGGACTGCCGACTGTCATCACGACGGTTCTAGGTTCGATCCTCGGCTTGGGAGAGGTGTTAGTCTAGCGGCACTGATGAGTTGTGAAACAACGAAACAGGTCTGTATGTCGATGACTAAAATATATTTTATAAAGCTCCCCTCTTTGGTAGAGCACTCTCGTAAATTATCTTACTCGCTACTTAATTTAGCTGAAATAATGCGAAGCTCACGATTTGTTTACAAACAAACGTTTGAGCCCTCTACGAGTAGCGGACGAATGTTTTATTTAAATAATCGTTCGGACAGGTTAATTTCGGCCACCGATTCCGTAGTCAAGGGGTGGGACTGCCGACTGTCATCACGACGGTTCTAGGTTCGATCCTCGGCTTGGGAGAGGTGTTAGTCTAGCGGCACTGATGAGTTGTGAAACAACGAAACAGGTCTGTATGTCGATGACTAAAATATATTTTATAAAGCTCCCCTCTTTGGTAGAGCACTCTTGTAAATTATCTTACTCGCTACTTAATTTAGCTGAAATAATGCGAAGCTCACGATTTGTTTACAAACAAACGTTTGAGCCCTCTACGAGTAGCGGACGAATGTTTATTTAAATAATCGTTCGGACAGGTTAATTTCGGCCACCGATTCCGTAGTCAAGGGGTAGGACTGCCGACTGTCATCACGACGGTTCTAGGTTCGATCCTCGGCTTGGGAGAGGTGTTAGTCTAGCGGCACTGATGAGTTGTGAAACAACGAAACAGGTCTGTATGTCGATGACTAAAATATATTTTATAAAGCTCCCCTCTTTGGTAGAGCACTCTCGTAAATTATCTTACTCGCTACTTTATTTAGCTGAAATAATACGAAGCTCACGATTTGTTTACAAACAAACGTTTGAGCCCTCTACGAGTAGCGGACGAATGTTTATTTAAATAATCGTTCGGACAGGTTAATTTCGGCCACCGATTCCGTAGTCAAGGGGTAGGACTGCCGACTGTCATCACGACGGTTCTAGGTTCGATCCTCGGCTTGGGAGAGGTGTTAGTCTAGCGGCACTGATGAGTTGTGAAACAACGAAACAGGTCTGTATGTCGATGACTAAAATATATTTTATAAAGCTCCCCTCTTTGGTAGAGCACTCTCGTAAATTATCTTACTCGCTACTTAATTTTAGCTGAAATAATGCGAAGCTCACGATTTGTTTACAAACAAACGTTTGAGCCCTCTACGAGTAGCGGACGAATGTTTATTTAAATAATCGTTCGGACAGGTTAATTTCGGCCACCGATTCCGTAGTCAAGGGGTAGGACTGCCGACTGTCATCACGACGGTTCTAGGTTCGATCCTCGGCTTGGGAGAGGTGTTAGTCTAGCGGCACTGATGAGTTGTGAAACAACGAAACAGGTCTGTATGTCGATGACTAAAATATATTTTATAAAGCTCCCCTCTTTGGTAGAGCACTCTCGTAAATTATCTTACTCGCTACTTAATTTAGCTGAAATAATACGAAGCTCACGATTTGTTTACAAACAAACGTTTGAGCCCTCTACGAGTAGCGGACGAATGTTTATTTAAATAATCGTTCGGACAGGTTAATTTCGGCCACCGATTCCGTAGTCAAGGAGTAGGACTGCCGACTGTCATCACGACGGTTCTAGGTTCGATCCTCGGCTTGGGAGAGGTGTTAGTCTAGCGGCACTGATGAGTTGTGAAACAACGAAACAGGTCTGTATGTCGATGACTAAAATATATTTTATAAAGCTCCCCTCTTTGGTAGAGCACTCTCGTAAATTATCTTACTCGCTACTTAATTTAGCTGAAATAATGCGAAGCTCACGATTTGTTTACAAACAAACGTTTGAGCCCTCTACGAGTAGCGGACGAATGTTTATTTAAATAATTGTTCGGACAGGTTAATTTCGGCCACCGATTCCGTAGTCAAGGGGTAGGACTGCCGACTGTCATCACGACGGTTCTAGGTTCGATCCTCGGCTTGGGAGAGGTGTTAGTCTAGCGGCACTGATGAGTTGTGAAACAACGAAACAGGTCTGTATGTCGATGACTAAAATATATTTTATAAAGCTCCCCTCTTTGGTAGAGCACTCTCGTAAATTATCTTACTCGCTACTTAATTTAGCTGAAATAATCCGAAGCTCACGATTTGTTTACAAACAAACGTTTGAGCCCTCTACGAGTAGCGGACGAATGTTTATTTAAATAATCGTTCGGACAGGTTAATTTCGGCCACCGATTCCGTAGTCAAGGGGTAGGACTGCCGACTGTCATCACGACGGTTCTAGGTTCGATCCTCGGCTTGGGAGAGGTGTTAGTCTAGCGGCACTGATGAGTTGTGAAACAACGAAACAGGTCTGTATGTCGATGACTAAAATATATTTTATAAAGCTCCCCTCTTTGGTAGAGCACTCTCGTAAATTATCTTACTCGCTACTTAATTTAGCTGAAATAATACGAAGCTCACGATTTGTTTACAAACAAACGTTTGAGCCCTCTACGAGTAGCGGACGAATGTTTATTTAAATAATCGTTCGGACAGGTTAATTTCGGCCACCGATTCCGTAGTCAAGGGGTAGGACTGCCGACTGTCATCACGACGGTTCTAGGTTCGATCCTCGGCTTGGGAGAGGTGTTAGTCTAGCGGCACTGATGAGTTGTGAAACAACGAAACAGGTCTGTATGTCGATGACTAAAATATATTTTATAAAGCTCCCCTCTTTGGTAGAGCACTCTCGTAAATTATCTTACTCGCTACTTAATTTAGCTGAAATAATACGAAGCTCACGATTTGTTTACAAACAAACGTTTGAGCCCTCTACGAGTAGCGGACGAATGTTTATTTAAATAATCGTTCGGACAGGTTAATTTCGGCCACCGATTCCGTAGTCAAGGGGTAGGACTGCCGACTGTCATCACGACGGTTCTAGGTTCGATCCTCGGCTTGGGAGAGGTGTTAGTCTAGCGGCACTGATGAGTTGTGAAACAACGAAACAGGTCTGTATGTCGATGACTAAAATATATTTTATAAAGCTCCCCTCTTTGGTAGAGCACTCTCGTAAATTATCTTACTCGCTACTTAATTTAGCTGAAATAATCCGAAGCTCACGATTTGTTTACAAACAAACGTTTGAGCCCTCTACGAGTAGCGGACGAATGTTTATTTAAATAATCGTTCGGACAGGTTAATTTCGGCCACCGATTCCGTAGTCAAGGGGTAGGACTGCCGACTGTCATCACGACGGTTCTAGGTTCGATCCTCGGCTTGGGAGAGGTGTTAGTCTAGCGGCACTGATGAGTTGTGAAACAACGAAACAGGTCTGTATGTCGATGACTAAAATATATTTTATAAAGCTCCCCTCTTTGGTAGAGCACTCTCGTAAATTATCTTACTCGCTACTTAATTTAGCTGAAATAATACGAAGCTCACGATTTGTTTACAAACAAACGTTTGAGCCCTCTACGAGTAGCGGACGAATGTTTATTTAAATAATCGTTCGGACAGGTTAATTTCGGCCACCGATTCCGTAGTCAAGGGGTAGGACTGCCGACTGTCATCACGACGGTTCTAGGTTCGATCCTCGGCTTGGGAGAGGTGTTAGTCTAGCGGCACTGATGAGTTGTGAAACAACGAAACAGGTCTGTATGTCGATGACTAAAATATATTTTATAAAGCTCCCCTCTTTGGTAGAGCACTCTCGTAAATTATCTTACTCGCTACTTAATTTAGCTGAAATAATACGAAGCTCACGATTTGTTTACAAACAAACGTTTGAGCCCTCTACGAGTAGCGGACGAATGTTTATTTAAATAATCGTTCGGACAGGTTAATTTCGGCCACCGATTCCGTAGTCAAGGGGTAGGACTGCCGACTGTCATCACGACGGTTCTAGGTTCGATCCTCGGCTTGGGAGAGGTGTTAGTCTAGCGGCACTGATGAGTTGTGAAACAACGAAACAGGTCTGTATGTCGATGACTAAAATATATTTTATAAAGCTCCCCTCTTTGGTAGAGCACTCTCGTAAATTATCTTACTCGCTACTTAATTTAGCTGAAATAATACGAAGCTCACGATTTGTTTACAAACAAACGTTTGAGCCCTCTACGAGTAGCGGACGAATGTTTATTTAAATAATCGTTCGGACAGGTTAATTTCGGCCACCGATTCCGTAGTCAAGGGGTAGGACTGCCGACTGTCATCACGACGGTTCTAGGTTCGATCCTCGGCTTGGGAGAGGTGTTAGTCTAGCGGCACTGATGAGTTGTGAAACAACGAAACAGGTCTGTATGTCGATGACTAAAATATATTTTATAAAGCTCCCCTCTTTGGTAGAGCACTTTCGTAAATTATCTTACTCGCTACTTAATTTAGCTGAAATAATGCGAAGCTCACGATTTGTTTACAAACAAACGTTTAAGCCCTCTACGAGTAGCGGACGAATGTTTATTTAAATAATCGTTCGGACAGGTTAATTTCGGCCACCGATTCCGTAGTCAAGGGGTGGGACTGCCGACTGTCATCACGACAGTTCTAGGTTCGATCCTCGGCTTGGGAGAGGTGTTAGTCTAGCGGCACTGATGAGTTGTGAAACAACGAAACAGGTCTGTATGTCGATGACTAAAATATATTTTATAAAGCTCCCCTCTTTGGTAGAGCACTCTTGTAAATTATCTTACTCGCTACTTAATTTAGCTGAAATAATGCGAAGCTCACGATTTGTTTACAAACAAACGTTTGAGCCCTCTACGAGTAGCGGACGAATGTTTATTTAAATAATCGTTCGGACAGGTTAATTTCGGCCACCGATTCCGTAGTCAAGGGGTAGGACTGCCGACTGTCATCACGACGGTTCTAGGTTCGATCCTCGGCTTGGGAGAGGTGTTAGTCTAGCGGCACTGATGAGTTGTGAAACAACGAAACAGGTCTGTATGTCGATGACTAAAATATATTTTATAAAGCTCCCCTCTTTGGTAGAGCACTCTCGTAAATTATCTTACTCGCTACTTAATTTAGCTGAAATAATACGAAGCTCACGATTTGTTTACAAACAAACGTTTGAGCCCTCTACGAGTAGCGGACGAATGTTTATTTAAATAATCGTTCGGACAGGTTAATTTCGGCCACCGATTCCGTAGTCAAGGGGTAGGACTGCCGACTGTCATCACGACGGTTCTAGGTTCGATCCTCGGCTTGGGAGAGGTGTTAGTCTAGCGGCACTGATGAGTTGTGAAACAACGAAACAGGTCTGTATGTCGATGACTAAAATATATTTTATAAAGCTCCCCTCTTTGGTAGAGCACTCTCGTAAATTATCTTACTCGCTACTTAATTTAGCTGAAATAATCCGAAGCTCACGATTTGTTTACAAACAAACGTTTGAGCCCTCTACGAGTAGCGGACGAATGTTTATTTAAATATTCGTTCGGACAGGTTAATTTCGGCCACCGATTCCGTAGTCAAGGGGTAGGACTGCCGACTGTCATCACGACGGTTCTAGGTTCGATCCTCGGCTTGGGAGAGGTGTTAGTCTAGCGGCACTGATGAGTTGTGAAACAACGAAACAGGTCTGTATGTCGATGACTAAAATATATTTTATAAAGCTCCCCTCTTTGGTAGAGCACTCTCGTAAATTATCTTACTCGCTACTTAATTTAGCTGAAATAATGCGAAGCTCACGATTTGTTTACAAACAAACGTTTGAGCCCTCTACGAGTAGCGGACGAATGTTTATTTAAATAATCGTTCGGACAGGTTATTTTCGGCCACCGATTCCGTAGTCAAGGGGTAGGACTGCCGACTGTCATCACGACGGTTCTAGGTTCGATCCTCGGCTTGGGAGAGGTGTTAGTCTAGCGGCACTGATGAGTTGTGAAACAACGAAACAGGTCTGTATGTCGATGACTAAAATATATTTTATAAAGCTCCCCTCTTTGGTAGAGCACTCTTGTAAATTATCTTACTCGCTACTTAATTTTAGCTGAAATAATGCGAAGCTCACGATTTGTTTACAAACAAACGTTTGAGCCCTCTACGAGTAGCGGACGAATGTTTATTTAAATAATCGTTCGGACAGGTTAATTTCGGCCACCGATTCCGTAGTCAAGGGGTAGGACTGCCGACTGTCATCACGACGGTTCAAGGTTCGATCCTCGGCTTGGGAGAGGTGTTAGTCTAGCGGCACTGATGAGTTGTGAAACAACGAAACAGGTCTGTATGTCGATGACTAAAATATATTTTATAAAGCTCCCCTCTTTGGTAGAGCACTCTCGTAAATTATCTTACTCGCTACTTAATTTAGCTGAAATAATGCGAAGCTCACGATTTGTTTACAAACAAACGTTTGAGCCCTCTACGAGTAGCGGACGAATGTTTATTTAAATAATCGTTCGGACAGGTTAATTTCGGCCACCGATTCCGTAGTCAAGAGGTAGGACTGCCGACTGTCATCACGACGGTTCTAGGTTCGATCCTCGGCTTGGGAGAGGTGTTAGTCTAGCGGCACTGATGAGTTGTGAAACAACGAAACAGGTCTGTATGTCGATGACTAAAATATATTTTATAAAGCTCCCCTCTTTGGTGGAGCACTCTCGTAAATTATCTTACTCGCTACTTAATTTTAGCTGAAATAATGCGAAGCTCACGATTTGTTTACAAACAAACGTTTGAGCCCTCTACGAGTAGCGGACGAATGTTTATTTAAATAATCGTTCGGACAGGTTAATTTCGGCCACCGATTCCGTAGTCAAGGGGTAGGACTGCCGACTGTCATCACGACGGTTCTAGGTTCGATCCTCGGCTTGGGAGAGGTGTTAGTCTAGCGGCACTGATGAGTTGTGAAACAACGAAACAGGTCTGTATGTCGATGACTAAAATATATTTTATAAAGCTCCCCTCTTTGGTAGAGCACTCTCGTAAATTATCTTACTCGCTACTTAATTTAGCTGAAATAATGCGAAGCTCACGATTTGTTTACAAACAAACGTTTGAGCCCTCTACGAGTAGCGGACGAATGTTTATTTAAATAATCGTTCGGACAGGTTAATTTCGGCCACCGATTCCGTAGTCAAGGGGTAGGACTGCCGACTGTCATCACGACGGTTCTAGGTTCGATCCTCGGCTTGGGAGAGGTGTTAGTCTAGCGGCACTGATGAGTTGTGAAACAACGAAACAGGTCTGTATGTCGATGACTAAAATATATTTTATAAAGCTCCCCTCTTTGGTAGAGCACTCTCGTAAATTATCTTACTCGCTACTTAATTTAGCTGAAATAATGCGAAGCTCACGATTTGTTTACAAACAAACGTTTGAGCCCTCTACGAGTAGCGGACGAATGTTTATTTAAATAATCGTTCGGACAGGTTAATTTCGGCCACCGATTCCGTAGTAAAGGGGTAGGACTGCCGACTGTCATCACGACGGTTCTAGGTTCGATCCTCGGCTTGGGAGAGGTGTTAGTCTAGCGGCACTGATGAGTTGTGAAACAACGAAACAGGTCTGTATGTCGATGACTAAAATATATTTTATAAAGCTCCCCTCTTTGGTAGAGCACTCTCGTAAATTATCTTACTCGCTACTTAATTTAGCTGAAATAATGCGAAGCTCACGATTTGTTTACAAACAAACGTTTGAGCCCTCTACGAGTAGCGGACGAATGTTTATTTAAATAATCGTTCGGACAGGTTAATTTCGGCCACCGATTCCGTAGTCAAGGGGTAGGACTGCCGACTGTCATCACGACGGTTCTAGGTTCGATCCTCGGCTTGGGAGAGGTGTTAGTCTAGCGGCACTGATGAGTTGTGAAACAACGAAACAGGTCTGTATGTCGATGACTAAAATATATTTTATAAAGCTCCCCTCTTTGGTAGAGCACTCTCGTAAATTATCTTACTCGCTACTTAATTTAGCTGAAATAATGCGAAGCTCACGATTTGTTTACAAACAAACGTTTGAGCCCTCTACGAGTAGCGGACGAATGTTTATTTAAATAATCGTTCGGACAGGTTAATTTCGGCCACCGATTCCGTAGTCAAGGGGGAGGACTGCCGACTGTCATCACGACGGTTCTAGGTTCGATCCTCGGCTTGGGAGAGGTGTTAGTCTAGCGGCACTGATGAGTTGTGAAACAACGAAACAGGTCTGTATGTCGATGACTAAAATATATTTTATAAAGCTCCCCTCTTTGGTAGAGCACTCTCGTAAATTATCTTACTCGCTACTTAATTTTAGCTGAAATAATGCGAAGCTCATGATTTGTTTACAAAAAAACGTTTGAGCCCTCTACAAGTAGCGGACGAATGTTTATTTAAATAATCGTTCGGACAGGTTAATTTCGGCCACCGATTCCGTAGTCAAGGGGTAGGACTGCCGACTGTCATCACGACGGTTCTAGGTTCGATCCTCGGCTTGGGAGAGGTGTTAGTCTAGCGGCACTGATGAGTTGTGAAACAACGAAACAGGTCTGTATGTCGATGACTAAAATATATTTTATAAAGCTCCCCTCTTTGGTAGAGCACTCTCGTAAATTATCTTACTCGCTACTTAATTTAGCTGAAATAATGCGAAGCTCACGATTTGTTTACAAACAAATGTTTGAGCCCTCTACGAGTAGCGGACGAATGTTTATTTAAATAATCGTTCGGACAGGTTAATTTCGGCCACCGATTCCGTAGTCAAGGGGTAGGACTGCCGACTGTCATCACGACGGTTCTAGGTTCGATCCTCGGCTTGGGAGAGGTGTTAGTCTAGCGGCACTGATGAGTTGTGAAACAACGAAACAGGTCTGTATGTCGATGACTAAAATATATTTTATAAAGCTCCCCTCTTTGGTAGAGCACTCTCGTAAATTATCTTACTCGCTACTTAATTTAGCTGAAATAATGCGAAGCTCACGATTTGTTTACAAACAAACGTTTGAGCCCTCTACGAGTAGCGGACGAATGTTTATTTAAATAATCGTTCGGACAGGTTAATTTCGGCCACCGATTCCGTAGTCAAGGGGTAGGACTGCCGACTGTCATCACGACGGTTCTAGGTTCGATCCTCGGCTTGGGAGAGGTGTTAGTCTAGCGGCACTGATGAGTTGTGAAACAACGAAACAGGTCTGTATGTCGATGACTAAAATATATTTTATAAAGCTCCCCTCTTTGGTGGAGCACTCTCGTAAATTATCTTACTCGCTACTTAATTTTAGCTGAAATAATGCGAAGCTCACGATTTGTTTACAAAAAAACGTTTGAGCCCTCTACGAGTAGCGGACGAATGTTTATTTAAATAATCGTTCGGACAGGTTAATTTCGGCCACCGATTCCGTAGTCAAGGGGTAGGACTGCCGACTGTCATCACGACGGTTCTAGGTTCGATCCTCGGCTTGGGAGAGGTGTTAGTCTAGCGGCACTGATGAGTTGTGAAACAACGAAACAGGTCTGTATGTCGATGACTAAAATATATTTTATAAAGCTCCCCTCTTTGGTAGAGCACTCTCGTAAATTATCTTACTCGCTACTTAATTTAGCTGAAATAATGCGAAGCTAACGATTTGTTTACAAACAAACGTTTGAGCCCTCTACGAGTAGCAGACGAATGTTTATTTAAATAATCGTTCGGACAGGTTAATTTCGGCCACCGATTCCGTAGTCAAGGGGTAGGACTGCCGACTGTCATCACGACGGTTCTAGGTTCGATCCTCGGCTTGGGAGAGGTGTTAGTCTAGCGGCACTGATGAGTTGTGAAACAACGAAACAGGTCTGTATGTCGATGACTAAAATATATTTTATAAAGCTCCCCTCTTTGGTAGAGCACTCTCGTAAATTATCTTACTCGCTACTTAATTTAGCTGAAATAATGCGAAGCTCACGATTTGTTTACAAACAAACGTTTGAGCCCTCTACGAGTAGCGGACGAATGTTTATTTAAATAATCGTTCGGACAGGTTAATTTCGGCCACCGATTCCGTAGTCAAGGGGTAGGACTGCCGACTGTCATCACGACGGTTCTAGGTTCGATCCTCGGCTTGGGAGAGGTGTTAGTCTAGCGGCACTGATGAGTTGTGAAACAACGAAACAGGTCTGTATGTCGATGACTAAAATATATTTTATAAAGCTCCCCTCTTTGGTAGAGCACTCTCGTAAATTATCTTACTCGCTACTTAATTTTAGCTGAAATAATGCGAAGCTCACGATTTGTTTACAAACAAACGTTTGAGCCCTCTACGAGTAGCGGACGAATGTTTATTTAAATAATCGTTCGGACAGGTTAATTTCGGCCACCGATTCCGTAGTCAAGGGGTAGGACTGCCGACTGTCATCACGACGGTTCTAGGTTCGATCCTCGGCTTGGGAGAGGTGTTAGTCTAGCGGCACTGATGAGTTGTGAAACAACGAAACAGGTCTGTATGTCGATGACTAAAATATATTTTATAAAGCTCCCCTCTTTGGTAGAGCACTCTCGTAAATTATCTTACTCGCTACTTAATTTAGCTGAAATAATGCGAAGCTCACGATTTGTTTACAAACAAACGTTTGAGCCCTCTACGAGTAGCGGACGAATGTTTATTTAAATAATCGTTCGGACAGGTTAATTTCGGCCACCGATTCCGTAGTCAAGGGGTAGGACTGCCGACTGTCATCACGACGGTTCTAGGTTCGATCCTCGGCTTGGGAGAGGTGTTAGTCTAGCGGCACTGATGAGTTGTGAAACAACGAAACAGGTCTGTATGTCGATGACTAAAATATATTTTATAAAGCTCCCCTCTTTGGTAGAGCACTCTCGTAAATTATCTTACTCGCTACTTAATTTAGCTGAAATAATGCGAAGCTCACGATTTGTTTACAAACAAACGTTTGAGCCCTCTACGAGTAGCGGACGAATGTTTATTTAAATAATCGTTCGGACAGGTTAATTTCGGCCACCGATTCCGTAGTCAAGGGGTAGGACTGCCGACTGTCATCACGACGGTTCTAGGTTCGATCCTCGGCTTGGGAGAGGTGTTAGTCTAGCGGCACTGATGAGTTGTGAAACAACGAAACAGGTCTGTATGTCGATGACTAAAATATATTTTATAAAGCTCCCCTCTTTGGTAGAGCACTCTCGTAAATTATCTTACTCGCTACTTAATTTTAGCTGAAATAATGCGAAGCTCACGATTTGTTTACAAACAAACGTTTGAGCCCTCTACGAGTAGCGGACGAATGTTTATTTAAATAATCGTTCGGACAGGTTAATTTCGGCCACCGATTCCGTAGTCAAGGGGTAGGACTGCCGACTGTCATCACGACGGTTCTAGGTTCGATCCTCGGCTTGGGAGAGGTGTTAGTCTAGCGGCACTGATGAGTTGTGAAACAACGAAACAGGTCTGTATGTCGATGACTAAAATATATTTTATAAAGCTCCCCTCTTTGGTAGAGCACTCTCGTAAATTATCTTACTCGCTACTTAATTTAGCTGAAATAATGCGAAGCTCACGATTTGTTTACAAACAAACGTTTGAGCCCTCTACGAGTAGCGGACGAATGTTTATTTAAATAATCGTTCGGACAGGTTAATTTCGGCCACCGATTCCGTAGTCAAGGGGTAGGACTGCCGACTGTCATCACGACGGTTCTAGGTTCGATCCTCGGCTTGGGAGAGGTGTTAGTCTAGCGGCACTGATGAGTTGTGAAACAACGAAACAGGTCTGTATGTCGATGACTAAAATATATTTTATAAAGTTCCCCTCTTTGGGAGAGCACTCTTGTAAATTATCTTACTCGCTACTTACTTTAGCTGAAATAATGCGAAGCTCACGATTTGTTTACAAACAAACGTTTGAGCCCTCTACGAGTAGCGGACGAATGTTTATTTAAATAATCGTTCGGACAGGTTAATTTCGGCCACCGATTCCGTAGTCAAGGGGTAGGACTGCCGACTGTCATCACGACGGTTCTAGGTTCGATCCTCGGCTTGGGAGAGGTTTTAGTCTAGCGGCACTGATGAGTTGTGAAACAACGAAACAGGTCTGTATGTCGATGACTAAAATATATTTTATAAAGCTCCCCTCTTTGGTAGAGCACTCTTGTAAATTATCTTACTCGCTACTTAATTTAGCTGAAATAATGCGAAGCTCACGATTTGTTTACAAACAAACGTTTGAGCCCTCCACGAGTAGCGGACGAATGTTTATTTAAATAATCGTTCGGACAGGTTAATTTCGGCCACCGATTCCGTAGTCAAGGGGTAGGACTGCCGACTGTCATCACGACGGTTCTAGGTTCGATCCTCTGCTTGGGAGAGGTGTTAGTCTAGCGGCACTGATGAGTTGTGAAACAACGAAACAGGTCTGTATGTCGATGACTAAAATATATTTTATAAAGCTCCCCTCTTTGGTAGAGCACTCTCGTAAATTATCTTACTCGCTACTTAATTTAGCTGAAATAATGCGAAGCTCACGATTTGTTTACAAACAAACGTTTGAGCCCTCTACGAGTAGCGGACGAATGTTTATTTAAATAATCGTTCGGACAGGTTAATTTCGGCCACCGATTCCGTAGTCAAGGGGTAGGACTGCCGACTGTCATCACGACGGTTCTAGGTTCGATCCTCGGCTTGGGAGAGGTGTTAGTCTAGCGGCACTGATGAGTTGTGAAACAACGAAACAGGTCTGTATGTCGATGACTAAAATATATTTTATAAAGCTCCCCTCTTTGGTAGAGCACTCTCGTAAATTATCTTACTCGCTACTTAATTTAGCTGAAATAATGCGAAGCTCACGATTTGTTTACAAACAAACGTTTGAGCCCTCTACGAGTAGCGGACGAATGTTTATTTAAATAATCGTTCGGACAGGTTAATTTCGGCCACCGATTCCGTAGTCAAGGGGTAGGACTGCCGACTGTCATCACGACGGTTCTAGGTTCGATCCTCGGCTTGGGAGAGGTGTTAGTCTAGCGGCACTGATGAGTTGTGAAACAACGAAACAGGTCTGTATGTCGATGACTAAAATATATTTTATAAAGCTCCCCTCTTTGGTAGAGCACTCTCGTAAATTATCTTACTCGCTACTTAATTTAGCTGAAATAATGCGAAGCTCACGATTTGTTTACAAACAAATGTTTGAGCCCTCTACGAGTAGCGGACGAATGTTTATTTAAATAATCGTTCGGACAGGTTAATTTCGGCCACCGATTCCGTAGTCAAGGGGTAGGACTGCCGACTGTCATCACGACGGTTCTAGGTTCGATCCTCGGCTTGGGAGAGGTGTTAGTCTAGCGGCACTGATGAGTTGTGAAACAACGAAACAGGTCTGTATGTCGATGACTAAAATATATTTTATAAAGCTCCCCTCTTTGGTAGAGCACTCTCGTAAATTATCTTACTCGCTACTTAATTTAGCTGAAATAATGCGAAGCTCACGATTTGTTTACAAACAAACGTTTGAGCCCTCTACGAGTAGCGGACGAATGTTTATTTAAATAATCGTTCGGACAGGTTAATTTCGGCCACCGATTCCGTAGTCAAGGGGTAGGACTGCCGACTGTCATCACGACGGTTCTAGGTTCGATCCTCGGCTTGGGAGAGGTGTTAGTCTAGCGGCACTGATGAGTTGTGAAACAACGAAACAGGTCTGTATGTCGATGACTAAAATATATTTTATAAAGCTCCCCTCTTTGGTGGAGCACTCTCGTAAATTATCTTACTCGCTACTTAATTTTAGCTGAAATAATGCGAAGCTCACGATTTGTTTACAAAAAAACGTTTGAGCCCTCTACGAGTAGCGGACGAATGTTTATTTAAATAATCGTTCGGACAGGTTAATTTCGGCCACCGATTCCGTAGTCAAGGGGTAGGACTGCCGACTGTCATCACGACGGTTCTAGGTTCGATCCTCGGCTTGGGAGAGGTGTTAGTCTAGCGGCACTGATGAGTTGTGAAACAACGAAACAGGTCTGTATGTCGATGACTAAAATATATTTTATAAAGCTCCCCTCTTTGGTAGAGCACTCTCGTAAATTATCTTACTCGCTACTTAATTTAGCTGAAATAATGCGAAGCTCACGATTTGTTTACAAACAAACGTTTGAGCCCTCTACGAGTAGCGGACGAATGTTTATTTAAATAATCGTTCGGACAGGTTAATTTCGGCCACCGATTCCGTAGTCAAGGGGTAGGACTGCCGACTGTCATCACGACGGTTCTAGGTTCGATCCTCGGCTTGGGAGAGGTGTTAGTCTAGCGGCACTGATGAGTTGTGAAACAACGAAACAGGTCTGTATGTCGATGACTAAAATATATTTTATAAAGCTCCCCTCTTTGGTAGAGCACTCTTGTAAATTATCTTACTCGCTACTTAATTTAGCTGAAATAATGCGAAGCTCACGATTTGTTTACAAACAAACGTTTGAGCCCTCTACGAGTAGCGGACGAATGTTTATTTAAATAATCGTTCGGACAGGTTAATTTCGGCCACCGATTCCGTAGTCAAGGGGTAGGACTGCCGACTGTCATCACGACGGTTCTAGGTTCGATCCTCGGCTTGGGAGAGGTGTTAGTCTAGCGGCACTGATGAGTTGTGAAACAACGAAACAGGTCTGTATGTCGATGACTAAAATATATTTTATAAAGCTCCCCTCTTTGGTAGAGCACTCTCGTAAATTATCTTACTCGCTACTTAATTTTAGCTGAAATAATGCGAAGCTCACGATTTGTTTACAAACAAACGTTTGAGCCCTCTACGAGTAGCGGACGAATGTTTATTTAAATAATCGTTCGGACAGGTTAATTTCGGCCACCGATTCCGTAGTCAAGGGGTAGGACTGCCGACTGTCATCACGACGGTTCTAGGTTCGATCCTCGGCTTGGGAGAGGTGTTAGTCTAGCGGCACTGATGAGTTGTGAAACAACGAAACAGGTCTGTATGTCGATGACTAAAATATATTTTATAAAGCTCCCCTCTTTGGTAGAGCACTCTCGTAAATTATCTTACTCGCTACTTAATTTAGCTGAAATAATGCGAAGCTCACGATTTGTTTACAAACAAACGTTTGAGCCCTCTACGAGTAGCGGACGAATGTTTATTTAAATAATCGTTCGGACAGGTTAATTTCGGCCACCGATTCCGTAGTCAAGGGGTAGGACTGCCGACTGTCATCACGACGGTTCTAGGTTCGATCCTCGGCTTGGGAGAGGTGTTAGTCTAGCGGCACTGATGAGTTGTGAAACAACGAAACAGGTCTGTATGTCGATGACTAAAATATATTTTATAAAGCTCCCCTCTTTGGTAGAGCACTCTCGTAAATTATCTTACTCGCTACTTAATTTAGCTGAAATAATGCGAAGCTCACGATTTGTTTACAAACAAACGTTTGAGCCCTCTACGAGTAGCGGACGAATGTTTATTTAAATAATCGTTCGGACAGGTTAATTTCGGCCACCGATTCCGTAGTCAAGGGGTAGGACTGCCGACTGTCATCACGACGGTTCTAGGTTCGATCCTCGGCTTGGGAGAGGTGTTAGTCTAGCGGCACTGATGAGTTGTGAAACAACGAAACAGGTCTGTATGTCGATGACTAAAATATATTTTATAAAGCTCCCCTCTTTGGTAGAGCACTCTCGTAAATTATCTTACTCGCTACTTAATTTTAGCTGAAATAATGCGAAGCTCACGATTTGTTTACAAACAAACGTTTGAGCCCTCTACGAGTAGCGGACGAATGTTTATTTAAATAATCGTTCGGACAGGTTAATTTCGGCCACCGATTCCGTAGTCAAGGGTAGGACTGCCGACTGTCATCACGACGGTTCTAGGTTCGATCCTCGGCTTGGGAGAGGTGTTAGTCTAGCGGCACTGATGAGTTGTGAAACAACGAAACAGGTCTGTATGTCGATGACTAAAATATATTTTATAAAGCTCCCCTCTTTGGTAGAGCACTCTCGTAAATTATCTTACTCGCTACTTAATTTAGCTGAAATAATGCGAAGCTCACGATTTGTTTACAAACAAACGTTTGAGCCCTCTACGAGTAGCGGACGAATGTTTATTTAAATAATCGTTCGGACAGGTTAATTTCGGCCACCGATTCCGTAGTCAAGGGGTAGGACTGCCGACTGTCATCACGACGGTTCTAGGTTCGATCCTCGGCTTGGGAGAGGTGTTAGTCTAGCGGCACTGATGAGTTGTGAAACAACGAAACAGGTCTGTATGTCGATGACTAAAATATATTTTATAAAGTTCCCCTCTTTGGGAGAGCACTCTTGTAAATTATCTTACTCGCTACTTACTTTAGCTGAAATAATGCGAAGCTCACGATTTGTTTACAAACAAACGTTTGAGCCCTCTACGAGTAGCGGACGAATGTTTATTTAAATAATCGTTCGGACAGGTTAATTTCGGCCACCGATTCCGTAGTCAAGGGGTAGGACTGCCGACTGTCATCACGACGGTTCTAGGTTCGATCCTCGGCTTGGGAGAGGTTTTAGTCTAGCGGCACTGATGAGTTGTGAAACAACGAAACAGGTCTGTATGTCGATGACTAAAATATATTTTATAAAGCTCCCCTCTTTGGTAGAGCACTCTTGTAAATTATCTTACTCGCTACTTAATTTAGCTGAAATAATGCGAAGCTCACGATTTGTTTACAAACAAACGTTTGAGCCCTCCACGAGTAGCGGACGAATGTTTATTTAAATAATCGTTCGGACAGGTTAATTTCGGCCACCGATTCCGTAGTCAAGGGGTAGGACTGCCGACTGTCATCACGACGGTTCTAGGTTCGATCCTCTGCTTGGGAGAGGTGTTAGTCTAGCGGCACTGATGAGTTGTGAAACAACGAAACAGGTCTGTATGTCGATGACTAAAATATATTTTATAAAGCTCCCCTCTTTGGTAGAGCACTCTCGTAAATTATCTTACTCGCTACTTAATTTAGCTGAAATAATGCGAAGCTCACGATTTGTTTACAAACAAACGTTTGAGCCCTCTACGAGTAGCGGACGAATGTTTATTTAAATAATCGTTCGGACAGGTTAATTTCGGCCACCGATTCCGTAGTCAAGGGGTAGGACTGCCGACTGTCATCACGACGGTTCTAGGTTCGATCCTCGGCTTGGGAGAGGTGTTAGTCTAGCGGCACTGATGAGTTGTGAAACAACGAAACAGGTCTGTATGTCGATGACTAAAATATATTTTATAAAGCTCCCCTCTTTGGTAGAGCACTCTCGTAAATTATCTTACTCGCTACTTAATTTAGCTGAAATAATGCGAAGCTCACGATTTGTTTACAAACAAACGTTTGAGCCCTCTACGAGTAGCGGACGAATGTTTATTTAAATAATCGTTCGGACAGGTTAATTTCGGCCACCGATTCCGTAGTCAAGGGGTAGGACTGCCGACTGTCATCACGACGGTTCTAGGTTCGATCCTCGGCTTGGGAGAGGTGTTAGTCTAGCGGCACTGATGAGTTGTGAAACAACGAAACAGGTCTGTATGTCGATGACTAAAATATATTTTATAAAGCTCCCCTCTTTGGTAGAGCACTCTCGTAAATTATCTTACTCGCTACTTAATTTAGCTGAAATAATGCGAAGCTCACGATTTGTTTACAAACAAACGTTTGAGCCCTCTACGAGTAGCGGACGAATGTTTATTTAAATAATCGTTCGGACAGGTTAATTTCGGCCACCGATTCCGTAGTCAAGGGGTAGGACTGCCGACTGTCATCACGACGGTTCTAGGTTCGATCCTCGGCTTGGGAGAGGTGTTAGTCTAGCGGCACTGATGAGTTGTGAAACAACGAAACAGGTCTGTATGTCGATGACTAAAATATATTTTATAAAGCTCCCCTCTTTGGTAGAGCACTCTTGTAAATTATCTTACTCGCTACTTAATTTAGCTGAAATAATGCGAAGCTCACGATTTGTTTACAAACAAACGTTTGAGCCCTCTACGAGTAGCGGACGAATGTTTATTTAAATAATCGTTCGGACAGGTTAATTTCGGCCACCGATTCCGTAGTCAAGGGGTAGGACTGCCGACTGTCATCACGACGGTTCTAGGTTCGATCCTCGGCTTGGGAGAGGTGTTAGTCTAGCGGCACTGATGAGTTGTGAAACAACGAAACAGGTCTGTATGTCGATGACTAAAATATATTTTATAAAGCTCCCCTCTTTGGTAGAGCACTCTTGTAAATTATCTTACTCGCTACTTAATTTAGCTGAAATAATGCGAAGCTCACGATTTGTTTACAAACAAACGTTTGAGCCCTCTACGAGTAGCGGACGAATGTTTATTTAAATAATCGTTCGGACAGGTTAATTTCGGCCACCGATTCCGTAGTCAAGGGGTAGGACTGCCGACTGTCATCACGACGGTTCTAGGTTCGATCCTCAGCTTGGGAGAGGTGTTAGTCTAGCGGCACTGATGAGTTGTGAAACAACGAAACAGGTCTGTATGTCGATGACTAAAATATATTTTATAAAGCTCCCCTCTTTGGTAGAGCACTCTCGTAAATTATCTTACTCGCTACTTAATTTAGCTGAAATAATGCGAAGCTCACGATTTGTTTACAAACAAACGTTTGAGCCCTCTACGAGTAGCGGACGAATGTTTATTTAAATAATCGTTCGGACAGGTTAATTTCGGCCACCGATTCCGTAGTCAAGGGGTAGGACTGCCGACTGTCATCACGACGGTTCTAGGTTCGATCCTCGGCTTGGGAGAGGTGTTAGTCTAGCGGCACTGATGAGTTGTGAAACAACGAAACAGGTCTGTATGTCGATGACTAAAATATATTTTATAAAGCTCCCCTCTTTGGTAGAGCACTCTCGTAAATTATCTTACTCGCTACTTAATTTAGCTGAAATAATGCGAAGCTCACGATTTGTTTACAAACAAACGTTTGAGCCCTCTACGAGTAGCGGACGAATGTTTATTTAAATAATCGTTCGGACAGGTTAATTTCGGCCACCGATTCCGTAGTCAAGGGGTAGGACTGCCGACTGTCATCACGACGGTTCTAGGTTCGATCCTCGGCTTGGGAGAGGTGTTAGTCTAGCGGCACTGATGAGTTATGAAACAACGAAACAGGTCTGTATGTCGATGACTAAAATATATTTTATAAAGCTCCCCTCTTTGGTAGAGCACTCTCGTAAATTATCTTACTCGCTACTTAATTTTAGCTGAAATAATGCGAAGTTCACGATTTGTTTACAAACAAACGTTTGAGCCCTCTACGAGTAGCGGACGAATGTTTATTTAAATAATCGTTCGGACAGGTTAATTTCGGCCACCGATTCCGTAGTCAAGGGGTAGGACTGCCGACTGTCATCACGACGGTTCTAGGTTCGATCCTCGGCTTGGGAGAGGTGTTAGTCTAGCGGCACTGATGAGTTGTGAAACAACGAAACAGGTCTGTATGTCGATGACTAAAATATATTTTATAAAGCTCCCCTCTTTGGTAGAGCACTCTCGTAAATTATCTTACTCGCTACTTAATTTAGCTGAAATAATGCGAAGCTCACGATTTGTTTACAAACAAACGTTTGAGCCCTCTACGAGTAGCGGACGAATGTTTATTTAAATAATCGTTCGGACAGGTTAATTTCGGCCACCGATTCCGTAGTCAAGGGGTGGGACTGCCGACTGTCATCACGACGGTTCTAGGTTCGATCCTCGGCTTGGGAGAGGTGTTAGTCTAGCGGCACTGATGAGTTGTGAAACAACGAAACAGGTCTGTATGTCGATGACTAAAATATATTTTATAAAGCTCCCCTCTTTGGTAGAGCACTCTTGTAAATTATCTTACTCGCTACTTAATTTAGCTGAAATAATGCGAAGCTCACGATTTGTTTACAAACAAACGTTTGAGCCCTCTACGAGTAGCGGACGAATGTTTATTTAAATAATCGTTCGGACAGGTTAATTTCGGCCACCGATTCCGTAGTCAAGGGGTAGGACTGCCGACTGTCATCACGACGGTTCTAGGTTCGATCCTCGGCTTGGGAGAGGTGTTAGTCTAGCGGCACTGATGAGTTGTGAAACAACGAAACAGGTCTGTATGTCGATGACTAAAATATATTTTATAAAGCTCCCCTCTTTGGTAGAGCACTCTCGTAAATTATCTTACTCGCTACTTAATTTAGCTGAAATAATACGAAGCTCACGATTTGTTTACAAACAAACGTTTGAGCCCTCTACGAGTAGCGGACGAATGTTTATTTAAATAATCGTTCGGACAGGTTTATTTCGGCCACCGATTCCGTAGTCAAGGGGTAGGACTGCCGACTGTCATCACGACGGTTCTAGGTTCGATCCTCGGCTTGGGAGAGGTGTTAGTCTAGCGGCACTGATGAGTTGTGAAACAACGAAACAGGTCTGTATGTCGATGACTAAAATATATTTTATAAAGCTCCCCTCTTTGGTAGAGCACTCTCGTAAATTATCTTACTCGCTACTTAATTTTAGCTGAAATAATGCGAAGCTCACGATTTGTTTACAAACAAACGTTTGAGCCCTCTACGAGTAGCGGACGAATGTTTATTTAAATAATCGTTCGGACAGGTTAATTTCGGCCACCGATTCCGTAGTCAAGGGGTAGGACTGCCGACTGTCATCACGACGGTTCTAGGTTCGATCCCTGGCTTGGGAGAGGTGTTAGTCTAGCGGCACTGATGAGTTGTGAAACAACGAAACAGGTCTGTATGTTGATGACTAAAATATATTTTATAAAGCTCCCCTCTTTGGTAGAGCACTCTCGTAAATTATCTTACTCGCTACTTAATTTTAGCTGAAATAATGCGAAGCTCACGATTTGTTTACAAAAAAACGTTTGAGCCCTCTACAAGTAGCGGACGAATGTTTATTTAAATAACTGTTCGGATAGGTTAATTTCGGCCACCGATTCCGTAGTCAAGGGGTAGGACTGCCGACTGTCATCACGACGGTTCTAGGTTCGATCCTCGGCTTGGGAGAGGTGTTAGTCTAGCGGCACTGATGAGTTGTGAAACAACGAAACAGGTCTGTATGTCGATGACTAAAATATATTTTATAAAGCTCCTCTCTTTGGTAGAGCACTCTCGTAAATTATCTTACTCGCTACTTAATTTAGCTGAAATAATACGAAGCTCACGATTTGTTTACAAACAAACGTTTGAGCCCTCTACGAGTAGCGGACGAATGTTTATTTAAATAATCGTTCGGACAGGTTAATTTCGGCCACCGATTCCGTAGTCAAGGGGTAGGACTGCCGACTGTCATCACGTTGGTTCTAGGTTCGATCCTCGGCTTGGGAGAGGTGTTAGTCTAGCGGCACTGATGAGTTGTGAAACAACGAAACAGGTCTGTATGTCGATGACTAAAATATATTTTATAAAGCTCCCCTCTTTGGTAGAGCACTCTCGTAAATTATCTTACTCGCTACTTAATTTAGCTGAAATAATGCGAAGCTCACGATTTGTTTACAAACAAACGTTTGAGCCCTCTACGAGTAGCGGACGAATGTTTATTTAAATAATCGTTCGGACAGGTTAATTTCGGCCACCGATTCCGTAGTCAAGGGGTAGGACTGCCGACTGTCATCACGACGGTTCTAGGTTCGATCCTCGGCTTGGGAGAGGTGTTAGTCTAGCGGCACTGATGAGTTGTGAAACAACGAAACAGGTCTGTATGTCGATGACTAAAATATATTTTATAAAGCTCCCCTCTTTGGTAGAGCACTCTCGTAAATTATCTTACTCGCTACTTAATTTAGCTGAAATAATGCGAAGCTCACGATTTGTTTACAAACAAACGTTTGAGCCCTCTACGAGTAGCGGACGAATGTTTATTTAAATAATCGTTCGGACAGGTTAATTTCGGCCACCGATTCCGTAGTCAAGGGGTAGGACTGCCGACTGTCATCTTGACGGTTCTAGGTTCGATCCTCGGCTTGGGAGAGGTGTTAGTCTAGCGGCACTGATGAGTTGTGAAACAACGAAACAGGTCTGTATGTCGATGACTAAAATATATTTTATAAAGCTCCCCTCTTTGGTAGAGCACTCTCGTAAATTATCTTACTCGCTACTTAATTTAGCTGAAATAATGCGAAGCTCACGATTTGTTTACAAACAAACGTTTGAGCCCTCTACGAGTAGCGGACGAATGTTTATCTAAATAATCGTTCGGACAGGTTAATTTCGGCCACCGATTCCGTAGTCAAGGGGTAGGACTGCCGACTGTCATCACGACGGTTCTAGGTTCGATCCTCGGCTTGGGAGAGGTGTTAGTCTAGCGGCACTGATGAGTTGTGAAACAACGAAACAGGTCTGTATGTTGATGACTAAAATATATTTTATAAAGCTCCCCTCTTTGGTAGAGCACTCTCGTAAATTATCTTACTCGCTACTTAATTTTAGCTGAAATAATGCGAAGCTCACGATTTGTTTACAAAAAAACGTTTGAGCCCTCTACAAGTAGCGGACGAATGTTTATTTAAATAACTGTTCGGATAGGTTAATTTCGGCCACCGATTCCGTAGTCAAGGGGTAGGACTGCCGACTGTCATCACGACGGTTCTAGGTTCGATCCTCGGCTTGGGAGAGGTGTTAGTCTAGCGGCACTGATGAGTTGTGAAACAACGAAACAGGTCTGTATGTCGATGACTAAAATATATTTTATAAAGCTCCTCTCTTTGGTAGAGCACTCTCGTAAATTATCTTACTCGCTACTTAATTTAGCTGAAATAATACGAAGCTCACGATTTGTTTACAAACAAACGTTTGAGCCCTCTACGAGTAGCGGACGAATGTTTATTTAAATAATCGTTCGGACAGGTTAATTTCGGCCACCGATTCCGTAGTCAAGGGGTAGGACTGCCGACTGTCATCACGTTGGTTCTAGGTTCGATCCTCGGCTTGGGAGAGGTGTTAGTCTAGCGGCACTGATGAGTTGTGAAACAACGAAACAGGTCTGTATGTCGATGACTAAAATATATTTTATAAAGCTCCCCTCTTTGGTAGAGCACTCTCGTAAATTATCTTACTCGCTACTTAATTTAGCTGAAATAATGCGAAGCTCACGATTTGTTTACAAACAAACGTTTGAGCCCTCTACGAGTAGCGGACGAATGTTTATTTAAATAATCGTTCGGACAGGTTAATTTCGGCCACCGATTCCGTAGTCAAGGGGTAGGACTGCCGACTGTCATCACGACGGTTCTAGGTTCGATCCTCGGCTTGGGAGAGGTGTTAGTCTAGCGGCACTGATGAGTTGTGAAACAACGAAACAGGTCTGTATGTCGATGACTAAAATATATTTTATAAAGCTCCCCTCTTTGGTAGAGCACTCTCGTAAATTATCTTACTCGCTACTTAATTTAGCTGAAATAATGCGAAGCTCACGATTTGTTTACAAACAAACGTTTGAGCCCTCTACGAGTAGCGGACGAATGTTTATTTAAATAATCGTTCGGACAGGTTAATTTCGGCCACCGATTCCGTAGTCAAGGGGTAGGACTGCCGACTGTCATCTTGACGGTTCTAGGTTCGATCCTCGGCTTGGGAGAGGTGTTAGTCTAGCGGCACTGATGAGTTGTGAAACAACGAAACAGGTCTGTATGTCGATGACTAAAATATATTTTATAAAGCTCCCCTCTTTGGTAGAGCACTCTCGTAAATTATCTTACTCGCTACTTAATTTAGCTGAAATAATGCGAAGCTCACGATTTGTTTACAAACAAACGTTTGAGCCCTCTACGAGTAGCGGACGAATGTTTATCTAAATAATCGTTCGGACAGGTTAATTTCGGCCACCGATTCCGTAGTCAAGGGGTAGGACTGCCGACTGTCATCACGACGGTTCTAGGTTCGATCCTCGGCTTGGGAGAGGTGTTAGTCTAGCGGCACTGATGAGTTGTGAAACAACGAAACAGGTCTGTATGTCGATGACTAAAATATATTTTATAAAGCTCCCCTCTTTGGTAGAGCACTCTCGTAAATTATCTTACTCGCTACTTAATTTTAGCTGAAATAATGCGAAGCTCACGATTTGTTTACAAACAAACGTTTGAGCCCTCTACGAGTAGCGGACGAATGTTTATTTAAATAATCGTTCGGACAGGTTAATTTCGGCCACCGATTCCGTAGTCAAGGGGTAGGACTGCCGACTGTCATCACGACGGTTCAAGGTTCGATCCTCGGCTTGGGAGAGGTGTTAGTCTAGCGGCACTGATGAGTTGTGAAACAACGAAACAGGTCTGTATGTCGATGACTAAAATATATTTTATAAAGCTCCCCTCTTTGGTAGAGCACTCTCGTAAATTATCTTACTCGCTACTTAATTTAGCTGAAATAATGCGAAGCTCACGATTTGTTTACAAACAAACGTTTGAGCCCTCTACGAGTAGCGGACGAATGTTTATTTAAATAATCGTTCGGACAGGTTAATTTCGGCCACCGATTCCGTAGTCAAGGGGTAGGACTGCCGACTGTCATCACGACGGTTCTAGGTTCGATCCTCGGCTTGGGAGAGGTGTTAGTCTAGCGGCACTGATGAGTTGTGAAACAACGAAACAGGTCTGTATGTCGATGACTAAAATATATTTTATAAAGCTCCCCTCTTTGGTAGAGCACTCTCGTAAATTATCTTACTCGCTACTTAATTTTAGCTGAAATAATGCGAAGCTCACGATTTGTTTACAAAAAAACGTTTGAGCCCTCTACAAGTAGCGGACGAATGTTTATTTAAATAATCGTTCGGACAGGTTAATTTCGGCCACCGATTCCGTAGTCAAGGGGTAGGACTGCCGACTGTCATCACGACGGTTCTAGGTTCGATCCTCGGCTTGGGAGAGGTGTTAGTCTAGCGGCACTGATGAGTTGTGAAACAACGAAACAGGTCTGTATGTCGATGACTAAAATATATTTTATAAAGCTCCCCTCTTTGGTAGAGCACTCTCGTAAATTATCTTACTCGCTACTTAATTTTAGCTGAAATAATGCGAAGCTCACGATTTGTTTACAAACAAACGTTTGAGCCCTCTACGAGTAGCGGACGAATGTTTATTTAAATAATCGTTCGGACAGGTTAATTTCGGCCACCGATTCCGTAGTCAAGGGGTAGGACTGCCGACTGTCATCACGACGGTTCTAGGTTCGATCCTCGGCTTGGGAGAGGTGTTAGTCTAGCGGCACTGATGAGTTGTGAAACAACGAAACAGGTCTGTATGTCGATGACTAAAATATATTTTATAAAGCTCCCCTCTTTGGTAGAGCACTCTCGTAAATTATCTTACTCGCTACTTAATTTAGCTGAAATAATGCGAAGCTCACGATTTGTTTACAAACAAATGTTTGAGCCCTCTACGAGTAGCGGACGAATGTTTATTTAAATAATCGTTCGGACAGGTTAATTTCGGCCACCGATTCCGTAGTCAAGGGGTAGGACTGCCGACTGTCATCACGACGGTTCTAGGTTCGATCCTCGGCTTGGGAGAGGTGTTAGTCTAGCGGCACTGATGAGTTGTGAAACAACGAAACAGGTCTGTATGTCGATGACTAAAATATATTTTATAAAGCTCCCCTCTTTGGTAGAGCACTCCTGTAAATTATCTTACTCGCTACTTAATTTAGCTGAAATAATGCGAAGCTCACGATTTGTTTACAAACAAACGTTTGAGCCCTCTACGAGTAGCGGACGAATGTTTATTTAAATAATCGTTCGGACAGGTTAATTTCGGCCACCGATTCCGTAGTCAAGGGGTAGGACTGCCGACTGTCATCACGACGGTTCTAGGTTCGATCCTCGGCTTGGGAGAGGTGTTAGTCTAGCGGCACTGATGAGTTGTGAAACAACGAAACAGGTCTGTATGTCGATGACTAAAATATATTTTATAAAGCTCCCCTCTTTGGTAGAGCACTCTCGTAAATTATCTTACTCGCTACTTAATTTTAGCTGAAATAATGCGAAGCTCACGATTTGTTTACAAACAAACGTTTGAGCCCTCTACGAGTAGCGGACGAATGTTTATTTAAATAATCGATCGGACAGGTTAATTTCGGCCACCGATTCCGTAGTCAAGGGGTAGGACTGCCGACTGTCATCACGACGGTTCTAGGTTCGATCCTCGGCTTGGGAGAGGTGTTAGTCTAGCGGCACTGATGAGTTGTGAAACAACGAAACAGGTCTGTATGTCGATGACTAAAATATATTTTATAAAGCTCCCCTCTTTGGTAGAGCACTCTCGTAAATTATCTTACTCGCTACTTAATTTAGCTGAAATAATGCGAAGCTCACGATTTGTTTACAAACAAACGTTTGAGCCCTCTACGAGTAGCGGACGAATGTTTATTTAAATAATCGTTCGGACAGGTTAATTTCGGCCACCGATTCCGTAGTCAAGGGGTAGGACTGCCGACTGTCATCACGACGGTTCTAGGTTCGATCCTCGGCTTGGGAGAGGTGTTAGTCTAGCGGCACTGATGAGTTGTGAAACAACGAAACAGGTCTGTATGTCGATGACTAAAATATATTTTATAAAGCTCCCCTCTTTGGTAGAGCACTCTCGTAAATTATCTTACTCGCTACTTAATTTTAGCTGAAATAATGCAAAGCTCACGATTTGTTTACAAAAAAACGTTTGAGCCCTCTACAAGTAGCGGACGAATGTTTATTTAAATAATCGTTCGGACAGGTTAATTTCGGCCATCGATTCCGTAGTCAAGGGGTAGGACTGCCGACTGTCATCACGACGGTTCTAGGTTCGATCCTCGGCTTGGGAGAGGTGTTAGTCTAGCGGCACTGATGAGTTGTGAAACAACGAAACAGGTCTGTATGTCGATGACTAAAATATATTTTATAAAGCTCCCCTCTTTGGTAGAGCACTCTCGTAAATTATCTTACTCGCTACTTAATTTAGCTGAAATAATGCGAAGCTCACGATTTGTTTACAAACAAACGTTTGAGCCCTCTACGAGTAGCGGACGAATGTTTATTTAAATAATCGTTCGGACAGGTTAATTTCGGCCACCGATTCCGTAGTCAAGGGGTAGGACTGCCGACTGTCATCACGACGGTTCTAGGTTCGATCCTCGGCTTGGGAGAGGTGTTAGTCTAGCGGCACTGATGAGTTGTGAAACAACGAAACAGGTCTGTATGTCGATGACTAAAATATATTTTATAAAGCTCCCCTCTTTGGTAGAGCACTCTCGTAAATTATCTTACTCGCTACTTAATTTAGCTGAAATAATGCGAAGCTCACGATTTGTTTACAAACAAATGTTTGAGCCCTCTACGAGTAGCGGACGAATGTTTATTTAAATAATCGTTCGGACAGGTTAATTTCGGCCACCGATTCCGTAGTCAAGGGGTAGGACTGCCGACTGTCATCACGACGGTTCTAGGTTCGATCCTCGGCTTGGGAGAGGTGTTAGTCTAGCGGCACTGATGAGTTGTGAAACAACGAAACAGGTCTGTATGTCGATGACTAAAATATATTTTATAAAGCTCCCCTCTTTGGTAGAGCACTCTCGTAAATTATCTTACTCGCTACTTAATTTAGCTGAAATAATGCGAAGCTCACGATTTGTTTACAAACAAACGTTTGAGCCCTCTACGAGTAGCGGACGAATGTTTATTTAAATAATCGTTCGGACAGGTTAATTTCGGCCACCGATTCCGTAGTCAAGGGGTAGGACTGCCGACTGTCATCACGACGGTTCTAGGTTCGATCCTCGGCTTGGGAGAGGTGTTAGTCTAGCGGCACTGATGAGTTGTGAAACAACGAAACAGGTCTGTATGTCGATGACTAAAATATATTTTATAAAGCTCCCCTCTTTGGTAGAGCACTCTCGTAAATTATCTTACTCGCTACTTAATTTTAGCTGAAATAATGCGAAGCTCACGATTTGTTTACAAACAAACGTTTGAGCCCTCTACGAGTAGCGGACGAATGTTTATTTAAATAATCGATCGGACAGGTTAATTTCGGCCACCGATTCCGTAGTCAAGGGGTAGGACTGCCGACTGTCATCACGACGGTTCTAGGTTCGATCCTCGGCTTGGGAGAGGTGTTAGTCTAGCGGCACTGATGAGTTGTGAAACAACGAAACAGGTCTGTATGTCGATGACTAAAATATATTTTATAAAGCTCCCCTCTTTGGTAGAGCACTCTCGTAAATTATCTTACTCGCTACTTAATTTAGCTGAAATAATGCGAAGCTCACGATTTGTTTACAAACAAACGTTTGAGCCCTCTACGAGTAGCGGACGAATGTTTATTTAAATAATCGTTCGGACAGGTTAATTTCGGCCACCGATTCCGTAGTCAAGGGGTAGGACTGCCGACTGTCATCACGACGGTTCTAGGTTCGATCCTCGGCTTGGGAGAGGTGTTAGTCTAGCGGCACTGATGAGTTGTGAAACAACGAAACAGGTCTGTATGTCGATGACTAAAATATATTTTATAAAGCTCCCCTCTTTGGTAGAGCACTCTCGTAAATTATCTTACTCGCTACTTAATTTTAGCTGAAATAATGCAAAGCTCACGATTTGTTTACAAACAAACGTTTGAGCCCTCTACGAGTAGCGGACGAATGTTTATTTAAATAATCGTTCGGACAGGTTAATTTCGGCCACCGATTCCGTAGTCAAGGGGTAGGACTGCCGACTGTCATCACGACGGTTCTAGGTTCGATCCTCGGCTTGGGAGAGGTGTTAGTCTAGCGGCACTGATGAGTTGTGAAACAACGAAACAGGTCTGTATGTCGATGACTAAAATATATTTTATAAAGCTCCCCTCTTTGGTAGAGCACTCTCGTAAATTATCTTACTCGCTACTTAATTTAGCTGAAATAATGCGAAGCTCACGATTTGTTTACAAACAAACGTTTGAGCCCTCTACGAGTAGCGGACGAATGTTTATTTAAATAATCGTTCGGACAGGTTAATTTCGGCCACCGATTCCGTAGTCAAGGGGTAGAACTGCCGACTGTCATCATGACGGTTCTAGGTTCGATCCTCGGCTTGGGAGAGGTGTTAGTCTAGCGGCACTGATGAGTTGTGAAACAACGAAACAGGTCTGTATGTCGATGACTAAAATATATTTTATAAAGCTCCCCTCTTTGGTAGAGCACTCTCGTAAATTATCTTACTCGCTACTTAATTTAGCTGAAATAATGCGAAGCTCACGATTTGTTTACAAACAAACGTTTGAGCCCTCTACAAGTAGCGGACGAATGTTTATTTAAATAATCGTTCGGACAGGTTAATTTCGGCCACCGATTCCGTAGTCAAGTGGTAGGACTGCCGACTGTCATCACGACGGTTCTAGGTTCGATCCTCGGCTTGGGAGAGGTGTTAGTCTAGCGGCACTGATGAGTTGTGAAACAACGAAACAGGTCTGTATGTCGATGACTAAAATATGTTTTATAAAGCTCTCCTCTTTGGTAGAGCACTCTCGTAAATTATCTTACTCGCTACTTAATTTAGCTGAAATAATGCGAAGCTCACGATTTGTTTACAAACAAACGTTTGAGCCCTCTACGAGTAGCGGACGAATGTTTATTTAAATAATCGTTCGGACAGGTTAATTTCGGCCACCGATTCCGTAGTCAAGGGGTAGGACTGCCGACTGTCATCACGACGGTTCTAGGTTCGATCCTCGGCTTGGGAGAGGTGTTAGTCTAGCGGCACTGATGAGTTGTGAAACAACGAAACAGGTCTGTATGTCGATGACTAAAATATATTTTATAAAGCTCCCCTCTTTGGTAGAGCACTCTCGTAAATTATCTTACTCGCTACTTAATTTAGCTGAAATAATGCGAAGCTCACGATTTGTTTACAAACAAACGTTTGAGCCCTCTACAAGTAGCGGACGAATGTTTATTTAAATAATCGTTCGGACAGGTTAATTTCGGCCACCGATTCCGTAGTTAAGGGGTAGGACTGCCGACTGTCATCACGACGGTTCTAGGTTCGATCCTCGGCTTGGGAGAGGTGTTAGTCTAGCGGCACTGATGAGTTGTGAAACAACGAAACAGGTCTGTATGTCGATGACTAAAATATATTTTATAAAGCTCCCCTCTTTGGTAGAGCACTCTCGTAAATTATCTTACTCGCTACTTAATTTAGCTGAAATAATGCGAAGCTCACGATTTGTTTACAAACAAACGTTTGAGCCCTCTACGAGTAGCGGACGAATGTTTATTTAAATAATCGTTCGGACAGGTTAATTTCGGCCACCGATTCCGTAGTCAAGGGGTAGGACTGCCGACTGTCATCACGACGGTTCTAGGTTCGATCCTCGGCTTGGGAGAGGTGTTAGTCTAGCGGCACTGATGAGTTGTGAAACAACGAAACAGGTCTGTATGTCGATGACTAAAATATATTTTATAAAGCTCCCCTCTTTGGTAGAGCACTCTCGTAAATTATCTTACTCGCTACTTAATTTAGCTGAAATAATGCGAAGCTCACGATTTGTTTACAAACAAACGTTTGAGCCCTCTACGAGTAGCGGACGAATGTTTATTTAAATAATCGTTCGGACAGGTTAATTTCGGCCACCGATTCCGTAGTCAAGGGGTAGGACTGCCGACTGTCATCACGACGGTTCTAGGTTCGATCCTCGGCTTGGGAGAGGTGTTAGTCTAGCGGCACTGATGAGTTGTGAAACAACGAAACAGGTCTGTATGTCGATGACTAAAATATATTTTATAAAGCTCCCCTCTTTGGTAGAGCACTCTCGTAAATTATCTTACTCGCTACTTAATTTAGCTGAAATAATGCGAAGCTCACGATTTGTTTACAAACAAACGTTTGAGCCCTCTACGAGTAGCGGACGAATGTTTATTTAAATAATCGTTCGGACAGGTTAATTTCGGCCACCGATTCCGTAGTCAAGGGGTAGGACTGCCGACTGTCATCACGACGGTTCTAGGTTCGATCCTCGGCTTGGGAGAGGTGTTAGTCTAGCGGCACTGATGAGTTGTGAAACAACGAAACAGGTCTGTATGTCGATGACTAAAATATATTTTATAAAGCTCCCCTCTTTGGTAGAGCACTCTCGTAAATTATCTTACTCGCTACTTAATTTAGCTGAAATAATGCGAAGCTCACGATTTGTTTACAAACAAACGTTTGAGCCCTCTACGAGTAGCGGACGAATATTTATTTAAATAATCGTTCGGACAGGTTAATTTCGGCCACCGATTCCGTAGTCAAGGGGTAGGACTGCCGACTATCATCACGACGGTTCTAGGTTCGATCCTCGGCTTGGGAGAGGTGTTAGTCTAGCGGCACTGATGAGTTGTGAAACAACGAAACAGGTCTGTATGTCGATGACTAAAATATATTTTATAAAGCTCCCCTCTTTGGTAGAGCACTCTCGTAAATTATCTTACTCGCTACTTAATTTAGCTGAAATAATGCGAAGCTCACGATTTGTTTACAAACAAACGTTTGAGCCCTCTACGAGTAGCGGACGAATGTTTATTTAAATAATCGTTCGGACAGGTTAATTTCGGCCACCGATTCCGTAGTCAAGGGGTAGGACTGCCGACTGTCATCACGACGGTTCTAGGTTCGATCCTCGGCTTGGGAGAGGTGTTAGTCTAGCGGCACTGATGAGTTGTGAAACAACGAAACAGGTCTGTATGTCGATGACTAAAATATATTTTATAAAGCTCCCCTCTTTGGTAGAGCACTCTCGTAAATTATCTTACTCGCTACTTAATTTAGCTGAAATAATGCGAAGCTCACGATTTGTTTACAAACAAACGTTTGAGCCCTCTACGAGTAGCGGACGAATGTTTATTTAAATAATCGTTCGGACAGGTTAATTTCGGCCACCGATTCCGTAGTCAAGGGGTAGGACTGCCGACTGTCATCACGACGGTTCTAGGTTCGATCCTCGGCTTGGGAGAGGTGTTAGTCTAGCGGCACTGATGAGTTGTGAAACAACGAAACAGGTCTGTATGTCGATGACTAAAATATATTTTATATATATATATATATATAGTCATCCACATGTAGTACTGTTTCGTTGTATCACAACTCATCAGGGCAGCTAGATAGCACCTTTATATATATATAATGTTATTAATAAATGTTTCAACTTCATTTTTCCATATTTATACAATAAATCAAAGTATACAAATCAAATCAAAATATACAAATGCATAATTTTATTTTCAAATATTCAAAATTTATTTGATATCCCATCGGCTTCAATAATCTATTGCAAATGCTTAGGATGAGGCCTACAAGGGTCATAAATTTTGTCTTGGGGGATTATGTGTAATGATTCATCAATTTTGTCTTCACAGCATCTAAATTTGGGTGACGGGAAGCTGAAACCTTGCTCTCCAGGATGGACCAAATACTGAAATCCAGAGGATTAAAGTCTGGAGATGATGGAGGCCATGAATTCTAAAACATTCTTGGATCTTTTTTGCTGACTCTGCATCCTACCTCCAATTAATAACTTGCAACTCAACATCATCTGTACGAGACCAAATCCCATTATTTTCAATGTTAACATGCTGCTTGACGTGAAATTTATTTCCATAATTGAAAAGCAAGTTAAGCAGCATGCCATCTGTAACATACGATAGGAGAAGTTTAACATTTTGCTTCTGTTTCATCGACAGAACTTACAAATAGCAATTGTGTTTTTTGATGTTTGCAAGGAAATGTTTCGAGATCAGTGCAGAGAATGTTGAATATGGTTCCAATGGTATTTTGCCCGTTTTATTAGATTTCTGAGAGGCATCCTTGGGTATCTCCTTAGACTCTTCTCAGTGGATTTGATCACTTTTGAAGTGATCAAATCGGTACGAAGGCGATCTTGCCCTGGTTTATTAGTAAACTGTCTTTTGTCTGCCTTAATGCCAATTTAAAAAAATACTCGATTATAAAAAGGTTTTAATGGAATTCTTTCATAGCTTGTTGTACCTGTTTCTAATCTGATTTAATTGTGATACATTAACTGTCATAAGTTTTCTGCCATTTCCCTGCTGCTCCATATTATCACGCACTTCTGTCAATATCTGAAGTGTTTGTTTCAACAGACAATTAATTTATGCTAATATTAATTAATTTATGATAATATTAATTAATTTATGATAATATTAATTAATTTATGCTAATATTAATTAATTTATGATAATATTAATTAATTTATGCTAATATTAATTAATTTATGATAATATTAATTATTATACTAATATTAATTAATTTATGCTAATATTAATTAATTTATGATAATATTAATTAATTTATGCTAATATTGATTAATTTATGCTAATATTAATTAATTTATGCTAATATTGATTAATTTATGCTAATATTAATTAATTTATGATAATATTGATTAATTTATGCTAATATTAATTAATTTATGCTAATATTAATTCATTTATGCTAATATTAATTAATTTATGATAATATTAATTAATTTATGATAATATTGATTAATGTATGCTTATATTGATCAATTTATGCTAATGTTAATTAATTTATGCTTATATTAATTAATTTATGCTTATATTAATTAATTTATGCTAATATTAATTAATTTATGCTAATATTAATTAATTTATGCTAATATTTATGCTAATATTAATTAATTTATTCTAATATTAATTTATTTATGATAATATTAATTAATTTATGATAATATTAATTTATGCTAATATTAATTAATTTATGATAATATTAATTAATTTATGATAATATTAATTAATTTATGATAATATTAATTAATTTATGATAATATTTATTAATTTATTATAATATTAATTAATTTATGCTAATATTAATTTATGCTAATAGTAATTAATTTATGCTAATATTAATTAATTTATGATAATATTAATTAATTTATGCTAATATTAATTTATGATAATATTAATTAATTTATGATAATATTAATTAATTTATGATAATATAAATTAATTTATGCTAATATTAATTAATTTATGCTAATATTAATTAATTTATGCTAATATTAATTTATGATAATATTAATTAATTTATGATAATATTAATTAATTTATGATAATATTTATTAATTTATGATAATATTAATTTATGATAATATTAATTAATTTATGATAATATTAATTAATTTATGCTAATATTAATTTATGATAATATTAATTAATTTATGATAATATAAATTTATGCTAATATTAATTAATTTATGCTAATATTAATTAATTTATGATAATATTAATTAATTTATGCTAATATTAATTTATGATAATATTAATTTATGATAATATAAATTAATTTATGCTAATATTAATTTATGCTAATATTAATTAATTTATGCTAATATTAATTAATTTATGATAATATTAATTAATTTATGCTAATATTAATTAATTTATGATAATATTAATTTATGCTAATATTAATTAATCTATGCTAATATTAATTAATTTATGATAATATTAATTAATTTATGATAATATTAATTAATTTATGGTAATATTAATTAATTTATGCTAATATGGCTGATAAAGTAAGGATGGGCCTAAGTTTTTATCTGTATAAAGTATTACAAAAGTTATGCCATGAAAATATTTAAAACTAAAAACTTATTTATCTGATGAAGCTGAAATTTTGTTATGAAAGCCCATTAGATCTATACATCAATTTAAAAAAAAAATCATAAGTTCAAATTCTGTCCAAATTTTATTCTTCACTGAAATTCGCAACATTAAAATCATGTGGTACTTCATTCATACAGACCAAGTAGTGAATGTATAATGAACAGAATTGAAGTTATCTCTGCAAATGTGACTTTTATTTTTTTTGTGACCTTGACCTAGATATCCACAAACTAAATCATTTCTAAGACCATAACTGATATTCTTACGGAATTTAGTGACGATTAGTCAAGTGATGTGGATGTTAGGCTCTACACAAACATAGTGACAAACGAACTATACCAAAAACATAACTACATTGGTGGAGGTAGAAATGTGTCGAGTCTGTTTTAAAGGCTTAAAACAATTGCATAAATTGAATAAAACAAAAAAATACTGAAAAACTCATATCTGGGGAAGATCATAATTCAATCAAGAAAACAGTGAAAGCGTATATGATATATAAATTTTTTACATAGGCATCACCACTTATCAAGGCCTAGGGGCCATTCGAGGATAAGGGTTAAAGAGTGTACAGTAGTCAATTGGACAATATAGTAATTGTCAGTAATGGAAATTCAGTAAATTTGTTAACTTAAAGGGAACGGCTCATCAAGAACTTGTTTACATTGGATTTGAAAACAACCATATTGTAGTCAGCTGGGGAGGCAGGAAAACGGAAGACAGTTCCACAGGCGTGCAGTTCTAAGAAAGAAGCTTTGTTCATGGAATCTATGTTTAGGTTTAGGCACAGGTAAAGAGTGGGGGGAATTATTGATAGTGTTTTCAGCTAGACGAGTGTTTCTTGTGAAAGTTTGGCAAGAGGGGACCGTATATTTAAGCTCAGTCAAGCACTTGCCATGAAAATAACTGATATACTTATCCGGTGTTGCCCAGGAGTTTTTTTTTTACTTTCATTTTTCTTTTTAAAGCACATAAATATGAGAGAGATTACTTGACGGATGCAGGGAAGGTGAAACTGTCCACATATTTATTGTCTAGTCTGTAAGAAAATGAATTTCTCTTTTTCTCTTGCTTTCGCTTTATTATAACCTTGCCTCATTTCTTTGTTAATTTTTTAAAAATAATATTTCGAAAAGTTTTTGTACTTTACACCATTGCAATGCATAAACTATGAATAGTAAATAAAATAATAATGTGTCAGTCACGTAGTAACGAGAACACACACATGAAAAGTGGTTATACAATTTTTAATATAAAACATGTACATGAAAAATCAAATTACGAAAAGGAAAATCTAATACTGAAAAAAAAAATGTGTGTAAAATAAAGAAAAAGACAAAAATATCTCATCTCATCATAAGATTATTAAATGAAATGGATGAAAGTATATTAGCAAGATTTTTGTCCAATAATTGGTGATTTGAATTCTCATGAATTCTCATTTTTTTAAGTACACTATAAAACAGAATAAATTGTGTCTTATATTTTGAAAATGTTATTCATTATTGTGAAAAAGGAGATTAAAAGTTAAAAACAAACTTTCAAGAAATTACCTTTTCATAAAGTTAAAGTATTTTTCTATACATGAAAGATATACATTATGAAACAATTTTTAATCAATCTAATTCAATACTAATGTCTATTGAAGATTTGAAAAACTATTATATTTGTTTCATTAGAATATTAACTTATTTACTTGTTAAAATTACTTGTGCAGCATAATAGTAGGTAAAATAATTTCCTTCAAACAACTTGTTGCTTCCTAATTATGTACAATGGATTTTTAAGGGAAATTATCTTCCATTAAAACAATCTGAAAGGATATCGAGCTCTTTGTCTGTGGATTAGATCAGTAATGTTAAAATAAGTTCTTTTTATTGTTTATTAGCTATATTTACATGATGCATCCTGAATTAAAAGGTGGGAACAGAGAAAAATAATTCAAATAGAGTTTTTAATTGTTTTGTAACTTTTTTTTTTTTATTCCAATAGGGATTAATGATACTTTAATATTATATAAATAAAAAAATAAGGAACATAAAAAAATGCACAAATTTATTTAAAAAAGCTTTTATATTTGTTTTGACACATCTCTCCTTCTGACATATGTCCATGATCAGAGTTGCTTTGTTAACAATAGAGAGATGAAACTTTCAAGTCATGGATGCATAAGTCTAGTCATCATAACAATGCAATTTGCAATCCCCTCTGATCTATTAGGGCGGAATAAAAATAGGAGGCATTACTTTTGGAATGTCCTTCGAGTGTGTTTATATATATATATATATATATATATATATATATATATATATATATATAAAGCGAAAGTGTGTGTGTGTGTGTGTGTTTGTAAGTGTGCTTTTTCTGTATGTCTGGCAAAGGCTTTTTTCGGGGGGGGGGGTCGCTGGGAGGGTCACTAATTCTTAGAACTTTTTATATACTCCCTAGATTATAATATCTTAAATTTACGAAAGGAGGTTGTGTCTGTCTTTTATTTAAGCGACTTTTACATGCAATTTTCGCACTATTTCCTGGTCTTTGTGTGTTTGTTTGGCTTTTTTGTATAAAAGTGAAACTGATTCGAACAAAAAATTTATTCGCTGGCCTTCGTGGAAAGCAGGTGTTGAAGGCAATCAGGTTTGATCACTGTATGGAATACCCCTTCATATCAGACAATTGTTATTCATTAAGACACTGCCAGACTCTTGGGAGAGCTGATTTCCCCCACCACAGCAGAAAGAACTTCCCGACAAACTTAAGTGCATGATTTCATTTCTTCTCCTGCAATAACTCATTCAATTTCACTTTCTGCATGTCAACTTTTTAATTGTTAAATTAGAATGACTTTCAGTTCTTGTCCCGTCGTGGCCGAGCGGTAAGATGTCTGGTGGTTTTTCACTTTCTTTTCCACCTTCACGTCAAGGCTTTGAGTTCGAGCCTACCTGCCTACTACAACTTTTTTTTCCTTAACACACACCTACAAATACCCGGACAACACCGGGTACTCATGCGAAAATGTGTGTATGTATGTATGTATGTTCGCTTTTTGTGTATGTCCAAGAAAGGCTTCTTTCCAAGGAGCGATTGGTCAACTCACTTCTTCTTAAAACTTTTTATATCATGTCTAAATGATAATATCTACGAGTTAACAACGAGGGTCGCCTGTCTATTTAATTTGCTCGACTTTGAAAAGATAAATATTCAACATTTTTCGCTCGACGCATGTGTATTAGGCTTTTTCGTATAATAAAAGTAAAACTAATTCTGGCGGTATTTTTCCGGTCACGATCGCCGGAAATATCCGAAAGCAATCAGCTTTGATCAATGTGGAGTTTTTCGTTATATCAGACAATTGCTATTCAATTTGGACACTCCCCTTTTTATGGGGAGCTGCTTTCCCCCCAACATCTTGGGGAAACAAAAAAAAATAAAAAACCCTTCCCACAGTAAATAAAATACTGCCCCGCAGTCAAAGTTGATCTCATTAAGTAATTCTAAATACTTAAATAAATTCAAACATGTTTCCATTAGTATTTCGTGGTGGCTCAGCGGTTAACATTGCACTTTTTTTTCACACTTTAATTTCCAACTTCGACTCAAGGGTTCGGGTTCGATCCTCCATACTTACCTACTAAAACATTGTTTTTTAATTTACTCCCCCCCACCGACACAAACACCCGGATGTTTTGATTTACCCAAAATCACACATACCTCCAAACACCCGGGCAACGCCGGGTAACCCCGCTAGTCTATAAATATAAAAGCAAAAATGTTTGTGTGTGTGCATTTTCGTGTATGTCTAAGAAAGGCTTTTTTCCGAGAACCGATCGGTCGCCTCACAACTTCTTAAAGCTTTTTATATCGCGCCTAAATGATAATATCTACAAGTTAACAACCGGGGTCGCCTGTCTATTTAATTTGGCCGACTTTCAAAAGATAAATATTCAACAATTTTCGATCGCCACATGTGCATTAAGCTTTTTCATATAAAAAAAAGAAGCAAACAGAGCCGCGGTAAATAAAACACTGTCCCGCACTAAACGGGCACCTGCCAAGTCGCACGTTTTTTTCACACTTCATTATTTTCCAACTGTGCATCAAGGCTTCGTTTTTTTTTAAAACAAACACCCGGCCAACGATTTACCCCAAAATACACACACCTACAAACACCCGGGCAACGTCGGGTACTCCCCACTAGTCTATATATATAAAAGGCAAAATGTATGTCTTCAAAAGGCTTCTTTCGCACACGGTTCCGATGTCGTTATGATCGCTTACAACTGTTTATATGGGTCCTAAATAATAATATGTACCATTTGGGAAAGTGCGTCGCATCTAGATTTATTTACGTCGACTTTTACAAAATTATTGCTATTTTGGCTTCTTGCATGTTGATGAGGCTTTTTCGTATAAAAAGCGAAACTAATTCAAAGTGAACAACGAACAACGTTCTCGGCATTGCTCCGGGAAAATCAGCTTTGATCAATGTTGTACATCAGACAATTGTTATTCAATCTGGACAATTGGGAGCTGGTTCCCCTCCCCCCAACATCTGTTGGGGGAAAAAAACAAAAACAGTGACTTCTATTTGACCTTCTTAATTAGTTCAAATGGAAGCAGCAGAGTTAACTTTTATTGCGCACGCCTGTTTTTATTGTTCAGTAAATCAATTCATGGGTATGTTGTATGTATGTCTTTTTTTCACACATTAATTTCCAACTCAAGGGTACGGGTTCGATTCTCATACTTACCTACCAAAACATTTTTTTATTTACCCCCCCCCCCCGGAGTTTTGATTTACCTCAAGACACCCCCGCTAGTATATATATAAAAGGCAAAATGGGCGCAAGCGTTTGTGTATGTCCATGAAAGGCTTTTTGCATCGGGCTTCTAGTGTCGATTAGATTCAGAGAAAAGTTTTCGCATACTTCCCAGATCGTAATATCTCGCATTCACAAACGGACATCGTCTCTATCATTTTTTTGATCGAGTTAAACAAAATTCCTGTCGTCTCGCTGCTTGTTTATCTTTTTCATATAAATGCAAAACTATTGGAACACAACCGCCTGGCCTGCGGGCCAGGTAATATCTATTCTGTAATTGGTCCTTGGTCAATGTATTTGGATACTGCCAGAGTGCCCCCCCTTTTTGGGAAGCTGCTTTTCCACCCACATTAAAACGAACTTGTGCCTAATTTGCTTCCGTGTGAGGTTTAAAAGCAATGCCATTTCTTCTTTTGATTTGAACGCTTTAGACTTCTCGTCGCGTCATGGAGTAGCGATAAGACGTCAGATTTTCTTTCACTTTCTTGTCCACCTTTGCATCATGGGTTCGAGCCTGCCTGCTACCACTTTCTTTTTTTTGCTCGACACACATCTCCAAACACCCGGGCAACGCCGGGCACTCATGCTAGTATATATATAAAGAATAATAATTAATTATAATTATCAAGCTTTTTTAAGAATATTTAAAGATGGGCACTGTTTGGAAATAAAAACAAAAAGGTAGTCAACTAACTTTAATGCAATGTTCACAACTTTGATTCGTTTGAATACTCTAGACTGCCTACTGTCTATGCCCGAATTTGGCGCTTATAAGTTGTTAATTCCCTTCATTCGCATGGCAATTGTTTAGTAACTCAGAGCAAATGGAGTGAAAGTTGACTTTGTGACTGCGTTTGAATTTCCCGATTGGTAGGAATTGTCACCTTCTACACTGATGATTGCAAAAGTATGAAAGACTAGTACCTGTAGGTATAAAGAATAATTATATATATATGTGTGTGTGTGTGTGTTAAAGTTCGCCTGAAGCAGTGTGTATATTATTGAAAACCTTGACAATGCAAAAAAGTAAACTAAAATACCTTTTACAAAGTGAATCTTCTCGAAATATTAATAACCATTTATACATGTGATTTATTTTATTTTTCAGTTTGCATTGTCAAAACTTTCAATAACATTATGTCAATGCTATGCACAATGCTTCAAGCAAACATTAACACTTTCTCAAATATATGGCTACACAAGCCATGTTTGAAGTTTAAAGAATTGGTATAAAACTCAGATAAATAAATTAAAAATTCAACTGTCTTCATTGGCTAATTAAGATTAGATTAGACTGAAACTGCAACAGATGTTGAAAAAAAAAAGGGTCGCAATAGCAATTCTTAATTTTTATTTGACAAGATCTTATTCGAAATATTGGAAAAAGTATTAATAACCATTAACATCTGAGTTACTTTATTTTTAAAATTTGCATTGTTATAGCTTTCAATATCTATAAGAAAAACATTGAAACAAGATTTAACATCTACAATATGTATAAAACGTATAATAGATTGAAATGTTCCAAACCGTTTACAACTTGAATCGTTTTCTTTTGTATTTTCTTTTGTATTTCATTAAATTTTTATTTCGTATTTCATTAAATTTTTCTTTTGTATTTAATTAAATTTTATTTTGTATTTAATTAAATTTTATTTTGTATTTAATTAAATTTTTATTTTGTATTTAATTAAATTTTATTTTGTATTTAATTAAATTTTTCTTTTGTATTCATTAAATTTTATTTTGTATTTAATTAAATTTTTCTTTTGTATTCATTAAATTTTTCTTTTGTATTTCATTAAATTTTTCTTTTGTATTCATTAAATTTTTCTTTTGTATTTGATTAAATTTTTCTTTTGTGTTCATTAAATTTTTCTTTTGTATTCATTAAATTTTTCTTTTGTATTTAATTAAATTTTTCTTTTGTATTCATTAAATTTTTCTTTTGTATTTCATTAAATTTTTCTTTTGTATTCATTAAATTTTTCTTTTGTATTCATTAAATTTTTCTTTTGTGTTCATTAAATTTTTCTTTTGTATTTATAATTTTTGTTTTTATTCATTAATTTTTTCTTTTGTATTTCATTTAATTTTTCTTTTGTATTTCATTTAATTTTTATTTTGTATTTGATTAAATTTTTCTTTTGTATTTGATTAAATTTTTATTTTGTATTGATTAAATTTTTATTTTAGTATTGATTAAATTTTTATTTTGTATTTCATTAAATTTTTCTTTTGCATTTCATTTAATTTTTCTTTTGTATTTCATTTAATTTTTCTTTTGTATTTAATTAAATTTTTCTTTTTTTTTCATTACATTTTTCTTTCGTATTCATTAAATTTTTCTTTTTTATTTCATTAAATTTTTATTTTGCATTCATTAAATTTTTGTATTCTATTAAATTTTTATTTTGTATTTCATTAAAAAAATTTCTGTATTCATTATATTTTTTGTATTCTATTCAATTATAATTTTGTATTTCATTAAATTTTTATTTTGTATTCTATTAAATTTTTCTTTTGTATTTTTTTAAATTTTTATTTTTATTTAATTTAATTTTTATTTTGTATTTCATTAAAAAATTTTTTGTATTCATTAAATTTTTATTTTGTATTTCATTAAAAAAATTTCTGTATTCATTATATTTTTTGTATTCTATTCAATTATAATTTTGTATTTCATTAAATTTTTATTTTGTATTCTATTAAATTTTTCTTTTGTATTTTTTTAAATTTTTATTTTTATTTAATTTAATTTTTATTTTGTATTTCATTAAAAAAATTTTTGTATTCATTAAATTTTTATTTTGTATTCATTAAAAGTACCAGCCATTTTGAATGCTGCCGTGCCACAGACTTCACAGAACATAAACGAGAGCATCAAAGCAACTCTTGTACTTATTGACAAATATACAGGTAAGACCACGTATCGATATTTGTTTTCTTTCTCTCACCCTCTCACTCTCTCTAATTCTGCTAATTTTTCTTTTTTCTGT
>NC_136489.1:145134449-145151949 GCF_053919585.1 Euprymna scolopes
ATGGCACCAGCATATATCAGAAATAGATCGTTCAATACAAGATTAGGTAAAACACCATATGAAGCATATTTAATCTACTTTCCAGCCCAGAATGCCATAACAAGGGTTAGATGTGTAAAATTCAATAATACATTAAATTTAAAAAATGGCGATCCAGTGGATGAAAAACGGAAAATATTACCTAGCATCTTAATCGATCACAATGAAAATATTAATAATGACGACAATTACAGTAGAACTTATGATGAAAATATTAACCAGACACGTCGATACTCAATAAGGGAGCGAAAAAGGCCAGACTTCTTACAAATTGAAAAGATACAAGATTATGCTGTGGATTACTGTTAGTTGTTGAACAGCGCACTGGAAAGTTATAATGTGGTGATTAATTCAGAAAATCACCAAGAATGGAAACAAGCTATGAAATCCGAATTGAAAGCTTTATCAGAAAATAACACATACGAAATAGTGGCAAAACCAACAGATAAAAATATAATTTCTTCACGCTGGGTTTTTTCCAAAAAAATCACAGCTTCTAAGGCAGTGAAACTTTTAAAGCAAGATTTGTTGCAAAAGGTGTAACAGATATGTGTAAGGAAAAATTCAAGATGGCGCCCGACTCTCTCTTTAACACGGTAAGTTCAGGAAAAGATGTTATAAATGTTGCAGCAATTCAATAATCTTTATACACCGGTTCTGCACGGAATCCTTCATAAACATCCAATCCCAATACACGTGCTCCTTCCCTTAAACGTTTGGGATTCTTGCATTCCAGACCAAACTGAGCCAACTTTTCTTTGACACACGACGCAGACTGTACATCTTCATTGATGTATACGTCATCAATGTAAGCTGACGTTGAGTCCCTCATGGGCTTTTCTTGGGACAATACTGTGTTGACAATAGTCTTCATGATCTGTGGTGCCACATTTAGGCCAAAGCCAAGGCGTGTAAGGCAGTACCTCTGCCCCTGGAACCAAACTGTCTGGAACGGCCACAACGTCTCATCAACTCGCACCTGTAAATAGGCTTTTCGTAAATCCAATATCGAGACATTAGTGCCTTTCTGACGCCATTCCCTCAACTTACTGACACATACATCAGCATCGGCAGTGTAGGCTTCAATATGCTTGTTAAGCTCCCTATAGTCCAGCACGGGCCGTACTTTCGACTTGTTATGCTGGACTACTGCCATCAAGGGTATTAAACCCTTGGGAGGCCCAAGCTTGTCCTCAGGGTAGGGGATTAACCAGCCATCTTGGATCCACGCCTTTAGTTCCCTTTCGTATTCTGCTCGGGCCTCACTGGGTATAGGGTACTCTGCAACCCCATTCTTGAGTTTAGTCGGTGCCATTCCCTCGGTCCACTTCCAAGATGCAATCCAGGCCCTCTTGCGCGAGTCGTAGTCCACTGTAACATCCGGCCGATCGATATGGAGCGCTGCACACACTGGGGCCTCCAAGAATCGCACCTTTCCATCCCGATGAATTGCGACTCCCCCCAGCGCCTTGATGGCATCGTATCCGAGCAACAGGTCAAACCCCAGGAGATTTCCTTGGGTCACGAGCACATTGATCTTAGTGGCTGCACCGGTGTCCGTGTAGATCTTGACAGTTCCAGTTCCACAGCATGTTTGGGTCTCGCCTCCTATCGTGGTGACTTTGATCTTCCTCTTAGTCCAACTTGGACACAGCCTGACGCTCACTATAGTATGCGAACAGCCTGAGTCGAGAAGTGCTGAGCAGGGTATCCTGTTTACGTAGACGGTCATCACTGGTTGCGCCTTGTTCAAATTTTGCTTGGGGAGCAGGGCGGCGCTGACGTCCTCTCCCCTGATACGTTTCCCACACAGTTTTGGGCTAGATGCCCCAAACCGCCACAATTAAAACAGCGCACACGCCCCCTGTTGGTGCAATTCCTTGCAAAATGTCCGCGTCGGCCGCAGCGAAAACATTTCCCATTGCTTGCAGGGTTCTGATTCGGAATCTCCCGAGCGCCAATCTGGCCTGTCTGTGTCGCCATCACAACTGGTTCCCCCAGGTCCTCCTCATCTTTGATGATGGCTTGAGCACATTCCATCAAGTGTTCCATGGTTGTTGTTGAAACGCTGGTTGAGGCTCTCAGTAGCTGCTTCACCCGAGTGGGAAGGCCCGTCACAAACGCGTACGCGAGCGTCCGTTCCGACACCCCTCCACCGAACAGAACTGCGAGTTTCTTTAACTCAGCGAAGAAAACGTCCACGCTTTCCTCTGGTAGAAGTTTTCGGGAAGCAAATTTTTCATAGGCCGTACAAGGATCCATGGCAAATGCCTTGTACAGCGCAGCTTTAATTGCGGTGACATCTCCCTTTTCGGCAGCACTGAGTTGCTGATATACACTCAAGGCACCCCCAGCCAATCTCAGGGGAATCACAGTGTGTACCCTTTTCACCTCACAAAGGTCGCACGTCAGCTCGACCCTTTCAACCCAGTCGACGATGGACGGGGACCCGTCAAACTCGGGTATGAGCTTTAAGTCAAATTTCGACTCGGTCATAGTCCTAGAGGCCAAATAGCCGAAATAGCTTGTAACAGATATGTGTAAGGAAAAATTCAAGATGGCGCCCGACTCTCTCTTTAACACGGTAAGTTCAGGAAAAGATGTTATAAATGTTGCAGCAATTCAATAACCGTATATACACCGGTTCTGCACGGAATCCAACAACGGTAAAATATCGTCACACGGCACAAGAAGCAACAGCCACACGATTCCCCGGCCAACTCAATCGTCGCTCTCCCAACGTCTTTTTCCTCACCCGCTTTTATCGTCGTTCTAGGCCGGCTAAATTTGCATATTCCGAGAATTCGTGTGACTTTGTGAGACATCATACTTTACAATACTTTTTTTTTTCTATTTTTGGTCGGTAACGCTGAGCTGGTCTCGAGGTAAGTCTTTTCATCTCATCCGTCTCTCCCACGTACCCATACAACACGCAAACACGCGGGCGCTTATCTCCTGGATGCACGTTACAAAAGGTTTTTCACAAATTTCTGGAGTGGAATATTTTGCAACATTTTCACCAATGACAAATTTAATGACAATTAGAATTTTATTACAACTTGCCGCTAAATACAATTTAAAAATACATCAAATGGATGTAAAAAATGCTTATTTAAATGCTCCGATTGACTGTGAAATCTATATTTACCCTCCAGAGGGATTTAAAATGAAAAATAAAAATTGCGTGTGGAAACTGAATAAATCGTTATATGGACTAAAACAAAGTGCACACAATTGGAATTTAACACTCCATAATTATTTAATAGAACAGGAATTCGAGCAATGTCCCGGGCATGACGTTAAACTGTGACCATTTCTATCTTACTAACCAAATTAACCAACTAATACTTAACATAATGTTTCCAGATTTTGTTAAAAAAAACAAACAAAACAAACAAAATAGTCACGTTTTAAAACCTTTTCTTTGTAAATTTCCTCTTTGTCAAATAATTTTTTATATCATTTTTTATTTTGGCAAACATTTGTCAAAAACAAAACAAAACAAAAAATGTATATTTGTGAATTTTTGGGCATATGTTTATATGTATTTGAAAAGTATTCTATTTGTATGTTTATATATATTTGAAAAGTGTTTGTTTTTATATGTATCAAAAAAAAAAAATTCAATATCATTTACAAAAAAAAAATGGCTTCTTTTTGCACACATTATACCAATATATTAACAATTCCTTTTGACCAATGAGAATAAAGACAACTCCCCCCCCCAAAAAAAACAAAAAAACAATTATTTTATTTGTTTATTTTTATTTGCTCATTTATTTGTTTATTTCATTTTTATTTATTTTCTTTTTCTTTCCTTTTCTCAAGTCAAACCAAAAATTGAATCCAAAAGGTTTTTTCCATTATATCAAAAAAGGGTGTGTGTAAACTATTTTTGACTCCTAGTAAGAGGTATGAGACCAATGAATTCGTCAATCGTTTTTATGACCACCGGCTGTGCTAAACAACTAATAAAAACCTTCCAAAGTTACTATAAAAAATTGTCGAATTTTGGATCCAATCAGTTCGCCGTTAACTACGTCACGGGCCATATTTGATTCTTGGCCGCCATCTTGGTGACTGCCAATTACACTCAGGATCTGATCTGAACTACGCTGCCATCTTTGTTCAACATAATGTCTCAACACTTAACAATTTCTGACCACAGTTCCCGCGGATAGAATAACAAATGCCACTCAAAATGCTGATCATGTTGTAATATTGGTAGGCATCACTCTAAACTCTCGACCCCAAGTTGAAGAGCTATTATTCAAAACGACAAAGGACTCCAAAAAAGCAGAGTGGGAAGCCATCGAAGGTCACATCAGAGATGCCCCATGAAGTGGTATCTTTTCCGTTCCTGTGTAACAGTGTGCAAATGAAGCTACTGAATATTTTAAAATAGCAATTGAAGCATATGTTCCCACACAGAAGTTCTATAGAAAACTCCCCAATGGTTCGCTTCTATTTGCACAACTTTCATTGCTCAAAAGCAACATGCATTCCACAAACTAATTCAACTTAAATTCAGTATAAATAGACAAACTATGTAGAAGCTAGAAATACTTGCAAGAGTGAAATGGCTGTAGCCAAGAGAAGGCTGAACTCACCAGAAAATGCATTCAGTCACAGAAATTAGGAACTTGCAATTTCTGGAAAATCTATAATAGTATAGGTTATAAACAATTCTCCCACTATCTAATAACCTTGAGGTTGTTTGTATGGCAACCAAGAAGACAAACCTGCTTGTCCGGCAGTTTGCCACCAATGCCACTTTAGACTCAACAAACCACCAATCCCAAATTTCTTTTTGTGGACAGAAGTCACACTCGATGATCTGTAAATGACCTCTTCCCATTTTTGTGATGTCATAAAAACCTGGGCACCTCGAAGGTGTGATAGTCTTATCTCATCCCTGTTATACTATTTAAAAAATGCTCCACTGAGGTTGACTTTGTTCTCTTCAAACTTATCAGCATAACCGAATCTTGTTTTCCTGACTGCTGGAAAATTGCTTCTGGTATACCAGTTTTCAAGAATTCTGGTGGACTGACCCACTCAGTTATTGTTCATTAGCTTCTTCCCTCTTTTCACCCAAATCTTTGAGTCCTTAATCAACCAAGCACTAATCCACCATATTATAGATAATATAATTCTTTCTGACAGACAGTATGGATTTAGGAAAGCCCGTTCTACTGCAGATATCCTAACTGTAATCCTCAAACGTATATACCATGCACTGGATAAAGCAAAGGAGGCTAGGGCAGTAGCTGTAGATAATCTAAGGCATTTGGCAGGGTTTGACATGACAGCCTTCTCATGAAAATTAAACTATATGCTATTACTGGATGAATCTTTCTCAGATAAGAAAAAATCCAGGTTATCTTTGATGATCATACATTAAAACATGATATAAGTGTGGGTATGCCACAGGAGTCTTTATTGTTTCTGATCTTCATAAATGTCATAATTGTGTACGAGATGGGTATTTTTGCCGATAGCACTATAACAGACTAAAGGAAAAAATGAATCAACATATATTTAAAGAAATGGATAAAGCTTAGAGGAAGACTTCCAGTTTGTAGGGGAATGGGGACTAAAATGAATGATAACATTTAATGCTGCCAAGACTAAGCTTCGTTTCTTTTAATAATTCTAAGAAACTCTCACAACTACTGATTTCCATGGCTAATGATACTCTATCTGAAAGTACTATGTTCAAACTGCTCGGACTCCAGGAAACATGAATTGGAACAAATATATTAAGGTCATTACCAAAACTGCTGCAAAGAAGGTGGGCTCTCTCTACTAAAAGATTACTCACACCTGAATGTATTCTGTGCCTCTACAAAACCACTATTTGCCGATTCGTGGAATATTCTTATCACAGCTGGGCTAGTGCATCTACCACTAGTCTCTCGCTCTTAGGCAGGGTTCAAAAAAGGGTCACTAACCTAATAGGTTCCATACTAGCAACTAATCTTCAGCCTTTGTCCCATCGCCAAAATATTGCATCTCTGTACTTGTTTTTCAAGTATTTTAATGAAATGTGCTCTGATAAACTCTTGTACCCCCTCTTCATAAATACCCCCAACTAACCCAACAAGCAACAGAATCCCACCTCTACACTGTAGAGATCTTTAGATGCTAGAGAACCGTCTACTCAAATAGTTTCTTCCCCTGAACTGCTAGATTTTGGAATTCCCTCCCAAGTCCATGCTTCCCTAAATATGCTGACATGCAGAAGTTCAAGTGTTATCTCGTTACTCAACTCCCTGCATAATATCCCTGGAAATTTGGTCCCAATTAGCAGCCCCAATACTCTTGCAGTATTTGACCCGGATCCTCAGGATTTTTCGTCAATCATGGCTTTGGCTCGACCGGCAATCACTGGATTAAGCTGGGCATTGTTCACATGTTGAAACGTTAAATGGTACCAAACCAAAATGCTGAAACCCTCCTTCCAATAATAAACAAATATGTTCTGCCAGGGACCAAAGGCAACAACGGATCATGTCAAAATGATGTGGAAGGAAGCAAAACAGCGAAACAAGAATGTGGAACCAACCGGAAGCTTCTTGTTACATATCTAATTGAATTTATGTGGAGACATAACATTTGTTGATAAAAAATTCTGTACTTTCACCTAACAGTTTACGGTTTTCATAAAAATTATTCATCTTTTCTTATGAAAAATAATTTCTGTTAACAAAAAAAAAACGTTTACTACAAATTTTCTGGGGGAAAAAATCTGTACTAACAATTTACAGTAAAAAAACATTAATCTTTTCTCAAAAAACAAAAAACAAACATTTTTGTTGAATAAAATAAAATTAAAAAAAAACAATACAAAATACAACTTTTCTTAAAAAACAAATAAATATTCAGTAAATTTATGGTAGAGTAAAGTTATTTTTATTTATTGTATTTTCATTTTTTCCTCCCGAAATTGTTTTGAAATTCGTCCGTTTTTGTTACTTTGCTTGGTTTAATCTGGTGATTGTTGGTCGATCCCAAGCCATGATTGACAGAAAATCCCAAGGATCCATGTCAAATAGTGCAAGAATGCCTTGTTTAGGATGTAATAAGAGTAAAAAAAAAAAAAAAAAAAAAAAAACTGATAAACTCTCATGAATTAGATGATTGTTTAAAATAAATAAAATAAAAAGCTTAAAGGCCTTAGAAATTAAATTGATTTTTGTGTTTAGAATTATAATTTTTTATGTTTTTTTTTCAGCAATTCTGGAGAATGTCTTGATGGTTAAAAAAGATACAATTAATGCTGATGTTCTGGAGTTATTGAAAAAATCTCAATTCAATGTACGACAACTGGAAGTATACTTGAGAATTATTCTGGTAAGTTAAGAAATTAGTTTTGTTTTCTTTTTAAAACTTAAATCATTTTACTTACTCCCTCACTACATTTGGGCAATTTAAACATCTTACACTAATGAAGAATAAATAAATCTTTAATAGTAAATTTTAATTACAATTATGAGTATTTATAGAGTTTAATGTAGCATAGTTGGGATATTTTTCAGTCTCCATGGTATGTTCACTTTGTCAACAGGACCTGCTGGTTGCATATCTGTGTTGATGTGGCAATCAAAGTTCCCATCTTCTCTTTATCATTGTCTTATTCTTCTTTATAAAAAACAGAATGGTAGTCTTCATGCAGGTTTTGATGTCTCACGACCGAGTGCAGCTAAGCTGATTTTTGTTGGTGAGGCATGTCAACACTCCAATTTGAGTCATATTCTTCTGATTAGTTAAAAATATAGCAAATCAGAATTTGATTTTGCAACAGTTCCCTGAGGCCTCATTTCGATTTATACATGGATTTGTATAAGATGTGCATTTGGGCTGTCAACCTTTTTGGAATTAAAACATTTTTTATTCAAGTTGTGTTTGAAAAACTTTGATAGAATCTTAGCAATTCCATGCTTTTGATGAAACAATGCAAGTTATCAAGTGGAAGTATCGAATGAATTCCACTATTTTGCTATGGAATTGGAATTCATGCATTCATTACATCCAACCCAAGTCAAATGTAATACAGGGTGCCCCCCCCAAAAAAAAACGGGCCCCAACTCTAACTTGGCGCTGTTTTTTGGTGTTTTGTCCGAATGAAATGAAACTTTGGTCATAACCAGTTTATTATATTCAAAACATCACATCAATGGCATTTTTTTCTCCGTTCTACAGCATATGTTCTAGATGGCCTCCATTTAGCTTTTGTTTTTTTTTTAGTCACCCTGTATAACAGTTACAGACAAAGAAAAAAAATAAAAATCCGCGTCGACGTTTTTTTCTTTTTTAACAGAAAGCATTTATTTACAATTATTCTCCAGCCTCGATATCACTTAAAAAGTCTATTGTTGCCACATGTCCATCTAACTTGGTGCGCTTCTCCTCCCTCCAACTGCATGCTGGCGACAACCGGCCTATTCTTGCCTTCACTTTATACATCTGTCTCCTTCACCATCGACATTTTTTCCCAACAGCATAGTGTCCTTTTTTTCTTTATCTTCAACTATCTGTCAACTTGCGCACACTTCCTAATTTGCATATGCATTCAAACGCTGCTGCTGCTAATACAATCGTTTGCGATCCATCCTTCAGCTGCTGCTCATTCTCTTATATCTGCTCATACGCAAAGTAATTATAGCCCGCAAAGTGTCTATTTTTCAGGAAAATAACACATTGTAGCCAGCAACAGGGTTAGACAAATGAACTAAGCCATGTAGCTACATCGTCAAAATCCACATGATGCAATGATATGAACACATAACAGAAGACACTTGCAGCTATTGTATAGACCACAACGAAGAATCATTCCCAACAACCAACTCAAGCAATCAAACAAGATGATCCAAAATCATCATTACAACAAAGCTGTAACCTTACAGAAAGTGTCAATATCCCCATACAACTGCAAACACAATCCAACCAAATATGAAAAGTACCATCGCCATCAAACCGACCTAAAAGAACAAAAAAATACTCCAACAAAATTTAAATACTTCATTTTATATATAAAACAAGAACTTCTTGTTGACAAAAAGAAAGTGATAAGATTAACATTTTCTTCAAACCAATATGGCGGATAAACAATCATAGAATCTTAATGTGTGTTTGTATTAATTCTTAGCTGTCCAAGTGTAAACTATTACATAAATATGTATATTCAAACCTTAAATTTTGAATGTTATGTCTGCTGAATTTTCAATTCGCGCTTAACAAATTCCAGAGCAAACTTGAATCATAAAATTTATTTCTGCTACTATCGAATTTTGGCATTCTTGAATTCACACTGGTTCTGATAAGTTAGTGACTCATATTCAGGGCAGATAATGAAAAGGTAGCTACACAGAAAGAAGTCGGATTTTTGATGTCGTCCACTTTATTATATATTATATTTCGTTCAGTTGTGCTCTAACTTTTTATTCTGTGGAGTTAATATAATTGCTTTGGTCTTTCTTCAATGGCTCTGCACGCATCACTGACATCAATAATTATGAAAAGTCATGCAAAGTCAGGAAATTCAATGATTGTCTGTGAAAATAGCTGATTTTTTATTTCATTTAATTCAAGTAAACAACGTTAATAATGGAAACTATATCTTAGCTAATGTGATGTTGGGGCTTTTATTTCTATAATTCCATGTATTCAGGATTAAGCATGCATATCTTGCTGCCTACAATATAACCAAGAAACTTGACCTCTTTAGAAAAGAAATGCATTTTCTGGATTTAATATTAGTCCAAATTTTCAAATAGTGAGATCATATCCATATCAAATATCTTATTGTAAACCAGGGTCAGAACTTTTGCTATGCAGCAGGTGACGATCTACTTGGCAGTTTTAAGAGTAAATGTCAGCATACTGATAGCATCTGTCATTCCATGTAAATATTGTTTTGTGACAATTGTACTCATTGATAATTTAGCCATTTAATATGAATCAGATGAGTCTGCTGCTGACATTGGTTTCCCTGATAGTTTTTTAGTTAGAATTTTTTTCTAGAAAAGACACAGAGAACTTACAGGAGGTACCATGTGAAAGTTGTCAACATTTTGAGTGAAACTGTTTATGCAGAACGAACTATAACAGATTCGAAGTTGGTAAACCCAGGCAGTCAGTGTCAATAACCACTTACTGTCACCAACCCTTATTGTAGTAGTTGTAGCATAGAAGAGATCTCCCTGCGAGATCGAGTGAGAGTTAAGCTAATTTGCATATAAATTGACTCACACAAAGAGCAAAGAGCATAAAACTGGTTGACATCTAAAAGGCAAATGACACATGCTATCTGAGTATTCACTGCGACGAACGGACCTCGCTAAAGTGATGACCCCTTCTTCGATGAGCACATTATCAGTGTACGGAAAGAAACATAATCGACCTAACATCGGTTTAAACATCCTACTGGAATTACAAAAGAGCAACTAGCTCAAACAAAAAAAAACATTTTTGCTTCGGACGAACAGATTATTCATTGTTGTAAGTCTTAACTTAAACTACATTGAATAATTTGCTTTAGTTTTGATAACATTTTTTTTCTTCAAGTAAAAAATTACTACAAAGTACTACAGAAGAACACTAAAAAGACGATTTTTCCTTTTAGTATTATTTATTAATTGTGACATTTTATATTTTGAAAAAAAAAAACAAAAAAAAAACGTTTTTTTTGTGTGCAAATTTCTCTTGGACAGCTAGTCCATAAAATTTTCTTTTGTTCATTTGATCCGTTCATTGTATTTTTTTTTTTTTTGAAAAAAAAAAGAGAAAAAAAAAGAGTTTTATATCTCTACCGCCATTTGCAGAAGATGCAAAATTATGGTTTGTACAAGTGGACGCCTTTTTGGAAATTTACGAAGTCGCCCCACATAATCAGCCATGCATTTTGTGTTGTGGCATGCCGGCACCATTAACTAAAATAGTTTGGGATATAATAACTAACCCACCTCAAGAAAAAAAACTCAATGACTGGACGTTATGGAAGAACTCACCAGTTTAAAACGTGTTAGCTGTGACATGCACATTGGAAAATTCGACGGCTGGACGGTTGTTGATTCAACAAACGCATAGGGAACCTGATCAACACAAACGATGCACACCGACATGAGTACAAACTCGCCTGTACTTAGCACTGCAGACTGTTTATGCAGAACGAACTATAACAGATTCGAAGTTGGTACACTCAGGTAGGCAGTCAGTGTCAATAACCACTTACTGTCACCAACCCTTATTGTAGTAGTTGTAGCATAGAAGAGATCTCCCTGCGAGATCGAGTAAGAGTTAAGCTAATTTACATATAAATCGACTCACACAAAGAGCAAAGAGCATAAAACTGGTTGACATCTAAAAGGCAAACGACACATGCTATCTGAGTATCCACCATGACGAACGGACCCCGCTAAATAGTGATTGTGGATATTAAGTGACTCAAACTAATTGATGCCATTACAAATGCTGTTGTCGAACAAATGGTTGCTATTGGGTAAGGGAAAATATTGACGAAAACTTTATTGTTTTTTTTTTTAAGATTCATAACTACAGTTTTCTTTTCCATAAGTATAGGTGATTGAATGTTGCTTATACAATTTATTTTCTTTTCAACCATAATCAAGGCTCGTTCAGTCTTTAACAGACCATAGATACACACACAGGGGTGCCTGCGCGTGAAATTTTCGTGGCAGGAGGTGTTCAATCTCCAACCACATCTCTCCTGAGTCAACATTGTTAAATACCAGTGGCAAGTGAAGTTTATGAACAGGACGACTGGAAACAAATGCCGAGATAAACGGAGAGCACACAGAGCTTAGAATTTCCAAATGGTCACCCATCTGGTACTGACCAGGTTTAACGTTGCTTAACTTCGGTGATCTGACAAGAACCGCTGTGTCAATGCAATTATGCCGTATATTCAACTATAATATATATATATTGTATGTTAACATAAAAGCAAATTAAAACAGATTTTTATCAACAAAAATAAAATACATACTTTTAATAGGATTATTTGTGTTGATGTTGTTAAATTTTTTCTAGTTTGCATTAAGAATATTTTATAGAAATAAAACAGATATATGTATGTATGTATGTGTGTGAAAATATTTAACCGATAAACTCTTAAACTACAGGTCACATAACACTGAAATTAACAGGAAATAGTAATCATACACCAAGAATGGTTTATAACATTGGATGAATAACATATGTTGGCGAGTTGAAATGCAAAATGTTCTTTTAAATTTGCCGACATATTTTTATTACTTTTGTGTGTAAATTCATTCAGAATTTTAAATATTTCCTATCGATCTGTCTGTAACTCAAATGGTAGGGAACGCGGCTGGAGCACTAAATGATTTAGTTTCGATTCTAGCTGATAGCACCAAAGTCATGTTTAAAAAATCTTTTGAAATCAGTATCATATATTAATTACAATATAATATTCAATAGAGAATTAGCTCTGTAAAAATAAGTACAAAATCTGTATGAATTAAAATATATTTAAGCATATTTTACAACTGAGCAAGGCCGCCCCACTATGTGAATAAAATCCTGTATCACATATGTTTACACTTATTGAATTAAAATAGAAATGCTTTATAATTATATAGTTATATAAGTTTATTTAAAAAAAAACTTTTAATATTTTACATCCCTTCAAGTCCAATGTGAACAAGTTCTTAATGAACCGTCTCCTTAAGTAATCCAGTTTACCATATTTCCACTACTAACGATTCCTATGATATTGTCCCATAGACTACTGTGCACTCATTAACCCTTATCCTCGAGTGATCTCCAGGCCTTGATAATTAATATAGAGAAGTTTTTCTTTTTATGTTTGATGTTATTCTTCAAATCAAATGACTACAGACTTTCAGCATGAAATCAACAGCAATTAGTTTGCTTACATTTATTTACTGGCCTCCGTATGGAACTGTACGGTTCTGAAATGATAGAATTTGTATCTTGTCATGACGAAATTATCAAAAATACATTTTTAGAAATACTAGCAGGCCACCCAGCATTGTTCAGTCATAAAATATGCATAAATATTATATTTTAATTAATTCAGAATTATTATTGATTATAAACAGAAATACCACAGGTATTAAATGTAACCTTAAATTCTTAAAAAAAAAAAATTAAGTAAAAAAACAGAAAAAAAAGAGACATGTGCACGCGAGGATTATGTTTTTTATAAACAGTTCACTTCTTGTAAGTAAAAAAGAAAAAAAATACTCGAGCTGAGATCGAAACCAAAACCTAAAAACAGTAAGTCAAGAACGATAACCATTAGGCCAGCTTGGCACGGTCTTTTAAAAGTGTTTTCAAGCCTACTTATTCTTAATATAAAGAAGCTGTCATGTAAACAATTCACGCATGTGCATTCATGAAACAGTTAACAAATAGATAAAAATCCGATGACCCTCACGTACCAACTTTTCAATTTTGATCCCTTAGCAATCCTTTTTCTGGATGAAATCTGATTAAAAAGTTTTCCATGCCTGAATACCCTATATACCAAATTTCAAGCCTGTAGATTAAAAATTTGTTAAGTCTATGGGTTGAGAAGTGTCCTCACACACACACACACACACACACACACACACACACACACACATTCTCACTTTTCTAGATATTATAGATAAATGTTCATGATATATCTATAAGCAAACTAGGAGATAATAGATGTTTTTTATTTTAAGAATGATGTGATCAGCTGTGCAAGATTGGTGGAAGCTCATGAGAAACAATTAAAAGATCGTCTGGAACAACTGCAAAACACAGTCCAAGCCAAAGCAGCTGTACCAACTGCACAAGTGTATGTAAGTATGAAGTAACACTGAAATTAATAAAAAATGACATTCTTCTTTTAACAAATTATTTAATCAGTGTAAAACAATATGAGAGTAAACTAGATGAATTCAGAAATAAATTTAAACAAAAATGAACTCGCAAACTATTGGAGAATCTGTAAATTTATATAATATATATTCTGTACGATTGTACGTATTTCTATATAAATACCTATCTATGATTTTTTTTAATTAAAAATTGAAATCGGATTATTGATTAAACATAAGATACTTCCAAAACATCCGAAAGAATTTGACTCTGGTCGTGAATGATCTGTTACTTAGAAAACATTTTTCCAATATGATTTTATTGTCCGAATCTGTATTATTGCATTACCAAGTACAGTTGTTTGAGGAGTACCAATTTCTTTATAGTCTGGTGAGATAGAATCCCGAGACGTTTTATCTGTTGCAAAGGCTGATGTGTATGGAGGTCAGTTTTATAACTTGTTGGTTGCAAAAACAATACAAACATGGACAGAGAAGGATAACAACATAGAAATTACGTTGAATATAAAAGTAAACAGTAAAATTGTAATTATTCATGTTCAAATAAGAACATGAATAATTACAATTGTTAAAGGCTAAAGTCTGGCAAAACTATGGCAGGATAGTTCAGTCGATCTCCTAAAGCTCTCTCAATCTGGCCCAAGCTGTGTCAAACTCACAACTGTTTCAACTATCACAAACCCTAGACTGTCTGTAAACTATCCCAAAACTCATAGCTACTCCCAAAACTGACCATAAACTAATTCTAAACATATTGACCAATCTTTTGTTCGGTCCTTTATCTTAAATCAAGACCACACCTTGATTAACAATCCTATTTAGCTTCCTTAGTATACCTTGGTAAACAACTATCTCTATTATTTTGCTGATAAACTTATTTCCTCTTTTTTGTTATATTTTCCCTCTTTTTTTCTCTTCTTTCCTCTGTTTTGTTTTAATTCCTAACACTTTGGGGTTGAGGCGTCGATCATATCACCCAACTTGTCATTATATTACAAAAACAAAAATCAGTCATATTACATAAATAGTATCACATTAGAATAGGATCCTGGTGGCTGAGTCAGTCTTCCACTTTGCACTACTTAAACTAGATGGGAGATTTGAAAAGCCTGATTCAATCAATCGGTTGGTCACCTTATGCCTTAGTATCATTAAGTTCATCCCCAATCGTATTATTCAATTTGATGAAAATAATGTCAAAATCTTTTTTTCCTTTTTTTTTTCAAATAAATACTACAAGGCAGTGGCTGAAGGTCAATTGTGTTGAAAACAAAGAAGGTTACTAAGGAGTTATTGTTTTAAAGAACAATGTTTTCTGGAAGTAATGTCTTCAAAGAGTAATGTTTTCTTGGAGTAGTGTTTTCTGAAAATAATGCTTCTGTCTTCTCTGTAAAATTTTCTTCTAAGAATAACGTATTCTGAAAGCAATGTATTCAGAGAGTATTGCACTGTGAAAGCATTTTTTCTGAAAGTTCTCTCTCTGTAAAATTTCATTTTAAGAATAATGTATTTTTGAGAAGTTTTTTTCTAAGAGTAATTTAATGTGTTCTGAGAGAGCCATGTATTGTAAGAATATAAAATAATTATTTTATAGAATTATATTTGATAACTTTATTTGAAATTAAATAACATGTAGATGGTTGATATGCTGTAAAACAAACTAAACCGATTTTGATCAAAATCTATTCTGTTTGAGGAATTAATATTACCTCTGCTTACATCTTCTAAGATATATATATATACCCTCTCCACCAGATATTTCGGCAGAATGGATACAAATAAAAGAAACTATTCTCCGGATATTGAGTACTGTAAAGACCCCCCTAAAAAATAAGAATAAGTCATTACAACTTTTGTTTCAATAAAAATAGCAGCGAATGCCTGTGCGATCGCAAAAAAAAAAAAAAAAAAAAAAATAATAGCCAAGTAGGTAGAACCTCTAAAAAAATGAAGATCTACCAAAAATTAATTCCAAAAAACAAATAAATTAAATTTTTTGTCATTTTATGTTTCTAATGTAATCTTCCCACCTCCAAAATAAAAAATTGAATTTGTCATATTTTAGGGTTCATTTTGTTTATAGAATTGTTAGGTGAAAGTACAGAATGGTGTCATAAAAATTAATTAAATTTATCATTATTTTATGTTTCAAATGTAATTCCCGCCCCCACCAGAAAAAACTGTATTTTCATGTTTTGCCCCACCCTCCTCGATCATCAAACTTGAAAAAATGCTAGAGATGACATGTCTCGTTGAACGCTTTGTAGCCAAAAAGTGGGTCCTCACTTTACGTTAAATTTATATAGAAAAGTGATTCCCCACTTTAAAATGTTAATTTTCTTTTTTTTTTCCAAATTTCTTCTTTCATATTATTTATAAAGGCTGTTTAAATGTATTAGGGCCCCAACAAGTAGGTCCTATTTTTTTCTTAGGGGTTAAACAACGCTGTAACGTCGTAAAATTTTACCTTTTTTTAAAATTAGAAATTTAAGTTTGTAATCGATGAGATTAACGTGAAAAAAGAAAGAAAAGTGTAAATTGTGGAATTCAGAGGGGGGCAGTAGATCTTAATTTTTGTTTTAGGTATTAAACGACACTGGATCACATCTTAAAAACTTACCGATTTCTGTATAGCTGTTTAAACAATAATAACAACAAACAAATAAAATGTTCGGAAGATTCTAAGGGGCAAATAACTCTAAAAGTTTTTTTAAAAATTCGATGTTGGAATAATAATTCCAAATAAATTAAGTATATTATCAATATAATTATTGTTTAAAATTTATTAAATAATAATTTTAAATAGAACACTTAAAACAATTCTGTCGCTAGAAATATTTATTAACATACCGCTATTTAATAAAATCGATTTTTCTTAATGTCATATGCAAATGAGATGATCTCTTAATTGTATCTAGTTTGCAAGAATCACACTATATCTGGAAATAAATGAAAGAGTAAAGTAGTGAACCTCTTGTATATATTAATCAAATTGTGAACAAACAAATAAAAAGACAGGAATACAAATTTATATATATATATATATATATATATATATATATATATCACATAAGCCTTGGCTATTCAGAGAAAAATTTAATATTTCCTTCAAAAACGCTTTATTTATAAACAATTGAAAACTATTTCAAGAACATATATTTTTATGATATACAAAATATCACTGATGGTGGGATACAGAAGCTTCATCGGTGGATAAAAATTCCACACTTAAGCTGAAGAATTAAAATTCACTAATCACATCATTTATACATATTTGCTTTTCACTCCTTAACTATATATATATATATATATATATATATATATATATATATATATATATATATATATAAAGCTGAACGTCTGTGTGTGTGTCTGGTCACGAATAGGCTCCTATATGGTTGACTATTATAGAAAACTGATCACATATAATGATAGAAGTTGTAACGAGACACAGGAATAGGTATGTTTGATCTGGCACGCGCCTGGTCCACAAAGTATGGAAATAAAAAATTTGAAAATTAAAAAAAAAAAACGCTTACAAGTGTTTTTGATATAGATGTACATAATAATACTTTGATAAG
>NC_136489.1:145159449-145379449 GCF_053919585.1 Euprymna scolopes
AACCAACGAAGCCTCCTCATTTTCTATCGCTTTTTAATATAATTAGCAGCCTACGAAGCCTCTTCATTTTCTATCGCTTTTTAATATAACTAGCAACCAACGAAGCCTCCTCATTTTCTATCGCTTTTTAATATAACTAGCAGCCAACGAAGCCTCTTCATTTTCTATCGCTTTTTAATATAACGAGCAGCCTACGAAGCCTCTTCATTTTCTATCGCTTTTTAATATAACTAGCAGCCAACGAAGCCTCTTCATTTTCTATCGCTTTTTAATATAACTAGCAGCCAACGAAGTCTCCTCATTTTCTATCGCTTTTTAATATAACTAGCAACCAACGAAGCCTCTTCATTTTCTATCGCTTTTTAATGTAACTAGCAGCCAACGAAGCCTCTTCATTTTCTATCGCTTTTTAATATAACTAGCAGCCAACGAAGCCTCTTCATTTTCTATCGCTTTTTAATATAACTAGCAACCAACGAAGCCTCTTCATTTTCTATCGCTTTTTAATATAACTAGCAACCAACGAAGCCTCTTCATTTTCTATCGCTTTTTAATATAATTAGCAGCCAACGAAGCCTCTTCATTTTCTATCGCTTTTTAATATAATTAGCAGCCTACGAAGCCTCTTCATTTTCTATCGCTTTTTAATACAATTAGCAACCAACGAAGCCTCCTCATTTTCTATCGCTTTTTAATATAATTAGCAGCCTACGAAGCCTCTTCATTTTCTATCGCTTTTTAATATAACTAGCAACCAACGAAGCCTCTTCATTTTCTATCGCTTTTTAATATAACTAGCAGCCAACGAAGCCTCTTCATTTTCTATCGCTTTTTAATATAACTAGCAGCCAACGAAGCCTCTTCATTTTCTATCGCTTTTTAATATAATTAGCAGCCTACGAAGCCTCTTCATTTTCTATCGCTTTTTAATATAATTAGCAACCAACGAAGCCTCCTCATTTTCTATCGCTTTTTAATATAATTAGCAGCCTACGAAGCCTCTTCATTTTCTATCGCTTTTTAATATAACTAGCAACCAACGAAGCCTCCTCATTTTCTATCGCTTTTTAATATAACTAGCAGCCAACGAAGCCTCTTCATTTTCTATCGCTTTTTAATATAACTAGCAACCAACGAAGCCTCTTCATTTTCTATCGCTTTTTAATATAATTAGCAGCCAACGAAGCCTCTTCATTTTCTATCGCTTTTTAATATAATTAGCAGCCTACGAAGCCTCTTCATTTTCTATCGCTTTTTAATATAATTAGCAACCAACGAAGCCTCTTCATTTTCTATCGCTTTTTAATATAATTAGCAGCCTACGAAGCCTCTTCATTTTCTATCGCTTTTTAATATAATTAGCAACCAACGAAGCCTCCTCATTTTCTATCGCTTTTTAATATAATTAGCAGCCTACGAAGCCTCTTCATTTTCTATCGCTTTTTAATATGATTAGCAGCCAACGAAGCCTCTTCATTTTCTATCGCTTTTTAATATAACTAGCAACCAACGAAGCCTCTTCATTTTCTATCGCTTTTTAATATAATTAGCAGCCAACGAAGCCTCTTCATTTTCTATCGCTTTTTAATATAACTAGCAGCCAACGAAGCCTCTTCATTTTCTATCGCTTTTTAATATAACTAGCAACCAACGAAGCCTCTTCATTTTCTATCGCTTTTTAATATAACTAGCAGCCAACGAAGCCTCTTCATTTTCTATCGCTTTTTAATATAATTAGCAGCCTACGAAGCCTCTTCATTTTCTATCGCTTTTTAATATAACTAGCAGCCTACGAAGCCTCTTCATTTTCTATCGCTTTTTAAATATAATTAGCAGCCAACGAAGCCTCTTCATTTTCTATCGCTTTTTAATATAACTAGCAGCCCACGAAGCCTCTTCATTTTCTATCGCTTTTTAATATAACTAGCAGCCAACGAAGCCTCTTCATTTTCTATCGCTTTTTAATATAACTAGCAGCCAACGAAGCCTCTTCATTTTCTATCGCTTTTTAATATAACTAGCAGCCAACGAAGCCTCTTCATTTTCTATCGCTTTTTAATATAACTAGCAGCCAACGAAGCCTCTTCATTTTCTATCGCTTTTTAATATAATTAGCAGCCTACGAAGCCTCTTCATTTTCTATCGCTTTTTAATATAATTAGCAACCAACGAAGCCTCCTCATTTTCTATCGCTTTTTAATATAATTAGCAGCCTACGAAGCCTCTTCATTTTCTATCGCTTTTTAATATAACTAGCAACCAACGAAGCCTCCTCATTTTCTATCGCTTTTTAATATAACTAGCAGCCAACGAAGCCTCTTCATTTTCTATCGCTTTTTAATATAACTAGCAACCAACGAAGCCTCTTCATTTTCTATCGCTTTTTAATATAATTAGCAGCCAACGAAGCCTCTTCATTTTCTATCGCTTTTTAATATAATTAGCAGCCTACGAAGCCTCTTCATTTTCTATCGCTTTTTAATATAATTAGCAACCAACGAAGCCTCTTCATTTTCTATCGCTTTTTAATATAATTAGCAGCCTACGAAGCCTCTTCATTTTCTATCGCTTTTTAATATAATTAGCAACCAACGAAGCCTCCTCATTTTCTATCGCTTTTTAATATAATTAGCAGCCTACGAAGCCTCTTCATTTTCTATCGCTTTTTAATATGATTAGCAGCCAACGAAGCCTCTTCATTTTCTATCGCTTTTTAATATAACTAGCAACCAACGAAGCCTCTTCATTTTCTATCGCTTTTTAATATAATTAGCAGCCAACGAAGCCTCTTCATTTTCTATCGCTTTTTAATATAACTAGCAGCCAACGAAGCCTCTTCATTTTCTATCGCTTTTTAATATAACTAGCAACCAACGAAGCCTCTTCATTTTCTATCGCTTTTTAATATAACTAGCAGCCAACGAAGCCTCTTCATTTTCTATCGCTTTTTAATATAATTAGCAGCCTACGAAGCCTCTTCATTTTCTATCGCTTTTTAATATAACTAGCAGCCTACGAAGCCTCTTCATTTTCTATCGCTTTTTAATATAACTAGCAGCCAACGAAGCCTCTTCATTTTCTATCGCTTTTTAATATAACTAGCAGCCAACGAAGCCTCTTCATTTTCTATCGCTTTTTAATATAACTAGCAGCCAACGAAGCCTCTTCATTTTCTATCGCTTTTTAATATAACTAGCAGCCAACGAAGCCTCTTCATTTTCTATCGCTTTTTAATATAACTAGCAGCCAACGAAGCCTCTTCATTTTCTATCGCTTTTTAATATAACTAGCAGCCAACGAAGCCTCTTCATTTTCTATCGCTTTTTAATATAATTAGCAGCCGACGAAGCCTCTTCATTTTCTATCGCTTTTTAATATAATTAGCAACCAACGAAGCCTCCTCATTTTCTATCGCTTTTTAATATAATTAGCAGCCTACGAAGCCTCTTCATTTTCTATCGCTTTTTAATATAACTAGCAACCAACGAAGCCTCCTCATTTTCTATCGCTTTTTAATATAATTAGCAGCCTACGAAGCCTCTTCATTTTCTATCGCTTTTTAATATAATTAGCAACCAACGAAGCCTCTTCATTTTCTATCGCTTTTTAATATAATTAGCAACCAACGAAGCCTCTTCATTTTCTATCGCTTTTTAATATAATTAGCAGCCTACGAAGCCTCTTCATTTTCTATCGCTTTTTAATATAACTAGCAACCAACGAAGCCTCTTCATTTTCTATCGCTTTTTAATATAACTAGCAACCAACGAAGCCTCTTCATTTTCTATCGCTTTTTAATATAATTAGCAGCCTACGAAGCCTCTTCATTTTCTATCGCTTTTTAATATAACTAGCAACCAACGAAGCCTCTTCATTTTCTATCGCTTTTTAATATAATTAGCAGCCTACGAAGCCTCTTCATTTTCTATCGCTTTTTAATATAATTAGCAGCCTACGAAGCCTCTTCATTTTCTATCGCTTTTTAATATAACTAGCAGCCAACGAAGCCTCTTCATTTTCTATCGCTTTTTAATATAACTAGCAGCCTACGAAGCCTCTTCATTTTCTATCGCTTTTTAATATAATTAGCAACCAACGAAGCCTCCTCATTTTCTATCGCTTTTTAATATAACTAGCAACCAACGAAGCCTCTTCATTTTCTATCGCTTTTTAATATAATTAGCAGCCTACGAAGCCTCTTCATTTTCTATCGCTTTTTAATATAATTAGCAGCCTACGAAGCCTCTTCATTTTCTATCGCTTTTTAATATAACTAGCAACCAACGAAGCCTCCTCATTTTCTATCGCTTTTTAATATAACTAGCAACCAACGAAGCCTCTTCATTTTCTATCGCTTTTTAATATAATTAGCAGCCTACGAAGCCTCTTCATTTTCTATCGCTTTTTAATATAATTAGCAGCCTACGAAGCCTCTTCATTTTCTATCGCTTTTTAATATAACTAGCAACCAACGAAGCCTCCTCATTTTCTATCGCTTTTTAATATAATTAGCAGCCTACGAAGCCTCTTCATTTTCTATCGCTTTTTAATATAACTAGCAACCAACGAAGCCTCCTCATTTTCTATCGCTTTTTAATATAACTAGCAACCAACGAAGCCTCCTCATTTTCTATCGCTTTTTAATATAACTAGCAACCAACGAAGCCTCTTCATTTTCTATCGCTTTTTAATATAATTAGCAGCCTACGAAGCCTCTTCATTTTCTATCGCTTTTTAATATAACTAGCAACCAGCGAAGCCTCCTCATTTTCTATCGCTTTTTAATATAACTAGCAACCAACGAAGCCTCTTCATTTTCTATCGCTTTTTAATATAATTAGCAGCCTACGAAGCCTCTTCATTTTCTATCGCTTTTTAATATAACTAGCAACCAACGAAGCCTCCTCATTTTCTATCGCTTTTTAATATAACTAGCAACCAACGAAGCCTTTTCATTTTCTATCGCTTTTTAATATAATTAGCAGCCTACGAAGCCTCTTCATTTTCTATCGCTTTTTAATATAATTAGCAGCCTACGAAGCCTCTTCATTTTCTATCGCTTTTTAATATAACTAGCAACCAACGAAGCCTCCTCATTTTCTATCGCTTTTTAATATAACTAGCAACCAACGAAGCCTCTTCATTTTCTATCGCTTTTTAATATAATTAGCAGCCTACGAAGCCTCTTCATTTTCTATCGCTTTTTAATATAATTAGCAGCCTACGAAGCCTCTTCATTTTCTATCGCTTTTTAATATAACTAGCAGCCAACGAAGCCTCTTCATTTTCTATCGCTTTTTAATATAATTAGCAGCCTACGAAGCCTCTTCATTTTCTATCGCTTTTTAATATAACTAGCAGCCTACGAAGCCTCTTCATTTTCTATCGCTTTTTAATATAATTAGCAGCCTACGAAGCCTCTTCATTTTCTATCGCTTTTTAATATAACTAGCAGCCAACGAAGCCTCTTCATTTTCTATCGCTTTTTAATATAATTAGCAGCCTACGAAGCCTCTTCATTTTCTATCGCTTTTTAATATAACTAGCAGCCAACGAAGCCTCTTCATTTTCTATCGCTTTTTAATATAATTAGCAGCCTACGAAGCCTCTTCATTTTCTATCGCTTTTTAATATAACTAGCAGCCAACGAAGCCTCTTCATTTTCTATCGCTTTTTAATATAATTAGCAGCCTACGAAGCCTCTTCATTTTCTATCGCTTTTTAATATAATTAGCAGCCTACGAAGCCTCTTCATTTTCTATCGCTTTTTAATATAACTAGCAGCCTACGAAGCCTCTTCATTTTCTATCGCTTTTTAATATAATTAGCAGCCAAAGAAGCCTCTTCATTTTCTATCGCTTTTTAATATAATTAGCAGCCTACGAAGCCTCTTCATTTTCTATCGCTTTTTAATATAACTAGCAACCAACGAAGCCTCCTCATTTTCTATCGCTTTTTAATATAACTAGCAACCAACGAAGCCTCTTCATTTTCTATCGCTTTTTAATATAATTAGCAGCCTACGAAGCCTCTTCATTTTCTATCGCTTTTTAATATAACTAGCAGCCAACGACGCCTCTTCATTTTCTATCGCTTTTTAATATAATTAGCAGCCTACGAAGCCTCTTCATTTTCTATCGCTTTTTAATATAACTAGCAGCCAACGAAGCCTCTTCATTTTCTATCGCTTTTTAATATAATTAGCAGCCTACGAAGCCTCTTCATTTTCTATCGCTTTTTAATATAATTAGCAGCCTACGAAGCCTCTTCATTTTCTATCGCTTTTTAATATAATTAGCAGCCTACGAAGCCTCTTCATTTTCTATCGCTTTTTAATATAATTAGCAGCCTACGAAGCCTCTTCATTTTCTATCGCTTTTTAATATAATTAGCAGCCTACGAAGCCTCCTCATTTTCTATCGCTTTTTAATATAATTAGCAGCCTACGAAGCCTCTTCATTTTCTATCGCTTTTTAATATAATTAGCAGCCTACGAAGCCTCTTCATTTTCTATCGCTTTTTAATATAATTAGCAACCTACGAAGCCTCTTCATTTTCTATCGCTTTTTAATATAATTAGCAGCCTACGAAGCCTCTTCATTTTCTATCGCTTTTTAATATAATTAGCAGCCTACGAAGCCTCTTCATTTTCTATCGCTTTTTAATATAACTAGCAACCAACGAAGCCTCCTCATTTTCTATCGCTTTTTAATATAACTAGCAACCAACGAAGCCTCTTCATTTTCTATCGCTTTTTAATATAATTAGCAGCCTACGAAGCCTCTTCATTTTCTATCGCTTTTTAATATAACTAGCAACCAACGAAGCCTCTTCATTTTCTATCGCTTTTTAATATAATTAGCAGCCTACGAAGCCTCTTCACTTTCTATCGCTTTTTAATATAACTAGCAGCCAACGAAGCCTCTTCATTTTCTATCGCTTTTTAATATAATTGGCAGCCTACGAAGCCTCTTCATTTTCTATCGCTTTTTAATATAATTAGCAGCCTACGAAGCCTCTTCATTTTCTATCGCTTTTTAATATAATTAGCAGCCTACGAAGCCTCTTCATTTTCTATCGCTTTTTAATATAATTAGCAGCCTACGAAGCCTCTTCATTTTCTATCGCTTTTTAATATAATTAGCAGCCTACGAAGCCTCTTCATTTTCTATCGCTTTTTAATATAACTAGCAACCAACGAAGCCTCTTCATTTTCTATCGCTTTTTAATATAATTAGCAGCCTACGAAGCCTCTTCATTTTCTATCGCTTTTTAATATAATTAGCAGCCTACGAAGCCTCTTCATTTTCTATCGCTTTTTAATATAATTAGCAGCCTACGAAGCCTCTTCATTTTCTATCGCTTTTTAATATAATTAGCAGCCTACGAAGCCTCTTCATTTTCTATCGCTTTTTAATATAATTAGCAGCCTACGAAGCCTCTTCATTTTCTATCGCTTTTTAATATAATTAGCAGCCTACGAAGCCTCTTCATTTTCTATCGCTTTTTAATATAACTAGCAACCAACGAAGCCTCCTCATTTTCTATCGCTTTTTAATATAACTAGCAACCAACGAAGCCTCTTCATTTTCTATCGCTTTTTAATATAATTAGCAGCCTACGAAGCCTCTTCACTTTCTATCGCTTTTTAATATAACTAGCAGCCAACGAAGCCTCTTCATTTTCTATCGCTTTTTAATATAATTAGCAGCCTACGAAGCCTCTTCATTTTCTATCGCTTTTTAATATAACTAGCAGCCAACGAAGCCTCTTCATTTTCTATCGCTTTTTAATATAATTAGCAGCCTACGAAGCCTCTTCATTTTCTATCGCTTTTTAATATAATTAGCAGCCTACGAAGCCTCTTCATTTTCTATCGCTTTTTAATATAATTAGCAGCCTACGAAGCCTCTTCATTTTCTATCGCTTTTTAATATAATTAGCAGCCTACGAAGCCTCTTCATTTTCTATCGCTTTTTAATATAATTAGCAGCCTACGAAGCCTCCTCATTTTCTATCGCTTTTTAATATAATTAGCAGCCTACGAAGCCTCTTCATTTTCTATCGCTTTTTAATATAATTAGCAGCCTACGAAGCCTCTTCATTTTCTATCGCTTTTTAATATAATTAGCAACCTACGAAGCCTCTTCATTTTCTATCGCTTTTTAATATAATTAGCAGCCTACGAAGCCTCTTCATTTTCTATCGCTTTTTAATATAATTAGCAGCCTACGAAGCCTCTTCATTTTCTATCGCTTTTTAATATAACTAGCAACCAACGAAGCCTCCTCATTTTCTATCGCTTTTTAATATAACTAGCAACCAACGAAGCCTCTTCATTTTCTATCGCTTTTTAATATAATTAGCAGCCTACGACGCCTCTTCATTTTCTATCGCTTTTTAATATAACTAGCAACCAACGAAGCCTCTTCATTTTCTATCGCTTTTTAATATAATTAGCAGCCTACGAAGCCTCTTCATTTTCTATCGCTTTTTAATATAACTAGCAACCAACGAAGCCTCTTCATTTTCTATCGCTTTTTAATATAATTAGCAGCCTACGAAGCCTCTTCACTTTCTATCGCTTTTTAATATAACTAGCAGCCAACGAAGCCTCTTCATTTTCTATCGCTTTTTAATATAATTAGCAGCCTACGAAGCCTCTTCATTTTCTATCGCTTTTTAATATAATTAGCAGCCTACGAAGCCTCTTCATTTTCTATCGCTTTTTAATATAATTAGCAGCCTACGAAGCCTCTTCATTTTCTATCGCTTTTTAATATAATTAGCAGCCTACGAAGCCTCTTCATTTTCTATCGCTTTTTAATATAATTAGCAGCCTACGAAGCCTCTTCATTTTCTATCGCTTTTTAATATAATTAGCAGCCTACGAAGCCTCTTCATTTTCTATCGCTTTTTAATATAATTAGCAACCTACGAAGCCTCTTCATTTTCTATCGCTTTTTAATATAATTAGCAGCCTACGAAGCCTCTTCATTTTCTATCGCTTTTTAATATAATTAGCAGCCTACGAAGCCTCTTCATTTTCTATCGCTTTTTAATATAACTAGCAACCAACGAAGCCTCCTCATTTTCTATCGCTTTTTAATATAACTAGCAACCAACGAAGCCTCTTCATTTTCTATCGCTTTTTAATATAATTAGCAGCCTACGAAGCCTCTTCATTTTCTATCGCTTTTTAATATAATTAGCAGCCTACGAAGCCTCTTCATTTTCTATCGCTTTTTAATATAACTAGCAACCAACGAAGCCTCCTCATTTTCTATCGCTTTTTAATATAACTAGCAACCAACGAAGCCTCTTCATTTTCTATCGCTTTTTAATATAATTAGCAGCCTACGAAGCCTCTTCATTTTCTATCGCTTTTTAATATAATTAGCAGCCTACGAAGCCTCTTCATTTTCTATCGCTTTTTAATATAATTAGCAGCCTACGAAGCCTCTTCATTTTCTATCGCTTTTTAATATAATTAGCAGCCTACGAAGCCTCTTCATTTTCTATCGCTTTTTAATATAACTAGCAACCAACGAAGCCTCCTCATTTTCTATCGCTTTTTAATATAATTAGCAGCCTACGAAGCCTCTTCATTTTCTATCGCTTTTTAATATAACTAGCAACCAACGAAGCCTCCTCATTTTCTATCGCTTTTTAATATAATTACCAGCCTACGAAGCCTCTTCATTTTCTATCGCTTTTTAATTTAATTAGCAGCCTACGAAGCCTCTTCATTTTCTATCGCTTTTTAATATAATTAGCAGCCTACGAAGCCTCTTCATTTTCTATCGCTTTTTAATATAACTAGCAACCAACGAAGCCTCCTCATTTTCTATCGCTTTTTAATATAATTAGCAGCCTACGAAGCCTCTTCATTTTCTATCGCTTTTTAATATAATTAGCAGCCTACGAAGCCTCTTCATTTTCTATCGCTTTTTAATATAACTAGCAACCAACGAAGCCTCCTCATTTTCTATCGCTTTTTAATATAATTAGCAGCCAACGAAGCCTCTTCATTTTCTATCGCTTTTTAATATAATTAGCAGCCAACGAAGCCTCTTCATTTTCTATCGCTTTTTAATATAACTAGCAGCCAACGAAGCCTCTTCATTTTCTATCGCTTTTTAATATAATTAGCAGCCAACGAAGCCTCTTCATTTTCTATCGCTTTTTAATATAATTAGCAGCCAACGAAGCCTCTTCATTTTCTATCGCTTTTTAATATAACTAGCAGCCAACGAAGCCTCTTCATTTTCTATCGCTTTTTAATATAACTAGCAGCCAACGAAGCCTCTTCATTTTCTATCGCTTTTTAATATAAGTAGCAGCCAACGAAGCCTCTTCATTTTCTATCGCTTTTTAATATAAGTAGCAGCCAACGAAGCCTCTTCATTTTCTATCGCTTTTTAATATAATTAGCAGCCAACGAAGCCTCTTCATTTTCTATCGCTTTTTAATATAACTAGCAGCCAACGAAGCCTCTTCATTTTCTATCGCTTCTTAATATAATTAGCAGCCAACGAAGCCTCTTCATTTTCTATCGCTTTTTAATATAATTAGCAGCCAACGAAGCCTCTTCATTTTCTATCGCTTTTTAATATAACTAGCAGCCAACGAAGCCTCTTCATTTTCTATCGCTTTTTAATATAAGTAGCAGCCTACGAAGCCTCTTCATTTTCTATCGCCTTTTAATATAATTAGCAACCAACGAAGCCTCTTCATTTTCTATCGCTTTTTAATATAATTAGCAACCAACGAAGCCTCTTCATTTTCTATCGCTTTTTAATATAATTAGCAGCCTACGAAGCCTCTTCATTTTCTATCGCTTTTTAATATAACTAGCAGCCAACGAAGCCTCTTCATTTTCTATCGCTTTTTAATATAATTAGCAGCCTACGAAGCCTCTTCATTTTCTATCGCTTTTTAATATAAGTAGCAGCCAACGAAGCCTCCTCATTTTCTATCGCTTTTTAATATAATTAGCAGCCTACGAAGCCTCTTCATTTTCTATCGCTTTTTAATATAACTAGCAACCAACGAAGCCTCCTCATTTTCTATCGCTTTTTAATATAATTAGCAGCCTACGAAGCCTCTTCATTTTCTATCGCTTTTTAATTTAATTAGCAGCCTACGAAGCCTCTTCATTTTCTATCGCTTTTTAATATAATTAGCAGCCTACGAAGCCTCTTCATTTTCTATCGCTTTTTAATATAACTAGCAACCAACGAAGCCTCCTCATTTTCTATCGCTTTTTAATATAATTAGCAGCCTACGAAGCCTCTTCATTTTCTATCGCTTTTTAATATAATTAGCAGCCTACGAAGCCTCTTCATTTTCTATCGCTTTTTAATATAACTAGCAACCAACGAAGCCTCCTCATTTTCTATCGCTTTTTAATATAATTAGCAGCCAACGAAGCCTCTTCATTTTCTATCGCTTTTTAATATAATTAGCAGCCAACGAAGCCTCTTCATTTTCTATCGCTTTTTAATATAATTAGCAGCCAACGAAGCCTCTTCATTTTCTATCGCTTTTTAATATAATTAGCAGCCAACGAAGCCTCTTCATTTTCTATCGCTTTTTAATATAACTAGCAGCCAACGAAGCCTCTTCATTTTCTATCGCTTTTTAATATAACTAGCAGCCAACGAAGCCTCTTCATTTTCTATCGCTTTTTAATATAAGTAGCAGCCTACGAAGCCTCTTCATTTTCTATCGCTTTTTAATATAACTAGCAACCAACGAAGCCTCTTCATTTTCTATCGCTTTTTAATATAATTAGCAGCCAACGAAGCCTCTTCATTTTCTATCGCTTTTTAATATAAGTAGCAGCCAACGAAGCCTCTTCATTTTCTATCGCTTTTTAATATAAGTAGCAGCCAACGAAGCCTCTTCATTTTCTATCGCTTTTTAATATAAGTAGCAGCCTACGAAGCCTCTTCATTTTCTATCGCTTTTTAATATAACTAGCAACCAACGAAGCCTCCTCATTTTCTATCGCTTTTTAATATAATTAGCAGCCAACGAAGCCTCTTCATTTTCTATCGCTTTTTAATATAATTAGCAGCCAACGAAGCCTCTTCATTTTCTATCGCTTTTTAATATAACTAGCAGCCAACGAAGCCTCTTCATTTTCTATCGCTTTTTAATATAATTAGCAGCCAACGAAGCCTCTTCATTTTCTATCGCTTTTTAATATAATTAGCAGCCAACGAAGCCTCTTCATTTTCTATCGCTTTTTAATATAACTAGCAGCCAACGAAGCCTCTTCATTTTCTATCGCTTTTTAATATAACTAGCAGCCAACGAAGCCTCTTCATTTTCTATCGCTTTTTAATATAAGTAGCAGCCAACGAAGCCTCTTCATTTTCTATCGCTTTTTAATATAAGTAGCAGCCAACGAAGCCTCTTCATTTTCTATCGCTTTTTAATATAATTAGCAGCCAACGAAGCCTCTTCATTTTCTATCGCTTTTTAATATAACTAGCAGCCAACGAAGCCTCTTCATTTTCTATCGCTTCTTAATATAATTAGCAGCCAACGAAGCCTCTTCATTTTCTATCGCTTTTTAATATAATTAGCAGCCAACGAAGCCTCTTCATTTTCTATCGCTTTTTAATATAACTAGCAGCCAACGAAGCCTCTTCATTTTCTATCGCTTTTTAATATAAGTAGCAGCCTACGAAGCCTCTTCATTTTCTATCGCCTTTTAATATAATTAGCAACCAACGAAGCCTCTTCATTTTCTATCGCTTTTTAATATAATTAGCAACCAACGAAGCCTCTTCATTTTCTATCGCTTTTTAATATAATTAGCAGCCTACGAAGCCTCTTCATTTTCTATCGCTTTTTAATATAAGTAGCAGCCAACGAAGCCTCTTCATTTTCTATCGCTTTTTAATATAATTAGCAGCCTACGAAGCCTCTTCATTTTCTATCGCTTTTTAATATAAGTAGCAGCCAACGAAGCCTCCTCATTTTCTATCGCTTTTTAATATAATTAGCAGCCTACGAAGCCTCTTCATTTTCTATCGCTTTTTAATATAACTAGCAACCAACGAAGCCTCCTCATTTTCTATCGCTTTTTAATATAATTAGCAGCCTACGAAGCCTCTTCATTTTCTATCGCTTTTTAATTTAATTAGCAGCCTACGAAGCCTCTTCATTTTCTATCGCTTTTTAATATAATTAGCAGCCTACGAAGCCTCTTCATTTTCTATCGCTTTTTAATATAACTAGCAACCAACGAAGCCTCCTCATTTTCTATCGCTTTTTAATATAATTAGCAGCCTACGAAGCCTCTTCATTTTCTATCGCTTTTTAATATAATTAGCAGCCTACGAAGCCTCTTCATTTTCTATCGCTTTTTAATATAACTAGCAACCAACGAAGCCTCCTCATTTTCTATCGCTTTTTAATATAATTAGCAGCCAACGAAGCCTCTTCATTTTCTATCGCTTTTTAATATAATTAGCAGCCAACGAAGCCTCTTCATTTTCTATCGCTTTTTAATATAACTAGCAGCCAACGAAGCCTCTTCATTTTCTATCGCTTTTTAATATAATTAGCAGCCAACGAAGCCTCTTCATTTTCTATCGCTTTTTAATATAATTAGCAGCCAACGAAGCCTCTTCATTTTCTATCGCTTTTTAATATAACTAGCAGCCAACGAAGCCTCTTCATTTTCTATCGCTTTTTAATATAACTAGCAGCCAACGAAGCCTCTTCATTTTCTATCGCTTTTTAATATAAGTAGCAGCCTACGAAGCCTCTTCATTTTCTATCGCTTTTTAATATAACTAGCAACTAACGAAGCCTCTTCATTTTCTATCGCTTTTTAATATAATTAGCAGCCAACGAAGCCTCTTCATTTTCTATCGCTTTTTAATATAAGTAGCAGCCAACGAAGCCTCTTCATTTTCTATCGCTTTTTAATATAAGTAGCAGCCAACGAAGCCTCTTCATTTTCTATCGCTTTTTAATATAAGTAGCAGCCAACGAAGCCTCTTCATTTTCTATCGCTTTTTAATATAATTAGCAGCCAACGAAGCCTCTTCATTTTCTATCGCTTTTTAATATAACTAGCAGCCAACGAAGCCTCTTCATTTTCTATCGCTTTTTAATATAATTAGCAGCCAACGAAGCCTCTTCATTTTCTATCGCTTTTTAATATAATTAGCAGCCAACGAAGCCTCTTCATTTTCTATCGCTTTTTAATATAACTAGCAGCCAACGAAGCCTCTTCATTTTCTATCGCTTTTTAATATAAGTAGCAGCCTACGAAGCCTCTTCATTTTCTATCGCTTTTTAATATAATTAGCAACCAACGAAGCCTCTTCATTTTCTATCGCTTTTTAATATAATTAGCAGCCTACGAAGCCTCTTCATTTTCTATCGCTTTTTAATATAATTAGCAACCAACGAAGCCTCTTCATTTTCTATCGCTTTTTAATATAACTAGCAGCCAACGAAGCCTCTTCATTTTCTATCGCTTTTTAATATAATTAGCAGCCAACGAAGCCTCTTCATTTTCTATCGCTTTTTAATATAACTAGCAGCCAACGAAGCCTCTTCATTTTCTATCGCTTTTTAATATAATTAGCAGCCAACGAAGCCTCTTCATTTTCTATCGCTTTTTAATATAATTAGCAGCCAACGAAGCCTCTTCATTTTCTATCGCTTTTTAATATAACTAGCAGCCAACGAAGCCTCTTCATTTTCTATCGCTTTTTAATATAAGTAGCAGCCTACGAAGCCTCTTCATTTTCTATCGCTTTTTAATATAAGTAGCAGCCAACGAAGCCTCTTCATTTTCTATCGCTTTTTAATATAATTAGCAGCCTACGAAGCCTCTTCATTTTCTATCGCTTTTTAATATAATTAGCAACCAACGAAGCCTCTTCATTTTCTATCGCTTTTTAATATAATTAGCAACCAACGAAGCCTCTTCATTTTCTATCGCTTTTTAATATAATTAGCAGCCTACGAAGCCTCTTCATTTTCTATCGCTTTTTAATATAAGTAGCAGCCAACGAAGCCTCTTCATTTTCTATCGCTTTTTAATATAATTAGCAGCCTACGAAGCCTCTTCATTTTCTATCGCTTTTTAATATAAGTAGCAGCCAACGAAGCCTCCTCATTTTCTATCGCTTTTTAATATAATTAGCAGCCAACGAAGCCTCTTCATTTTCTATCGCTTTTTAATATAATTAGCAGCCAACGAAGCCTCTTCATTTTCTATCGCTTTTTAATATAAGTAGCAGCCTACGAAGCCTCTTCATTTTCTATCGCTTTTTAATATAATTACCAACCAACGAAGCCTCTTCATTTTCTATCGCTTTTTAATATAATTAGCAACCAACGAAGCCTCTTCATTTTCTATCGCTTTTTAATATAATTAGCAGCCAACGAAGCCTCTTCATTTTCTATCGCTTTTTAATATAATTAGCAGCCTACGAAGCCTCTTCATTTTCTATCGCTTTTTAATATAATTAGCAGCCAACGAAGCCTCTTCATTTTCTATCGCTTTTTAATATAATTAGCAGCCTACGAAGCCTCTTCATTTTCTATCGCTTTTGCATATAAGTAGCAGCCAACGAAGCCTCTTCATTTTCTATCGCTTTTTAATATAATTAGCAGCCAACGAAGCCTCTTCATTTTCTATCGCTTTTAAATATAACTAGCAACCAACGAAGCCTCTTCATTTTCTATCGCTTTTTAATATAAGTAGCAGCCAACGAAGCCTCTTCATTTTCTATCGCTTTTTAATATAATTAGCAGCCAACGAAGCCTCTTCATTTTCTATCGCTTTTTAATATAATTAGCAGCCAACGAAGCCTCTTCATTTTCTATCGCTTTTTAATATAATTAGCAGCCAACGAAGCCTCTTCATTTTCTATCGCTTTTTAATATAATTAGCAGCCAACGAAGCCTCTTCATTTTCTATCGCTTTTTAATATAAGTAGCAGCCAACGAAGCCTCTTCATTTTCTATCGCTTTTTAATATAATTAGCAGCCTACGAAGCCTCTTCATTTTCTATCGCTTTTTAATATAACTAGCAGCCTACGAAGCCTCTTCATTTTCTATCGCTTTTTAATATAATTAGCAGCCAATGAAGCCTCTTCATTTTCTATCGCTTTTTAATATAACTAGCAACCAACGAAGCCTCTTCATTTTCTATCGCTTTTTAATATAAGTAGCAGCCAACGAAGCCTCTTCATTTTCTATCGCTTTTTAATATAATTAGCAGCCAACGAAGCCTCTTCATTTTCTATCGCTTTTTAATATAATTAGCAGCCAACGAAGCCTCTTCATTTTCTATCGCTTTTTAATATAATTAGCAGCCAACGAAGCCTCTTCATTTTCTATCGCTTTTTAATATAATTAGCAGCCAACGAAGCCTCTTCATTTTCTATCGCTTTTTAATATAAGTAGCAGCCAACGAAGCCTCTTCATTTTCTATCGCTTTTTAATATAATTAGCAGCCAACGAAGCCTCTTCATTTTCTATCGCTTTTTAATATAATTAGCAGCCTACGAAGCCTCTTCATTTTCTATCGCTTTTTAATATAATTAGAAGCCAACAAAGCCTCTTCATTTTCTATCGCTTTTTAATATAACTAGCAGCCAAAGAAGCCTCTTCATTTTCTATCGCTTTTTAATATAATTAGCAGCCAACGAAGCCTCTTCATTTTCTATCGCTTTTTAATATAACTAGCAGCCAAAGAAGCCTCCTCATTTTCTATCGCTTTTTAATATTATTAGCAGCCAACGAAGCCTCTTCATTTTCTATCGCTTTTTAATATAACTAGCAGCCAAAAAAGCCTCTTCATTTTCTATCGCTTTTTAATATAACTAGCAGCCTACGAAGCCTCTTCATTTTCTATCGCTTTTTAATATAATTAGCAGCCAACGAAGCCTCTTCATTTTCTATCGCTTTTTAATATAACTAGCAGCCAAAGAAGCCTCTTCATTTTCTATCGCTTTTTAATATAATTAGCAGCAAACGAAGCCTCTTCATTTTCTATCGCTTTTTAATATAACTTGCAGCCAAAGAAGCCTCCTCATTTTCTATCGCTTTTTAATATAATTAGCAGCCTACGAAGCCTCTTCATTTTCTATCGCTTTTTAATATAACTAGCAGCCAACGAAGCCTCTTCATTTTCATCGCTTTTTAATATAACTAGCAACCAACGAAGCCTCCTCATTTTCTATCGCTTTTTAATATAACTAGCAACCAACGAAGCCTCTTCATTTTCTATCGCTTTTTAATATAACTAGCAGCCAAAGAAGCCTCCTCATTTTCTATCGCTTTTTAATATAACTAGCAACCAACGAAGCCTCCTCATTTTCTATCGCTTTTTAATATAACTAGCAACCAACGAAGCCTCTTCATTTTCATCGCTTTTTAATATAACTAGCAACCAACGAAGCCTCCTCATTTTCTATCGCTTTTTAATATAATTAGCAGCCTACGAAGCCTCTTCATTTTCTATCGCTTTTTAATATAATTAGCAGCCAACGAAGCCTCTTCATTTTCTATCGCTTTTTAATATAATTAGCAGCCAACGAAGCCTCTTCATTTTCTATCGCTTTTTAATATAACTAGCAACCAACGAAGCCTCCTCATTTTCTATCGCTTTTTAATATAATTAGCAGCCAACGAAGCCTCTTCATTTTCTATCGCTTTTTAATATAACTAGCAACCAACGAAGCCTCCTCATTTTCTATCGCTTTTTAATATAATTAGCAGCCTACGAAGCCTCTTCATTTTCTATCGCTTTTTAATATAACTAGCAGCCAACGAAGCCTCTTCATTTTCTATCGCTTTTTAATATAACTAGCAGCCAACGAAGCCTCTTCATTTTCTATCGCTTTTTAATATAAGTAGCAGCCAACGAAGCCTCTTCATTTTCTATCGCTTTTTAATATAATTAGCAGCCAACGAAGCCTCTTCATTTTCTATCGCTTTTTAATATAATTAGCAGCCAACGAAGCCTCTTCATTTTCTATCGCTTTTTAATATAACTAGCAGCCAACGAAGCCTCTTCATTTTCTATCGCTTTTTAATATAATTAGCAACCAACGAAGCTTCTTCATTTTCTATCGCTTTTTAATATAACTAGCAGCCAACGAAGCCTCTTCATTTTCTATCGCTGTTTAATATAATTAGCAGCCAACGAAGCCTCTTCATTTTCTATCGGTTTTAATATAACTAGCAGCCAACGAAGCCTCTTCATTTTCTATCGCTTTTTAATATAACTAGCAACCAACGAAGCCTCTTCATTTTCTATCGCTTTTTAATATAACTAGCAACCAACGAAGCCTCTTCATTTTCTATCGCTTTTTAATATAATTAGCAGCCAACGAAGCCTCTTCATTTTCTATCGCTTTTTAATATAACTAGCAACCAACCAAGCCTCTTCATTTTCTATCGCTTTTTAATATAATTAGCAGCCTACGAAGCCTCTTCATTTTCTATCGCTTTTTAATATAACTAGCAGCCAACGAAGCCTCTTCATTTTCTATCGCTTTTTAATATAACTAGCAGCCAACGAAGCCTCTTCATTTTCTATCGCTTTTTAATATAAGTAGCAGCCAACGAAGCCTCTTCATTTTCTATCGCTTTTTAATATAATTAGCAGCCAACGAAGCCTCTTCATTTTCTATCGCTTTTTAATATAATTAGCAGCCAACGAAGCCTCTTCATTTTCTATCGCTTTTTAATATAAATAGCAGCCAACGAAGCCTCTTCATTTTCTATCGCTTTTTAATATAATTAGCAACCAACGAAGCCTCTTCATTTTCTATCGCTTTTTAATATAACTAGCAGCCAACGAAGCCTCTTCATTTTCTATCGCTTTTTCATATAATTAGCAGCCAACGAAGCCTCTTCATTTTCTATCGCTTTTTAATATAACTAGCAGCCAACGAAGCCTCTTCATTTTCTATCGCTTTTTAATATAATTAGCAGCCAACGAAGCCTCTTCATTTTCTATCGCTTTTTAATATAACTAGCAGCCAACGAAGCCTCTTCATTTTCTATCGCTTTTTAATATAACTAGCAGCCAACGAAGCCTCTTCATTTTCTATCGCTTTTTAATATAACTAGCAGCCAACGAAGCCTCTTCATTTTCTATCGCTTTTTAATATAACTAGCAGCCAACGAAGCCTCTTCATTTTCTATCGCTTTTTAATATAAGTAGCAGCCTACGAAGCCTCTTCATTTTCTATCGCTTTTTAATATAACTAGCAACCAACGAAGCCTCTTCATTTTCTATCGCTTTTTAATATAATTAGCAGCCAACGAAGCCTCTTCATTTTCTATCGCTTTTTAATATAAGTAGCAGCCAACGAAGCCTCTTCATTTTCTATCGCTTTTTAATATAAGTAGCAGCCAACGAAGCCTCTTCATTTTCTATCGCTTTTTAATATAATTAGCAGCCAACGAAGCCTCTTCATTTTCTATCGCTTTTTAATATAATTAGCAGCCTACGAAGCCTCTTCATTTTCTATCGCTTTTTAATATAATTAGAAGCCAACAAAGCCTCTTCATTTTCTATCGCTTTTTAATATAACTAGCAGCCAAAGAAGCCTCTTCATTTTCTATCGCTTTTTAATATAATTAGCAGCCAACGAAGCCTCTTCATTTTCTATCGCTTTTTAATATAACTAGCAGCCAAAGAAGCCTCCTCATTTTCTATCGCTTTTTAATATAATTAGCAGCCAACGAAGCCTCTTCATTTTCTATCGCTTTTTAATATAACTAGCAGCCAAAAAAGCCTCTTCATTTTCTATCGCTTTTTAATATAACTAGCAGCCTACGAAGCCTCTTCATTTTCTATCGCTTTTTAATATAATTAGCAGCCAACGAAGCCTCTTCATTTTCTATCGCTTTTTAATATAACTAGCAGCCAAAGAAGCCTCTTCATTTTCTATCGCTTTTTAATATAATTAGCAGCAAACGAAGCCTCTTCATTTTCTATCGCTTTTTAATATAACTTGCAGCCAAAGAAGCCTCCTCATTTTCTATCGCTTTTTAATATAATTAGCAGCCTACGAAGCCTCTTCATTTTCTATCGCTTTTTAATATAACTAGCAGCCAACGAAGCCTCTTCATTTTCATCGCTTTTTAATATAACTAGCAACCAACGAAGCCTCCTCATTTTCTATCGCTTTTTAATATAACTAGCAACCAACGAAGCCTCTTCATTTTCTATCGCTTTTTAATATAACTAGCAGCCAAAGAAGCCTCCTCATTTTCTATCGCTTTTTAATATAACTAGCAACCAACGAAGCCTCCTCATTTTCTATCGCTTTTTAATATAACTAGCAACCAACGAAGCCTCTTCATTTTCATCGCTTTTTAATATAACTAGCAACCAACGAAGCCTCCTCATTTTCTATCGCTTTATAATATAATTAGCAGCCTACGAAGCCTCTTCATTTTCTATCGCTTTTTAATATAATTAGCAGCCAACGAAGCCTCTTCATTTTCTATCGCTTTTTAATATAATTAGCAGCCAACGAAGCCTCTTCATTTTCTATCGCTTTTTAATATAACTAGCAACCAACGAAGCCTCCTCATTTTCTATCGCTTTTTAATATAATTAGCAGCCAACGAAGCCTCTTCATTTTCTATCGCTTTTTAATATAACTAGCAACCAACGAAGCCTCCTCATTTTCTATCGCTTTTTAATATAATTAGCAGCCTACGAAGCCTCTTCATTTTCTATCGCTTTTTAATATAACTAGCAGCCAACGAAGCCTCTTCATTTTCTATCGCTTTTTAATATAACTAGCAGCCAACGAAGCCTCTTCATTTTCTATCGCTTTTTAATATAAGTAGCAGCCAACGAAGCCTCTTCATTTTCTATCGCTTTTTAATATAATTAGCAGCCAACGAAGCCTCTTCATTTTCTATCGCTTTTTAATATAATTAGCAGCCAACGAAGCCTCTTCATTTTCTATCGCTTTTTAATATAACTAGCAGCCAACGAAGCCTCTTCATTTTCTATCGCTTTTTAATATAATTAGCAACCAACGAAGCCTCTTCATTTTCTATCGCTTTTTAATATAACTAGCAGCCAACGAAGCCTCTTCATTTTCTATCGCTGTTTAATATAATTAGCAGCCAACGAAGCCTCTTCATTTTCTATCGCTTTTTAATATAACTAGCAGCCAACGAAGCCTCTTCATTTTCTATCGCTTTTTAATATAACTAGCAACCAACGAAGCCTCTTCATTTTCTATCGCTTTTTAATATAACTAGCAACCAACGAAGCCTCTTCATTTTCTATCGCTTTTTAATATAATTAGCAGCCAACGAAGCCTCTTCATTTTCTATCGCTTTTTAATATAACTAGCAACCAACGAAGCCTCTTCATTTTCTATCGCTTTTTAATATAATTAGCAGCCTACGAAGCCTCTTCATTTTCTATCGCTTTTTAATATAACTAGCAGCCAACGAAGCCTCTTCATTTTCTATCGCTTTTTAATATAACTAGCAGCCAACGAAGCCTCTTCATTTTCTATCGCTTTTTAATATAAGTAGCAGCCAACGAAGCCTCTTCATTTTCTATCGCTTTTTAATATAATTAGCAGCCAACGAAGCCTCTTCATTTTCTATCGCTTTTTAATATAATTAGCAGCCAACGAAGCCTCTTCATTTTCTATCGCTTTTTAATATAAATAGCAGCCAACGAAGCCTCTTCATTTTCTATCGCTTTTTAATATAATTAGCAACCAACGAAGCCTCTTCATTTTCTATCGCTTTTTAATATAACTTGCAGCCAACGAAGCCTCTTCATTTTCTATCGCTTTTTAATATAATTAGCAGCCAACGAAGCCTCTTCATTTTCTATCGCTTTTTAATATAACTAGCAGCCAACGAAGCCTCTTCATTTTCTATCGCTTTTTAATATAATTAGCAGCCAACGAAGCCTCTTCATTTTCTATCGCTTTTTAATATAACTAGCAGCCAACGAAGCCTCTTCATTTTCTATCGCTTTTTAATATAACTAGCAGCCAACGAAGCCTCTTCATTTTCTATCGCTTTTTAATATAACTAGCAGCCAACGAAGCCTCTTCATTTTCTATCGCTTTTTAATATAACTAGCAGCCAACGAAGCCTCTTCATTTTCTATCGCTTTTTAATATAAGTAGCAGCCTACGAAGCCTCTTCATTTTCTATCGCTTTTTAATATAACTAGCAACCAACGAAGCCTCTTCATTTTCTATCGCTTTTTAATATAATTAGCAGCCAACGAAGCCTCTTCATTTTCTATCGCTTTTTAATATAAGTAGCAGCCAACGAAGCCTCTTCATTTTCTATCGCTTTTTAATATAAGTAGCAGCCAACGAAGCCTCTTCATTTTCTATCGCTTTTTAATATAAGTAGCAGCCAACGAAGCCTCTTCATTTTCTATCGCTTTTTAATATAATTAGCAGCCAACGAAGCCTCTTCATTTTCTATCGCTTTTTAATATAACTAGCAGCCAACGAAGCCTCTTCATTTTCTATCGCTTTTTAATATAATTAGCAGCCAACGAAGCCTCTTCATTTTCTATCGCTTTTTAATATAATTAGCAGCCAACGAAGCCTCTTCATTTTCTATCGCTTTTTAATATAACTAGCAGCCAACGAAGCCTCTTCATTTTCTATCGCTTTTTAATATAAGTAGCAGCCTACGAAGCCTCTTCATTTTCTATCGCTTTTTAATATAATTAGCAACCAACGAAGCCTCTTCATTTTCTATCGCTTTTTAATATAATTAGCAGCCTACGAAGCCTCTTCATTTTCTATCGCTTTTTAATATAATTAGCAACCAACGAAGCCTCTTCATTTTCTATCGCTTTTTAATATAAGTAGCAGCCAACGAAGCCTCTTCATTTTCTATCGCTTTTTAATATAATTAGCAGCCAACGAAGCCTCTTCATTTTCTATCGCTTTTTAATATAACTAGCAGCCAACGAAGCCTCTTCATTTTCTATCGCTTTTTAATATAATTAGCAGCCAACGAAGCCTCTTCATTTTCTATCGCTTTTTAATATAATTAGCAGCCTACGAAGCCTCTTCATTTTCTATCGCTTTTTAATATAATTAGCAACCAACGAAGCCTCTTCATTTTCTATCGCTTTTTAATATAATTAGCAACCAACGAAGCCTCTTCATTTTCTATCGCTTTTTAATATAATTAGCAGCCTACGAAGCCTCTTCATTTTCTATCGCTTTTTAATATAAGTAGCAGCCAACGAAGCCTCTTCATTTTCTATCGCTTTTTAATATAATTAGCAGCCTACGAAGCCTCTTCATTTTCTATCGCTTTTTAATATAAGTAGCAGCCAACGAAGCCTCCTCATTTTCTATCGCTTTTTAATATAATTAGCAGCCAACGAAGCCTCTTCATTTTCTATCGCTTTTTAATATAATTAGCAGCCAACGAAGCCTCTTCATTTTCTATCGCTTTTTAATATAAGTAGCAGCCTACGAAGCCTCTTCATTTTCTATCGCTTTTTAATATAATTACCAACCAACGAAGCCTCTTCATTTTCTATCGCTTTTTAATATAACTAGCAGCCAACGAAGCCTCTTCATTTTCTATCGCTTTTTAATATAATTAGCAGCCAACGAAGCCTCTTCATTTTCTATCGCTTTTTAATATAATTAGCAGCCTACGAAGCCTCTTCATTTTCTATCGCTTTTTAATATAATTAGCAGCCAACGAAGCCTCTTCATTTTCTATCGCTTTTTAATATAATTAGCAGCCTACGAAGCCTCTTCATTTTCTATCGCTTTTTAATATAAGTAGCAGCCAACGAAGCCTCTTCATTTTCTATCGCTTTTTAATATAATTAGCAGCCAACGAAGCCTCTTCATTTTCTATCGCTTTTTAATATAACTAGCAACCAACGAAGCCTCTTCATTTTCTATCGCTTTTTAATATAATTAGCAGCCAACGAAGCCTCTTCATTTTCTATCGCTTTTTAATATAATTAGCAGCCAACGAAGCCTCTTCATTTTCTATCGCTTTTTAATATAATTAGCAGCCAACGAAGCCTCTTCATTTTCTATCGCTTTTTAATATAATTAGCAGCCAACGAAGCCTCTTCATTTTCTATCGCTTTTTAATATAATTAGCAGCCAACGAAGCCTCTTCATTTTCTATCGCTTTTTAATATAAGTAGCAGCCAACGAAGCCTCTTCATTTTCTATCGCTTTTTAATATAATTAGCAGCCTACGAAGCCTCTTCATTTTCTATCGCTTTTTAATATAACTAGCAGCCTACGAAGCCTCTTCATTTTCTATCGCTTTTTAATATAATTAGCAGCCAATGAAGCCTCTTCATTTTCTATCGCTTTTTAATATAACTAGCAACCAACGAAGCCTCTTCATTTTCTATCGCTTTTTAATATAAGTAGCAGCCAACGAAGCCTCTTCATTTTCTATCGCTTTTTAATATAATTAGCAGCCAACGAAGCCTCTTCATTTTCTATCGCTTTTTAATATAATTAGCAGCCAACGAAGCCTCTTCATTTTCTATCGCTTTTTAATATAATTAGCAGCCAACGAAGCCTCTTCATTTTCTATCGCTTTTTAATATAATTAGCAGCCAACGAAGCCTCTTCATTTTCTATCGCTTTTTAATATAAGTAGCAGCCAACGAAGCCTCTTCATTTTCTATCGCTTTTTAATATAATTAGCAGCCAACGAAGCCTCTTCATTTTCTATCGCTTTGTAATATAATTAGCAGCCTACGAAGCCTCTTCATTTTCTATCGCTTTTTAATATAATTAGCAGCCAACGAAGCCTCTTCATTTTCTATCGCTTTTTAATATAACTAGCAGCCAAAGAAGCCTCTTCATTTTCTATCGCTTTTTAATATAATTAGCAGCCAACGAAGCCTCTTCATTTTCTATCGCTTTTTAATATAACTAGCAGCCAAAGAAGCCTCCTCATTTTCTATCGCTTTTTAATATAATTAGCAGCCAACGAAGCCTCTTCATTTTCTATCGCTTTTTAATATAACTAGCAGCCAAAAAAGCCTCTTCATTTTCTATCGCTTTTTAATATAACTAGCAGCCTACGAAGCCTCTTCATTTTCTATCGCTTTTTAATATAATTAGCAGCCAACGAAGCCTCTTCATTTTCTATCGCTTTTTAATATAACTAGCAGCCAAAGAAGCCTCTTCATTTTCTATCGCTTTTTAATATAATTAGCAGCAAACGAAGCCTCTTCATTTTCTATCGCTTTTTAATATAACTAGCAGCCAAAGAAGCCTCCTCATTTTCTATCGCTTTTTAATATAATTAGCAGCCTACGAAGCCTCTTCATTTTCTATCGCTTTTTAATATAACTAGCAGCCAACGAAGCCTCTTCATTTTCATCGCTTTTTAATATAACTAGCAACCAACGAAGCCTCCTCATTTTCTATCGCTTTTTAATATAACTAGCAACCAACGAAGCCTCTTCATTTTCTATCGCTTTTTAATATAACTAGCAGCCAAAGAAGCCTCCTCATTTTCTATCGCTTTTTAATATAACTAGCAACCAACGAAGCCTCCTCATTTTCTATCGCTTTTTAATATAACTAGCAACCAACGAAGCCTCTTCATTTTCATCGCTTTTTAATATAACTAGCAGCCAACGAAGCCTCCTCATTTTCTATCGCTTTTTAATATAATTAGCAGCCTACGAAGCCTCTTCATTTTCTATCGCTTTTTAATATAATTAGCAGCCAACGAAGCCTCTTCATTTTCTATCGCTTTTTAATATAATTAGCAGCCAACGAAGCCTCTTCATTTTCTATCGCTTTTTAATATAACTAGCAACCAACGAAGCCTCCTCATTTTCTATCGCTTTTTAATATAATTAGCAGCCAACGAAGCCTCTTCATTTTCTATCGCTTTTTAATATAACTAGCAACCAACGAAGCCTCCTCATTTTCTATCGCTTTTTAATATAATTAGCAGCCTACGAAGCCTCTTCATTTTCTATCGCTTTTTAATATAACTAGCAGCCAACGAAGCCTCTTCATTTTCTATCGCTTTTTAATATAACTAGCAGCCAACGAAGCCTCTTCATTTTCTATCGCTTTTTAATATAAGTAGCAGCCAACGAAGCCTCTTCATTTTCTATCGCTTTTTAATATAATTAGCAGCCAACGAAGCCTCTTCATTTTCTATCGCTTTTTAATATAATTAGCAGCCAACGAAGCCTCTTCATTTTCTATCGCTTTTTAATATAACTAGCAGCCAACGAAGCCTCTTCATCTTCTATCGCTTTTTAATATAATTAGCAACCAACGAAGCCTCTTCATTTTCTATCGCTTTTTAATATAACTAGCAGCCAACGAAGCCTCTTCATTTTCTATCGCTGTTTAATATAATTAGCAGCCAACGAAGCCTCTTCATTTTCTATCGCTTTTTAATATAACTAGCAGCCAACGAAGCCTCTTCATTTTCTATCGCTTTTTAATATAACTAGCAACCAACGAAGCCTCTTCATTTTCTATCGCTTTTTAATATAACTAGCAACCAACGAAGCCTCTTCATTTTCTATCGCTTTTTAATATAATTAGCCGCCAACGAAGCCTCTTCATTTTCTATCGCTTTTTAATATAACTAGCAACCAACGAAGCCTCTTCATTTTCTATCGCTTTTTAATATAATTAGCAGCCTACGAAGCCTCTTCATTTTCTATCGCTTTTTAATATAACTAGCAGCCAACGAAGCCTCTTCATTTTCTATCGCTTTTTAATATAACTAGCAGCCAACGAAGCCTCTTCATTTTCTATCGCTTTTTAATATAAGTAGCAGCCAACGAAGCCTCTTCATTTTCTATCGCTTTTTAATATAATTAGCAGCCAACGAAGCCTCTTCATTTTCTATCGCTTTTTAATATAATTAGCAGCCAACGAAGCCTCTTCATTTTCTATCGCTTTTTAATATAACTAGCAGCCAACGAAGCCTCTTCATTTTCTATCGCTTTTTAATATAATTAGCAACCAACGAAGCCTCTTCATTTTCTATCGCTTTTTAATATAACTAGCAGCCAACGAAGCCTCTTCATTTTCTATCGCTTTTTAATATAATTAGCAGCCAACGAAGCCTCTTCATTTTCTATCGCTTTTTAATATAACTAGTAGCCAACGAAGCCTCTTCATTTTCTATCGCTTTTTAATATAATTAGCAGCCAACGAAGCCTCTTCATTTTCTATCGCTTTTTAATATAACTAGCAGCCAACGAAGCCTCTTCATTTTCTATCGCTTTTTAATATAACTAGCAACCAACGAAGCCTCTTCATTTTCTATCGCTTTTTAATATAACTAGCAACCAACGAAGCCTCTTCATTTTCTATCGCTTTTTAATATAATTAGCAACCAACGAAGCCTCTTCATTTTCTATCGCTTTTTAATATAAGTAGCAGCCAACGAAGCCTCTTTATTTTCTATCGCTTTTTAATATAACTAGCAACCAACGAAGCCTCCTCATTTTCTATCGCTTTTTAATATAATTAGCAGCCAACGAAGCCTCTTCATTTTCTATCGCTTTTTAATATAACTAGCAGCCAACGAAGCCATCTCATTTTCTATCGCTTTTTGATATAATTAGCAGCCAACGAAGCCTCTTCATTTTCTATCGCTTTTTAATATAACTAGCAGCCAACGAAGCTTCTTCATTTTCTATCGCTTTTTAATATAATTAGCAGCCAACGAAGCCTCTTCATTTTCTATCGCTTTTTAATATAACTAGCAGCCAACGAAGCCTCTTCATTTTCTATCGCTTTTTAATATAACTAGCAACCAACGAAGCCTCTTCATTTTCTATCGCTTTTTAATATAACTAGCAACCAACGAAGCCTCTTCATTTTCTATCGCTTTTTAATATAATTAGCAGCCAACGAAGCCTCTTCATTTTCTATCGCTTTTTAATATAAGTAGCAGCCAACGAAGCCTCTTTATTTTCTATCGCTTTTTAATATAACTAGCAACCAACGAAGCCTCTTCATTTTCTATCGCTTTTTAATATAACTAGCAACCAACGAAGCCTCTTCATTTTCTATCGCTTTTTAATATAATTAGCAGCCAACGAAGCCTCTTCATTTTCTATCGCTTTTTAATATAAGTAGCAGCCAACGAAGCCTCTTTATTTTCTATCGCTTTTTAATATAACTAGCAGCCAACGAAGCCTCTTCATTTTCTATCGCTTTTTAATATAATTAGCAGCCAACGAAGCCTCCTCATTTTCTATCGCTTTTTAATATAATTAGCAGCCTACGAAGCCTCTTCATTTTCTATCGCTTTTTAATATAATTAGCAGCCAACGAAGCCTCTTCATTTTCTATCGTTTTTAATATAACTAGCAACCAACGAAGCCTCTTCATTTTCTATCGCTTTTTAATATAACTAGCAACCAACGAAGCCTCTTCATTTTCTATCGCTTTTTAATATAATTAGCAGCCTACGAAGCCTCTTCATTTTCTATCGCTTTTTAATATAATTAGCAGCCAACGAAGCCTCTTCATTTTCTATCGCTTTTTAATATAACTAGCAACCAACGAAGCCTCTTCATTTTCTATCGCTTTTTAATATAACTAGCAGTCAACGAAGCCTCTTCATTTTCTATCGCTTTTTAATATAATTAGCAGCCTACGAAGCCTCTTCATTTTCTATCGCTTTTTAATATAACTAGCAGTCAACGAAGCCTCTTCATTTTCTATCGCTTTTTAATATAATTAGCAGCCAACGAAGCCTCTTCATTTTCTATCGCTTTTTAATATAACTAGCAACCAACGAAGCCTCCTCATTTTCTATCGCTTTTTAATATAATTAGCAGCCTACGAAGCCTCTTCATTTTCTATCGCTTTTTAATATAACTAGCAACCAACGAAGCCTCTTCATTTTCTATCGCTTTTTAATATAATTAGCAGCCTACGAAGCCTGTTCATTTTCTATCGCTTTTTAATATAATTAGCAGCCAACGAAGCCTCTTCATTTTCTATCGCTTTTTAATATAATTAGCAACCAACGAAGCCTCTTCATTTTCTATCGCTTTTTAATATAATTAGCAGCCAACGAAGCCTCTTCATTTTCTATCGCTTTTTAATATAACTAGCAACCAACGAAGCCTCCTCATTTTCTATCGCTTTTTAATATAATTAGCAGCCAACGAAGCCTCTTCATTTTCTATCGCTTTTTCATATAATTAGCAGCCTACGAAGCCTCTTCGTTTTCTATCGCTTTTTAATATAATTAGCAGCCTACGAAGCCACTTCATTTTCTATCGCTTTTTAATATAATTAGCAGCCAACGAAGCCTCTTCATTTTCTATCGCTTTTTAATATAACTAGCAACCAACGAAGCCTCTTCATTTTCTATCGCTTTTTAATATAAGTAGCAGCCAACGAAGCCTCTTCATTTTCTATCGCTTTTTAATATAACTAGCAACCAACGAAGCCTCCTCATTTTCTATCGCTTTTTAATATAATTAGCAGCTAACGAAGCCTCTTCATTTTCTATCGCTTTTTAATATAACTAGCAACCAACGAAGCCTCCTCATTTTCTATCGCTTTTTAATATAATTAGCAGCCAACGAAGCCTCTTCATTTTCTATCGCTTTTTAATATAACTAGCAACAAACGAAGCCTCCTCATTTTCTATCGCTTTTTAATATAATTAGCAGCCAACGAAGCCTCTTCATTTTCTATCGCTTTTTAATATAACTAGCAACCAACGAAGCCTCCTCATTTTCTATCGCTTTTTAATATAATTAGCAGCCTACGAAGCCTCTTCATTTTCTATCGCTTTTTAATATAACTAGCAGCCAACGAAGCCTCTTCATTTTCTATCGCTTTTTAATATAACTAGCAGCCAACGAAGCCTCTTCATTTTCTATCGCTTTTTAATATAAGTAGCAGCCAACGAAGCCTCTTCATTTTCTATCGCTTTTTAATATAATTAGCAGCCAACGAAGCCTCTTCATTTTCTATCGCTTTTTAATATAATTAGCAGCCAACGAAGCCTCTTCATTTTCTATCGCTTTTTAATATAACTAGCAGCCAACGAAGCCTCTTCATTTTCTATCGCTTTTTAATATAATTAGCAACCAACGAAGCCTCTTCATTTTCTATCGCTTTTTAATATAACTAGCAGCCAACGAAGCCTCTTCATTTTCTATCGCTTTTTAATATAATTAGCAGCCAACGAAGCCTCTTCATTTTCTATCGCTTTTTAATATAACTAGCAGCCAACGAAGCCTCTTCATTTTCTATCGCTTTTTAATATAATAAGCAGCCAACGAAGCCTCTTCATTTTCTATCGCTTTTTAATATAACTAGCAGCCAACGAAGCCTCTTCATTTTCTATCGCTTTTTAATATAACTAGCAACCAACGAAGCCTCTTCATTTTCTATCGCTTTTTAATATAACTAGCAACCAACGAAGCCTCTTCATTTTCTATCGCTTTTTAATATAATTAGCAGCCAACGAAGCCTCTTCATTTTCTATCGCTTTTTAATATAACTAGCAACCAACGAAGCCTCTTCATTTTCTATCGCTTTTTAATATAATTAGCAGCCTACGAAGCCTCTTCATTTTCTATCGCTTTTTAATATAACTAGCAGCCAACGAAGCCTCTTCATTTTCTATCGCTTTTTAATATAACTAGCAGCCAACGAAGCCTCTTCATTTTCTATCGCTTTTTAATATAAGTAGCAGCCAACGAAGCCTCTTCATTTTCTATCGCTTTTTAATATAATTAGCAGCCAACGAAGCCTCTTCATTTTCTATCGCTTTTTAATATAATTAGCAGCCAACGAAGCCTCTTCATTTTCTATCGCTTTTTAATATAACTAGCAGCCAACGAAGCCTCTTCATTTTCTCTCGCTTTTTAATATAATTAGCAACCAACGAAGCCTCTTCATTTTCTATCGCTTTTTAATATAACTAGCAGCCAACGAAGCCTCTTCATTTTCTATCGCTTTTTAATATAATTAGCAGCCAACGAAGCCTCTTCATTTTCTATCGCTTTTTAATATAACTAGCAACCAACGAAGCCTCTTCATTTTCTATCGCTTTTTAATATAATTAGCAGCCAACGAAGCCTCTTCATTTTCTATCGCTTTTTAATATAAGTAGCAGCCAACGAAGCCTCTTTATTTTCTATCGCTTTTTAATATAACTAGCAACCAACGAAGCCTCTTCATTTTCTATCGCTTTTTAATATAACTAGCAACCAACGAAGCCTCTTCATTTTCTATCGCTTTTTAATATAATTAGCAGCCAACGAAGCCTCTTCATTTTCTATCGCTTTTTAATATAAGTAGCAGCCAACGAAGCCTCTTTATTTTCTATCGCTTTTTAATATAACTAGCAGCCAACGAAGCCTCTTCATTTTCTATCGCTTTTTAATATAAGTAACAGCCAACGAAGCCTCTTCATTTTCTATCGCTTTTTAATATAATTAGCAGCCAACGAAGCCTCTTCATTTTCTATCGCTTTTTAATATTACTAGCAGCCAACGAAGCCTCTTCATTTTCTATCGCTTTTTAATATAACTAGCAACCAACGAAGCCTCCTCATTTTCTATCGCTTTTTTATATAATTAGCAGCCAACGAAGCCTCTTCATTTTCTATCGCTTTTTAATATAACTAGCAACCAACGAAGCCTCCTCATTTTCTATCGCTTTTTAATATAATTAGCAGCTAACGAAGCCTCTTCATTTTCTATCGCTTTTTAATATAACTAGCAACCAACGAAGCCTCCTCATTTTCTATCGCTTTTTAATATAATTAGCAGCCAACGAAGCCTCTTCATTTTCTATCGCTTTTTAATATAAGTAGCAGCCAACGAAGCCTCTTCATTTTCTATCGCTTTTTAATATAATTAGCAGCCAACGAAGCCTCTTCATTTTCTATCGCTTTTTAATATTACTAGCAGCCAACGAAGCCTCTTCATTTTCTATCGCTTTTTAATATAACTAGCAACCAACGAAGCCTCCTCATTTTCTATCGCTTTTTAATATAATTAGCAGCCAACGAAGCCTCTTCATTTTCTATCGCTTTTTAATATAATTAGCAGCCTACGAAGCCTCTTCATTTTCTATCGCTTTTTAATATAATTAGCAGCCTACGAAGCCTCTTCATTTTCTATCGCTTTTTAATATAACTAGCAACCAACGAAGCCTCCTCATTTTCTATCGCTTTTTAATATAATTAGCAGCTAACGAAGCCTCTTCATTTTCTATCGCTTTTTAATATAACTAGCAACCAACGAAGCCTCCTCATTTTCTATCGCTTTTTAATATAATTAGCAGCCAACGAAGCCTCTTCATTTTCTATCGCTTTTTAATATAAGTAGCAGCCAACGAAGCCTCTTCATTTTCTATCGCTTTTTAATATAATTAGCAGCCAACGAAGCCTCTTCATTTTCTATCGCTTTTTAATATTACTAGCAGCCAACGAAGCCTCTTCATTTTCTATCGCTTTTTAATATAACTAGCAACCAACGAAGCCTCCTCATTTTCTATCGCTTTTTAATATAATTAGCAGCCAACGAAGCCTCTTCATTTTCTATCGCTTTTTAATATAATTAGCAGCCTACGAAGCCTCTTCATTTTCTATCGCTTTTTAATATAATTAGCAGCCTACGAAGCCTCTTCATTTTCTATCGCTTTTTAATATAATTAGCAGCCAACGAAGCCTCTTCATTTTCTATCGCTTTTTAATATAACTAGCAACCAACGAAGCCTCTTCATTTTCTATCGCTTTTTAATATAAGTAGCAGCCAACGAAGCCTCTTCATTTTCTATCGCTTTTTAATATAACTAGCAACCAACGAAGCCTCCTCATTTTCTATCGCTTTTTAATATAATTAGCAGCTAACGAAGCCTCTTCATTTTCTATCGCTTTTTAATATAACTAGCAACCAACAAAGCCTCCTCATTTTCTATCGCTTTTAAATATAAAAAGCAGCCAACGAAGCCTCTTCATTTTCTATCGCTTTTTAATATAAGTAGCAGCCAACGAAGCCTCTTCATTTTCTATCGCTTTTTAATATAATTAGCAGCCAACCAAGCCTCTTCATTTTCTATCGCTTTTTAATATTACTAGCAGCCAACGAAGCCTCTTCATTTTCTATCGCTTTTTAATATAACTAGCAACCAACGAAGCCTCCTCATTTTCTATCGCTTTTTAATATAATTAGCAGCCAACGAAGCCTCTTCATTTTCTATCGCTTTTTAATATAACTAGCAACCAACGAAGCCTCCTCATTTTCTATCGCTTTTTAATATAATTAGCAGCTAACGAAGCCTCTTCATTTTCTATCGCTTTTTAATATAACTAGCAACCAACGAAGCCTCCTCATTTTCTATCGCTTTTTAATATAATTAGCAGCCAACGAAGCCTCTTCATTTTCTATCGCTTTTTAATATAAGTAGCAGCCAACGAAGCCTCTTCATTTTCTATCGCTTTTTAATATAATTAGCAGCCAACGAAGCCTCTTCATTTTCTATCGCTTTTTAATATTACTAGCAGCCAACGAAGCCTCTTCATTTTCTATCGCTTTTTAATATAACTAGCAACCAACGAAGCCTCCTCATTTTCTATCGCTTTTTAATATAATTAGCAGCCAACGAAGCCTCTTCATTTTCTATCGCTTTTTAATATAACTAGCAACCAACGAAGCCTCCTCATTTTCTATCGCTTTTTAATATAATTAGCAGCCAACGAAGCCTCTTCATTTTCTATCGCTTTTTAATATAATTAGAAGCCTACGAAGCCTCTTCATTTCCTATCGCTTTTTAATACAACTAGCAACCAACGAAGCCTCTTCATTTTCTATCGCTTTTTAATATAATTAGCAGCCAACGAAGCCTCTTCATTTTCTATCGCTTTTTAATATAAGTAGCAGCCAACGAAGCCTCTTCATTTTCTATCGCTTTTTAATACAACTAGCAACCAACGAAGCCTCTTCATTTTCTATCGCTTTTTAATACAACTAGCAACCAACGAAGCCTCTTCATTTTCTATCGCTTTTTAATACAACTAGCAACCAACGAAGCCTCTTCATTTTCTATCGCTTTTTAATATAATTAGCAGCCAACGAAGCCTCTTCATTTTCTATCGCTTTTTAATATAATTAGCAGCCTACGAAGCCTCTTCATTTTCTATCGCTTTTTAATATAACTAGCAGCCAACGAAGCCTCTTCATTTTCTATCGCTTTTTAATATAAGTAGCAGCCTACGAAGCCTCTTCATTTTCTATCGCTTTTTAATATAACTAGCAGCCAACGAAGCCTCTTCATTTTCTATCGCTTTTTAATATAAGTAGCAGCCAACGAAGCCTCTTCATTTTCTATCGCTTTTTAATATAATTAGCAGCCAACGAAGCCTCTTCATTTTCTATCGCTTTTTAATATAATTAGCAGCCTACGAAGCCTCTTCATTTTCTATCGCTTTTTAATATAACTAGCAGCCAACGAAGCCTCTTCATTTTCTATCGCTTTTTAATATAATTAGCAGCCTACGAAGCCTCTTCATTTTCTATCGCTTTTTAATATAACTAGCAACCAACGAAGCCTCTTCATTTTCTATCGCTTTTTAATATAATTAGCAGCCAACGAAGCCTCTTCATTTTCTATCGCTTTTTAATATAATTAGCAGCCTACGAAGCCTCTTCATTTTCTATCGCTTTTTAATATAACTAGCAGCCTACGAAGCCTCTTCATTTTCTATCGCTTTTTAATATAATTAGCAGCCTACGAAGCCTCTTCATTTTCTATCGCTTTTTAATATAATTAGCAACCAACGAAGCCTCTTCATTTTCTATCGCTTTTTAATATAACTAGCAGCCAACGAAGCCTCTTCATTTTCTATCGCTTTTTAATATAACTAGCAACCAACGAAGCCTCTTCATTTTCTATCGCTTTTTAATATAATTAGCAGCCTACGAAGCCTCTTCATTTTCTATCGCTTTTTAATATAACTAGCAGCCAACGAAGCCTCTTCATTTTCTATCGCTTTTTAATATAATTAGCAGCCTACGAAGCCTCTTCATTTTCTATCGCTTTTTAATATAATTAGCAGCCAAGGAAGCCTCTTCATTTTCTATCGCTTTTTAATATAAGTAGCAGCCAACGAAGCCTCTTCATTTTCTATCGCTTTTTAATATAACTAGCAGCCTACGAAGCCTCTTCATTTTCTATCGCTTTTTAATATAATTAGCAGCCAACAAAGCCTCTTCATTTTCTATCGCTTTTTAATATAATTAGCAGCCTACGAAGCCTCCTCATTTTCTATCGCTTTTTAATATAACTAGCAACCAACGAAGCCTCTTCATTTTCTATCGCTTTTTAATATAATTAGCAGCCAAGGAAGCCTCTTCATTTTCTATCGCTTTTTATTATAACTAGCAACCAACGAAGCCTCTTCATTTTCTATCGCTTTTTAATATAACTAGCAGCCAAGGAAGCCTCTTCATTTTCTATCGCTTTTTAATATAAGTAGCAGCCAACGAAGCCTCTTCATTTTCTATCGCTTTTTACTATAAGTAGCAGCCAACGAAGCCTCTTCATTTTCTATCGCTTTTTAATATAATTAGCAGCCTACGAAGCCTCTTCATTTTCAATCGCTTTTTAATATAATTAGCAACCAACGAAGCCTCTTCATTTTCTATCGCTTTTTAATATAAGTAGCAGCCAACGAAGCCTCTTCATTTTCTATCGCTTTTTAATATAATTAGCAACCAACGAAGCCTCTTCATTTTCTATCGCTTTTTAATATAATTAGCAACCAACGAAGCCTCTTCATTTTCTATCGCTTTTTAATATAACTAGCAACCAACGAAGCCTCCTCATTTTCTATCGCTTTTTAATATAATTAGCAGCCTACGAAGCCTCTTCATTTTCTATCGCTTTTTAATATAAGTAGCAGCCAACGAAGCCTCTTCATTATCTATCGCTTTTTAATATAACTAGCAACCAACGAAGCCTCTTCATTTTCTATCGCTTTTTAATATAACTAGCAACCAACGAAGCCTCCTCATTTTCTATCGCTTTTTAATATAAGTAGCAGCCAACGAAGCCTCTTAATTTTCTATCGCTTTTTAATATAATTAGCAGCCTACGAAGCCTCTTCATTTTCTATCGCTTTTTAATATAACTAGCAGCCAACGAAGCCTCTTCATTTTCTATCGCTTTTTAATATAACTAGCAGCCAACGAAGCCTCTTCATTTTCTATCGCTTTTTAATATAAGTAGCAGCCAACGAATCCTCTTCATTATCTATCGCTTTTTAATATAATTAGCAGCCAACGAAGCCTCTTCATTTTCTATCGCTTTTTAATATAAGTAGCAGCCAACGAAGCCTCTTCATTTTCTATCGCTTTTTAATATAACTAGCAGCCAACGAATCCTCTTCATTATCTATCGCTTTTTAATATAATTAGCAGCCAACGAAGCCTCTTCATTTTCTATCGCTTTTTAATATAAGTAGCAGCCAACGAAGCCTCTTCATTTTCTATCGCTTTTTAATATAACTAGCAACCAACGAAGCCTCCTCATTTTCTATCGCTTTTTAATATAACTACCAGTCAACGAAGCCTCCTCATTTTCTATCGCTTTTTAATATAACTAGCAGCCAACGAAGCCTCTTCATTTTCTATCGCTTTTTAATAAAACTAGCAGTCAACGAAGCCTCCTCATTTTCTATCGCTTTTTAATATAAGTAGCAACCAACGAAGCCTTTTCATTTTCTATCGCTTTTTAATATAACTAGCAGCCAACGAAGCCTCTTCATTTTCATCGCTTTTTAATATAACTAGCAGCCAACGAAGCCTTCTCATTTTCTATCGCTTTTTAATATAACTAGCAGCCAACAAAGCCTCTTCATTTTCTATCGCTTTTTAATATTACTAGCAGCCAACGAAGCCTTTTCATTTTCTATCGCTTTTTAATATAACTAGCAGCCAACGAAGCGTCTTCATTTTCTATCGCTTTTTAATATAACTAGCAGCCAACGAAGCCTCTTCATTTTCTATCGCTTTTTAATATAACTAGCAGCCAACGAAGCCTCTTCATTTTCTATCGCTTTTTCATATAACTAGCAGTCAACGAAGCCTCCTCATTTTCTATCGCTTTTTAATATAACTAGCAGCCAACGAAGCCTCTTCATTTTCTATCGCTTTTTAATAAAACTAGCCGTCAACGAAGCCTCCTCATTTTCTATCGCTTTTTAATATAATTAGCAGCCAACGAAGCCTCTTCATTTTCTATCGCTTTTTAATATAATTAGCAACCAACGAAGCCTCCTCATTTTCTATCGCTTTTTAATATAATTAGCAGCCTACGAAGCCTCTTCATTTTCTATCGCTTTTTAATATAATTAGCAGCCTACGAAGCCTCTTCATTTTCTATCGCTTTTTAATATAACTAGCAGCCAACGAAGCCTCTTCATTTTCATCGCTTTTTAATATAACTAGCAGCCAACGAAGCCTTCTCATTTTCTATCGCTTTTTAATATAACTAGCAGCCAACAAAGCCTCTTCATTTTCTATCGCTTTTTAATATTACTAGCAGCCAACGAAGCCTTTTCATTTTCTATCGCTTTTTAATATAACTAGCAGCCAACGAAGCCTCTTCATTTTCTATCGCTTTTTAATATAACTAGCAGCCAACGAATCCTCTTCATTTTCTATCGCTTTTTAATATAACTAGCAACCAACGAAGCCTCCTCATTTTCTATCGCTTTTTAATATTACTAGCAGCCAACGAAGCCTCCTCATTTTCTATCGCTTTTTAATATAACTAGCAGCCAACGAAGCCTCTTCATTTTCTATCGCTTTTTAATACAACTAGCAGTCAACGAAGCCTCCTCATTTTCTATCGCTTTTTAATATAACTAGCAACCAACGAAGCCTTTTCATTTTCTATCGCTTTTTAATATAACTAGCAGCCAACGAAGCCTCATTATTTTCTATCGCTTTTTAATATAATTAGCAACCAACGAAGCCTTCTCATTTTCTATCGCTTTTTAATATAACTAGCAGCCAACGAAGCCTCTTCATTTTCTATCGCTTTTTAATATAACTAGCAGCCTACGAAGCCTCTTCATTTTCTATCGCTTTTTAATATAATTAGCAGCCAACGAAGCCTCTTCATTTTCTATCGCTTTTTAATATAACAAGCAGCACAACGAAGCCTCTTCATTTTCTATCGCTTTTTAATATAATTAGCAGCCTACGAAGCCTCTTCATTTTCTATCGCTTTTTAATATAATTAGCAGCCAACGAAGCCTCTTCATTTTCTATCGCTTTTTAATATAACTAGCAGCCAACGAAGCCTCTTCATTTTCTATCGCTTTTTAATATAATTAGCAGCCTACGAAGCCTCTTCATTTTCTATCGCTTTTTAATATAATTAGCAGCCTACGAAGCCTCTTCATTTTCTATCGCTTTTTAATATAACTAGCAGCCTACGAAGCCTCTTCATTTTCTATCGCTTTTTAATATAACTAGCAGCCTACGAAGCCTCTTCATTTTCTATCGCTTTTTAATATAACTAGCAGCCAACGAAGCCTCTTCATTTTCTATCGCTTTTTAATATAACTAGCAGCCTACGAAGCCTCTTCATTTTCTATCGCTTTTAAATATAATTAGCAGCCAACGTAGCCTCTTCATTTTCTATCGCTTTTTAATATAATTAGCAGCCAACGAAGCCTCTTCATTTTCTATCGCTTTTTAATATAATTAGCAGCCAACGAAGCCTCTTCATTTTCTATCGCTTTTTAATATAACTAGCAGCCTACGAAGCCTCTTCATTTTCTATCGCTTTTTAATATAACTAGCAGCCTACGAAGCCTCTTCATTTTCTATCGCTTTTTAATATAACTAGCAGCCAACGAAGCCTCTTCATTTTCTATCGCTTTTTAATATAATTAGCAGCCTACGAAGCCTCTTCATTTTCTATCGCTTTTTAATATAATTAGCAGCCTACGAAGCCTCTTCATTTTCTATCGCTTTTTAATATAATTAGCAACCAACGAAGCTTCTTCATTTTCGATCGCTTTTTAATATAATTAGCAGCCTACGAAGCCTCTTCATTTTCTATCGCTTTTTAATATAATTAGCAGCCAACGAAGCCTCTTCATTTTCGATCGCTTTTTAATATAATTAGCAGCCTACGAAGCCTCTTCATTTTCTATCGCTTTTTAATATAACTAGCAGCCTACGAAGCCTCTTCATTTTCTATCGCTTTTTAATATAATTAGCAACCAACGAAGCTTCTTCATTTTCTATCGCTTTTTAATATAATTAGCAGCCAACGAAGCCTCTTCATTTTCTATCGCTTTTTAATATAACTAGCAGCCTACGAAGCCTCTTCATTTTCTATCGCTTTTTAATATAACTAGCAACCAACGAAGCCTCTTTATTTTCTATCGCTTTTTAATATAATTAGCAGCCAACGAAGCCTCTTCATTTTCTATCGCTTTTTAATATAACTAGCAGCCTACGAAGCCTCTTCATTTTCTATCGCTTTTTAATATAACTAGCAACCAACGAAGCCTCTTCATTTTCTATCGCTTTTTAATATAACTAGCAGCCTACGAAGCCTCTTCATTTTCGATCGCTTTTTAATATAATTAGCAACCAACGAAGCTTCTTCATTTTCTATCGCTTTTTAATATTACTAGCAACCAACGAAGCCTCTTCATTTTCTATCGCTTTTTAATATAATTAGCAGCCAACGAAGCCTCTTCATTTTCTATCGCTTTTTAATATAACTAGCAACCAACGAAGCCTCTTCATTTTCTATCGCTTTTTAATATTACTAGCAGCCTACGAAGCCTCTTCATTTTCTATCGCTTTTTAATATAATTAGCAGCCAACGAAGCCTCTTCATTTTCTATCGCTTTTTAATATAACTAGCAACCAACGAAGCCTCTTCATTTTCTATCGCTTTTTTATATAATTAGCAGCCAACGAAGCCTCTTCATTTTCTATCGCTTTTTAATATAACTAGCAACCAACGAAGCTTCTTCATTTTCTATCGCTTTTTAATATAATTAGCAGCCAACGAAGCCTCTTCATTTTCTATCGCTTTTTAATATAATTAGCAGCCTACGAAGCCTCTTCATTTTCTATCGCTTTTTAATATAACTAGCAGCCTACGAAGCCTCTTCATTTTCTATCGCTTTTTAATATAATTAGCAGCCAACGAAGCCTCTTCATTTTCTATCGCTTTTTAATACAACTAGCAGTCAACGAAGCCTCCTCATTTTCTATCGCTTTTTAATATAACTAGCAGCCTACGAAGCCTCTTCATTTTCTATCGCTTTTTAATATAATTAGCAGCCTACGAAGCCTCTTCATTTTCTATCGCTTTTTAATATAACTAGCAGCCAACGAAGCCTCTTCATTTTCATCGCTTTTTAATATAACTAGCAGCCAACGAAGCCTTCTCATTTTCTATCGCTTTTTAATATAACTAGCAGCCAACAAAGCCTCTTCATTTTCTATCGCTTTTTAATATTACTAGCAGCCAACGAAGCCTTTTCATTTTCTATCGCTTTTTAATATAACTAGCAGCCAACGAAGCCTCTTCATTTTCTATCGCTTTTTAATATAACTAGCAGCCAACGAAGCCTCTTCATTTTCTATCGCTTTTTAATATAACTAGCAACCAACGAAGCCTCCTCATTTTCTATCGCTTTTTAATATTACTAGCAGCCAACGAAGCCTCCTCATTTTCTATCGCTTTTTAATATAACTAGCAGCCAACGAAGCCTCTTCATTTTCTATCGCTTTTTAATACAACTAGCAGTTCACGAAGCCTCCTCATTTTCTATCGCTTTTTAATATAAGTAGCAACCAACGAAGCCTTTTCATTTTCTATCGCTTTTTAATATAACTAGCAGCCAACGAAGCCTCATTATTTTCTATCGCTTTTTAATATAATTAGCAACCAACGAAGCCTTCTCATTTTCTATCGCTTTTTAATATAACTAGCAGCCAACGAAGCCTCTTCATTTTCTATCGCTTTTTAATACAACTAGCAGTCAACGAAGCCTCCTCATTTTCTATCGCTTTTTAATATAAGTAGCAACCAACGAAGCCTCTTCATTTTCTATCGCTTTTTAATATAACTAGCAGCCAACGAAGCCTCATTATTTTCTATCGCTTTTTAATATAAGTAGCAACCAACGAAGCCTTTTCATTTTCTATCGCTTTTTAATATAATTAGCAGCCAACGAAGCCTCTTCATTTTCTATCGCTTTTTAATATAACTAGCAGCCAACGAAGCCTCTTCATTTTCTATCGCTTTTTAATATAACTAGCAGCCAACGAAGCCTCTTCATTTTCTATCGCTTTTTAATATAATTAGCAGCCTACGAAGCCTCTTCATTTTCTATCGCTTTTTAATATAATTAGCAGCCAACGAAGCCTCTTCATTTTCTATCGCTTTTAATATAATTAGCAGCCAACGAAGCCTCTTCATTTTCTATCGCTTTTTAATATAACTAGCAGCCAACGAAGCCTCTTCATTTTCTATCGCTTTTTAATATAACTAGCAGCCTACGAAGCCTCTTCATTTTCTATCGCTTTTTAATATAATTAGCAGCCAACGAAGCCTCTTCATTTTCTATCGCTTTTTAATATAATTAGCAGCCTACGAAGCCTCTTCATTTTCTATCGCTTTTTAATATAACTAGCAGCCAACGAAGCCTCTTCATTTTCATCGCTTTTTAATATAACTAGCAGCCAACGAAGCCTTCTCATTTTCTATCGCTTTTTAATATAACTAGCAGCCAACGAAGCCTCATTATTTTCTATCGCTTTTTAATATAACTAGCAGCCAACGAAGCCTCTTCATTTTCTATCGCTTTTTAATATAAGTAGCAGCCTACGAAGCCTTTTCATTTTCTATCGCTTTTTAATATAATTAGCAGCCAACGAAGCCTCTTCATTTTCTATCGCTTTTTAATATAATTAGCAGCCAACGAAGCCTCTTCATTTTCTATCGCTTTTTAATATAATTAGCAGCCAACGAAGCCTCTTCATTTTCTATCGCTTTTTAATATAATTAGCAGCCAACGAAGCCTCTTCATTTTCTATCGCTTTTTAATATAATTAGCAGCCAACGAAGCCTCTTCATTTTCTATCGCTTTTTAATATAACTAGCAGCCTACGAAGCCTTTTCATTTTCTATCGCTTTTTAATATAAGTAGCAGCCAACGAAGCCTCTTCATATTCTATCGCTTTTTAATATAACTAGCAGCCTACGAAGCCTCTTCATTTTCTATCGCTTTTTAATATAAATAGCAGCCTACGAAGCCTCTTCATTTTCTAACGGTTTTTTTATATAACTAGCAACCAACGAAGCCTCATCATTTTCTATCGCTTTTTAATATAATTAGCAGCCTACGAAGCCTCTTCATTTTCTATCGCTTTTTAATATAATTAGCAGCCAACGAAGCCTCTTCATTTTCTATCGCTTTTTAATATAACTAGCAACCAACGAAGCTTCTTCATTTTCTATCGCTTTTTAATATAACTAGCAGCCTACGAAGCCTCTTCATTTTCTATCGCTTTTTAATATAACTAGCAACCAACGAAGCCTCATCATTTTCTATCGCTTTTTAATATAATTAGCAGCCTACGAAGCCTCTTCATTTTCTATCGCTTTTTAATATAATTAGCAGCCAACGAAGCCTCTTCATTTTCTATCGCTTTTTAATATAACTAGCAACCAACGAAGCCTCCTCATTTTCTATCGCTTTTTAATATAACTAGCAGCCAACGAAGCCTCTTCATTTTCTATCGCTTTTTAATATAACTAGCAGCCAACGAAGCCTCTTCATTTTCTATCGCTTTTTAATATAACTAGCAGCCTACGAAGCCTCTTCATTTTCTATCGCTTTTTAATATAACTAGCAGCCAACGAAGCCTCTTCATTTTCTATCGCTTTTTAATATAACTAGCAGCCAACGAAGCCTCCTCATTTTCTATCGCTTTTTAATATAACAAGCAGCCAACGAAGCCTCTTCATTTTCTATCGCTTTTTAATATAACTAGCAGCCAACGAAGCCTCTTCATTTTCTATCACTTTTTAATATAACTAGCAGCCAACGAAGCCTCTTCATTTTCTATCGCTTTTTAATATAATTAGCAGCCTACGAAGCCTCTTCATTTTCTATCGCTTTTTAATATAATTAGCAGCCTACGAAGCCTCTTCATTTTCTATCGCTTTTTAATATAATTAGCAACCAACGAAGCTTCTTCATTTTCTATCGCTTTTTAATATAACTAGCAACCTACGAAGCCTCTTCATTTTCTATCGCTTTTTAATATAATTAGCAACCTACGAAGCCTCTTCATTTTCTATCGCTTTTTAATATAATTAGCAGCCTACGAAGCCTCTTCATTTTCTATCGCTTTTTAATATAATTAGCAACCTACGAAGCCTCTTCATTTTCTATCGCTTTTTAATATAACTAGCAACCAACGAAGCTTCTTCATTTTCTATCGCTTTTTAATATAACTAGCAACCAACGAAGCCTCTTCATTTTCTATCGCTTTTTAATATAACTAGCAACCAACGAAGCCTCTTCATTTTCTATCGCTTTTTAATATAACTAGCAGCCTACGAAGCCTCTTCATTTTCTATCGCTTTTTAATATAACTAGCAGCCAACGAAGCCTCTTCATTTTCTATCGCTTTTTAATATAACTAGCAGCCAACGAAGCCTCCTCATTTTCTATCGCTTTTTAATATAACTAGCAGCCAACGAAGCCTCTTCATTTTCTATCGCTTTTTAATATAACTAGCAGCCAACGAAGCCTCTTCATTTTCTATCGCTTTTTAATATAACTAGCAGCCAACGAAGCCTCTTCATTTTCTATCGCTTTTTAATATAACTAGCAGCCAACGAAGCCTCTTCATTTTCTATCGCTTTTTAATATAACTAGCAGCCAACGAAGCCTCGTCATTTTCTATCGCTTTTTAATATAATTAGCAGCCTACGAAGCCTCTTCATTTTCTATCGCTTTTTAATATAACTAGCAGCCTACGAAGCCTCTTCATTTTCTATCGCTTTTTAATATAATTAGCAGCCTACGAAGCCTCTTCATTTTCTATCGCTTTTTAATATAATTAGCAACCAACGAAGCTTCTTCATTTTCTATCGCTTTTTAATATAATTAGCAGCCAACGAAGCCTCTTCATTTTCTATCGCTTTTTAATATAACTAGCAACCAACGAAGCCTCCTCATTTTCTATCGCTTTTTAATATAACTAGCAGCCTATGAAGCCTCTTCATTTTCTATCGCTTTTTAATATAACTAGCAGCCAACGAAGCCTCTTCATTTTCTATCGCTTTTTAATATAATTAGCAGCCTACGAAGCCTCTTCATTTTCTATCGCTTTTTAATATAACTAGCAACCAACGAAGCCTCATCATTTTCTATCGCTTTTTAAATTAATTAGCAGCCGACGAAGCCTCTTCATTTTCTATCGCTTTTTAATATAATTAGCAGCCAACGAAGCCTCTTCATTTTCTATCGCTTTTTAATATAACTAGCAGCCTACGAAGCCTCTTCATTTTCTATCGCTTTTTAATATAACTAGCAACCAACGAAGCCTCATCATTTTCTATCGCTTTTTAATATAATTAGCAGCCTACGAAGCCTCTTCATTTTCTATCGCTTTTTAATATAATTCGCAGCCAACGAAGCCTCTTCATTTTCTATCGCTTTTTAATATAATTAGCAGCCTACGAAGCCTCTTCATTTTCTATCGCTTTTCAATATAATTAGCAGCCTACGAAGCCTCTTCATTTTCTATCGCTTTTTAATATAACTAGCAACCAACGAAGCCTCATCATTTTCTATCGCTTTTTAATATAATTAGCAGCCTACGAAGCCTCTTCATTTTCTATCGCTTTTTAATATAATTAGCAGCCTACGAAGCCTCTTCATTTTCTATCGCTTTTTAATATAACTAGCAGCCAACGAAGCCTCTTCATTTTCTATCGCTTTTTAATATAACTAGCAACCAACGAAGCCTCCTCATTTTCTATCGCTTTTTAATATAATTAGCAGCCTACGAAGCCTCTTCATTTTCTATGGCTTTTTAATATAACTAGCAGCCTACGAAGCCTCTTCATTTTCTATCGCTTTTTAATATAATTAGCAGCCTACGAAGCCTCTTCATTTTCTATCGCTTTTTAATATAACTAGCAACCAACGAAGCCTCATCATTTTCTATAGCTTTTTAATATAATTAGCAGCCTACGAAGCCTCTTCATTTTCTATCGCTTTTTAATATAATTAGCAGCCAACGAAGCCTCTTCATTTTCTATCGCTTTTTAATATAACTAGCAACCAACGAAGCCTCCTCATTTTCTATCGCTTTTTAATATAACTAGCAGCCTACGAAGCCTCTTCATTTTCTATCGCTTTTTAATATAACTAGCAACCAACGAAGCCTCATCATTTTCTATCGCTTTTTAATATAATTAGCAGCCTACGAAGCCTCTTCATTTTCTATCGCTTTTTAATATAATTAGCAGCCAACGAAGCCTCTTCATTTTCTATCGCTTTTTAATATAACTAGCAACCAACGAAGCCTCCTCATTTTCTATCGCTTTTTAATATAACTAGCAGCCAACGAAGCCTCTTCATTTTCTATCGCTTTTTAATATAACTAGCAGCCAACGAAGCCTCTTCATTTTCTATCGCTTTTTAATATAACTAGCAGCCTACGAAGCCTCTTCATTTTCTATCGCTTTTTAATATAACTAGCAGCCAACGAAGCCTCTTCATTTTCTATCGCTTTTTAATATAACTAGCAGCCAACGAAGCCTCCTAATTTTCTATCGCTTTTTAATATAACTAGCAGCCAACGAAGCCTCTTCATTTTCTATCGCTTTTTAATATAACTAGCAGCCAACGAAGCCTCTTCATTTTCTATCGCTTTTTAATATAACTAGCAGCCAACGAAGCATCTTCATTTTCTATCGCTTTTTAATATAATTAGCAGCCTACGAAGCCTCTTCATTTTCTATCGCTTTTTAATATAATTAGCAACCAACGAAGCTTCTTCATTTTCTATCGCTTTTTAATATAATTAGCAGCCAACGAAGCCTCTTCATTTTCTATCGCTTTTTAATATAACTAGCAACCAACGAAGCCTCCTCATTTTCTATCGCTTTTTAATATAACTAGCAGCCTATGAAGCCTCTTCATTTTCTATCGCTTTTTAATATAACAAGCAGCCAACGAAGCCTCTTCATTTTCTATCGCTTTTTAATATAATTAGCAGCCTACGAAGCCTCTTCATTTTCTATCGCTTTTTAATATAACTAGCAACAAACGAAGCCTCATCATTTTCTATCGCTTTTTAAATTAATTAGCAGCCGACGAAGCCTCTTCATTTTCTATCGCTTTTTAATATAATTAGCAGCCAACGAAGCCTCTTCATTTTCTATCGCTTTTTAATATAACTAGCAGCCTACGAAGCCTCTTCATTTTCTATCGCTTTTTAATATAACTAGCAACCAACGAAGCCTCATCATTTTCTATCGCTTTTTAATATAATTAGCAGCCTACGAAGCCTCTTCATTTTCTATCGCTTTTTAATATAATTAGCAGCCAACGAAGCCTCTTCATTTTCTATCGCTTTTTAATATAATTAGCAGCCTACGAAGCCTCTTCATTTTCTATCGCTTTTCAATATAATTAGCAGCCTACGAAGCCTCTTCATTTTCTATCGCTTTTTAATATAACTAGCAACCAACGAAGCCTCATCATTTTCTATCGCTTTTTAATATAATTAGCAGCCTACGAAGCCTCTTCATTTTCTATCGCTTTTTAATATAATTAGCAGCCTACGAAGCCTCTTCATTTTCTATCGCTTTTTAATATAACTAGCAGCCAACGAAGCCTCTTCATTTTCTATCGCTTTTTAATATAACTAGCAACCAACGAAGCCTCCTCATTTTCTATCGCTTTTTAATATAATTAGCAGCCTACGAAGCCTCTTCATTTTCTATGGCTTTTTAATATAACTAGCAGCCTACGAAGCCTCTTCATTTTCTATCGCTTTTTAATATAATTAGCAGCCTACGAAGCCTCTTCATTTTCTATCGCTTTTTAATATAACTAGCAACCAACGAAGCCTCATCATTTTCTATAGCTTTTTAATATAATTAGCAGCCTACGAAGCCTCTTCATTTTCTATCGCTTTTTAATATAATTAGCAGCCAACGAAGCCTCTTCATTTTCTATCGCTTTTTAATATAACTAGCAACCAACGAAGCCTCCTCATTTTCTATCGCTTTTTAATATAACTAGCAGCCTACGAAGCCTCTTCATTTTCTATCGCTTTTTAATATAACTAGCAACCAACGAAGCCTCATCATTTTCTATCGCTTTTTAATATAATTAGCAGCCTACGAAGCCTCTTCATTTTCTATCGCTTTTTAATATAATTAGCAGCCAACGAAGCCTCTTCATTTTCTATCGCTTTTTAATATAACTAGCAACCAACGAAGCCTCCTCATTTTCTATCGCTTTTTAATATAACTAGCAGCCAACGAAGCCTCTTCATTTTCTATCGCTTTTTAATATAACTAGCAGCCAACGAAGCCTCTTCATTTTCTATCGCTTTTTAATATAACTAGCAGCCTACGAAGCCTCTTCATTTTCTATCGCTTTTTAATATAACTAGCAGCCAACGAAGCCTCTTCATTTTCTATCGCTTTTTAATATAACTAGCAGCCAACGAAGCCTCCTCATTTTCTATCGCTTTTTAATATAACTAGCAGCCAACGAAGCCTCTTCATTTTCTATCGCTTTTTAATATAACTAGCAGCCAACGAAGCCTCTTCATTTTCTATCGCTTTTTAATATAATTAGCAGCCAACAAAGCCTCTTCATTTTCTATCGCTTTTTAATATAATTAGCAGCCTACGAAGCCTCTTCATTTTCTATCGCTTTTTAATATAACTAGCAACCAACGAAGCCTCTTCATTTTCTATCGCTTTTTAATATAATTAGCAGCCAAGGAAGCCTCTTCATTTTCTATCGCTTTTTAATATAACTAGCAACCAACGAAGCCTCTTCATTTTCTATCGCTTTTTAATATAACTAGCAGCCAAGGAAGCCTCTTCATTTTCTATCGCTTTTTAATATAATTAGCAGCCTACGAAGCCTCTTCATTTTCTATCGCTTTTTAATATAATTAGCAACCTACGAAGCCTCTTCATTTTCTATCGCTTTTTAATATAACTAGCAACCAACGAAGCTTCTTCATTTTCTATCACTTTTTAATATAACTAGCAACCAACGAAGCCTCTTCATTTTCTATCGCTTTTTAATATAACTAGCAGCCAACGAAGCCTCTTCATTTTCTATCGCTTTTTAATATAACTAGCAGCCTACGAAGCCTCTTCATTTTCTATCGCTTTTTAATATAACTAGCAGCCAACGAAGCCTCTTCATTTTCTATCGCTTTTTAATATAACTAGCAGCCAACGAAGCCTCCTCATTTTCTATCGCTTTTTAATATAACTAGCAGCCAACGAACCTCTTCATTTTCTATCGCTTTTTAATATAACTAGCAGCCAACGAAGCCTCTTCATTTTCTATCGCTTTTTAATATAACTAGCAGCCAACGAAGCCTCTTCATTTTCTATCGCTTTGTAATATAACTAGCAGCCAACGAAGCCTCTTAATTTTCTATCGCTTTTTAATATAATTAGCAGCCTACGAAGCCTCTTCATTTTCTATCGCTTTTTAATATAACTAGCAGCCTACGAAGCCTCTTCATTTTCTATCGCTTTTTAATATAATTAGCAGCCTACGAAGCCTCTTCATTTTCTATCGCTTTTTAATATAATTAGCAACCAACGAAGCCTCCTCATTTTCTATCGCTTTTTAATATAACTAGCAGCCAACGAAGCCTCTTCATTTTCTATCGCTTTTTAATATAACTAGCAGCCAACGAAGCCTCTTCATTTTCTATCGCTTTTTAATATAACTAGCAGCCTACGAAGCCTCTTCATTTTCTATCGCTTTTTAATATAACTAGCAGCCAACGAAGCCTCTTCATTTTCTATCGCTTTTTAATATAACTAGCAGCCAACGAAGCCTCCTCATTTTCTATCGCTTTTTAATATTACTAGCAGCCAACGAAGCCTCTTCATTTTCTATCGCTTTTTAATATAACTAGCAGCCAACGAAGCCTCTTCATTTTCTATCGCTTTTTAATATAACTAGCAGCCAACGAAGCCTCTTCATTTTCTATCGCTTTTTAATATAATTAGCAGCCTACGAAGCCTCTTCATTTTCTATCGCTTTTTAATATAATTAGCAGCCTACGAAGCCTCTTCATTTTCTATCGCTTTTTAATATAACTAGCAACCAACGAAGCCTCCTCATTTTCTATCGCTTTTTAATATAACTAGCAGCCTACGAAGCCTCTTCATTTTCTATCGCTTTTTAATATAACTAGCAACCAACGAAGCCTCATCATTTTCTATCGCTTTTTAATATAATTAGCAGCCTACGAAGCCTCTTCATTTTCTATCGCTTTTTAATATAATTAGCAGCCAACGAAGCTTCTTCATTTTCTATCGCTTTTTAATATAATTAGCAGCCTACGAAGCCTCTTCATTTTCTATCGCTTTTTAATATAATTAGCAGCCAACGAAGCCTCATCATTTTCTATCGCTTTTTAATATAATTAGCAGCCTACGAAGCCTCTTCATTTTCTATCGCTTTTTAATATAATTAGCAGCCAATGAAGCCTCATCATTTTCTATCGCTTTTTAATATAATTAGCAGCCTACGAAGCCTCTTCATTTTCTATCGCTTTTTAATATAATTAGCAGCCTACGAAGCCTCTTCATTTTCTATCGCTTTTTAATATAATTAGCAACCAACGAAGCTTCTTCATTTTCTATCGCTTTTTAATATAACTAGCAACCTACGAAGCCTCTTCATTTTCTATCGCTTTTTAATATAATTAGCAACCTACGAAGCCTCTTCATTTTCTATCGCTTTTTAATATAATTAGCAGCCTACGAAGCCTCTTCATTTTCTATCGCTTTTTAATATAATTAGCAACCTACGAAGCCTCTTCATTTTCTATCGCTTTTTAATATAACTAGCAACCAACGAAGCTTCTTCATTTTCTATCGCTTTTTAATATAACTAGCAACCAACGAAGCCTCTTCATTTTCTATCGCTTTTTAATATAACTAGCAACCAACGAAGTCTCTTCATTTTCTATCGCTTTTTAATATAACTAGCAGCCTACGAAGCCTCTTCATTTTCTATCGCTTTTTAATATAACTAGCAGCCAACGAAGCCTCTTCATTTTCTATCGCTTTTAAATATAACTAGCAGCCAACGAAGCCTCCTCATTTTCTATCGCTTTTTAATATAACTAGCAGCCAACGAAGCCTCTTCATTTTCTATCGCTTTTTAATATAACTAGCAGCCAACGAAGCCTCTTCATTTTCTATCGCTTTTTAATATAACTAGCAGCCAACGAAGCCTCTTCATTTTCTATCGCTTTTTAATATAACTAGCAGCCAACGAAGCCTCTTCATTTTCTATCGCTTTTTAATATAATTAGCAGCCTACGAAGCCTCTTCATTTTATATCGCTTTTTAATATAACTAGCAGCCTACGAAGCCTCTTCATTTTCTATCGCTTTTTAATATAATTAGCAGCCTACGAAGCCTCTTCATTTTCTATCGCTTTTTAATATAATTAGAAACCAACGAAGCTTCTTCATTTTCTATCGCTTTTTAATATAACTAGCAACCTACGAAGCCTCTTCATTTTCTATCGCTTTTTAATATAATTAGCAACCTACGAAGCCTCTTCATTTTCTATCGCTTTTTAATATAACTAGCAGCCTACGAAGCCTCTTCATTTTCTATCGCTTTTTAATATAACTAGCAGCCAACGAAGCCTCTTCATTTTCTATCGCTTTTTAATATAACTAGCAGCCAACGAAGCCTCCTCATTTTCTATCGCTTTTTAATATAACTAGCAGCCAACGAAGCCTCTTCATTTTCTATCGCTTTTTAATATAACTAGCAGCCTACGAAGCCTCTTCATTTTCTATCGCTTTTTAATATAACTAGCAGCCAACGAAGCCTCTTCATTTTCTATCGCTTTTTAATATAACTAGCAGCCAACGAAGCCTCCTCATTTTCTATCGCTTTTTAATATAACTAGCAGCCTACGAAGCCTCTTCATTTTCTATCGCTTTTTAATATAACTAGCAACCTACGAAGCCTCTTCATTTTCTATCGCTTTTTAATATAATTAGCAACCTACGAAGCCTCTTCATTTTCTATCGCTTTTTAATATAACTAGCAGCCTACGAAGCCTCTTCATTTTCTATCGCTTTTTAATATAACTAGCAGCCAACGAAGCCTCTTCATTTTCTATCGCTTTTTAATATAACTAGCAGCCAACGAAGCCTCCTCATTTTCTATCGCTTTTTAATATAACTAGCAGCCAACGAAGCCTCTTCATTTTCTATCGCTTTTTAATATAACTAGCAGCCAACGAAGCCTCTTCATTTTCTATCGCTTTTTAATATAACTAGCAGCCAACGAAGCCTCTTCATTTTCTATCGCTTTTTAATATAATTAGCAGCCTACGAAGCCTCTTAATTTCTATCGCTTTTTAATATAACTAGCAGCCTACGAAGCCTCTTCATTTTCTATCGCTTTTTAATATAATTAGCAGCCAACGAAGCCTCTTCATTTTCTATCGCTTTTTAATATAATTAGCAACCAACGAAGCTTCTTCATTTTCTATCGCTTTTTAATATAATTAGCAGCCAACGAAGCCTCTTCATTTTCTATCGCTTTTTAATATAACTAGCAACCAACGAAGCCTCCTCATTTTCTATCGCTTTTTAATATAACTAGCAGCCAACGAAGCCTCTTCATTTTCTATCGCTTTTTAATATAACTAGCAGCCAACGAAGCCTCTTCATTTTCTATCGCTTTTTAATATAACTAGCAGCTTACGAAGCCTCTTCATTTTCTATCGCTTTTTAATATAACTAGCAGCCTACGAAGCCTCTTCATTTTCTATCGCTTTTTAATATAACTAGCAGCCAACGAAGCCTCCTCATTTTCTATCGCTTTTTAATATAACTAGCAGCCAACGAAGCCTCTTCATTTTCTATCGCTTTTTAATATAACTAGCAGCCAACGAAGCCTCTTCATTTTCTATCGCTTTTTAATATAACTAGCAGCCAACGAAGCCTCTTCATTTTCTATCGCTTTTTAATATAATTAGCAGCCTACGAAGCCTCTTCATTTTCTATCGCTTTTTAATATAATTAGCAGCCTACGAAGCCTCTTCATTTTCTATCGCTTTTTAATATAACTAGCAACCAACGAAGCCTCCTCATTTTCTATCGCTTTTTAATATAACTAGCAGCCTACGAAGCCTCTTCATTTTCTATCGCTTTTTAATATAACTAGCAACCAACGAAGCCTCATCATTTTCTATCGCTTTTTAATATAATTAGCAGCCTACGAAGCCTCTTCATTTTCTATCGCTTTTTAATATAATTAGCAGCCAACGAAGCTTCTTCATTTTCTATCGCTTTTTAATATAATTAGCAGCCTACGAAGCCTCTTCATTTTCTATCGCTTTTTAATATAATTAGCAGCCAACGAAGCCTCATCATTTTCTATCGCTTTTTAATATAATTAGCAGCCTACGAAGCCTCTTCATTTTCTATCGCTTTTTAATATAATTAGCAGCCAACGAAGCCTCATCATTTTCTATCGCTTTTTAATATAATTAGCAGCCTACGAAGCCTCTTAATTTTCTATCGCTTTTTAATATAATTAGCAGCCTACGAAGCCTCTTCATTTTCTATCGCTTTTTAATATAATTAGCAACCAACGAAGCTTCTTCATTTTCTATCGCTTTTTAATATAACTAGCAACCTACGAAGCCTCTTCATTTTCTATCGCTTTTTAATATAACTAGCAACCAACGAATCTTCTTCATTTTCTATCGCTTTTTAATATAACTAGCAACCAACGAAGCCTCTTCATTTTCTATCGCTTTTTAATATAACTAGCAGCCAACGAAGCCTCTTCATTTTCTATCGCTTTTTAATATAACTAGCAGCCTACGAAGCCTCTTCATTTTCTATCGCTTTTTAATATAACTAGCAGCCAACGAAGCCTCTTCATTTTCTATCGCTTTTTAATACACTAGCAGCCAACGAAGCCTCCTCATTTTCTATCGCTTTTTATTATAACTAGCAGCCAACGAAGCCTCTTCATTTTCTATCGCTTTTTAATATAACTAGCAGCCAACGAAGCCTCTTCATTTTCTATCGCTTTTTAATATAACTAGCAGCCAACGAAGCCTCTTCATTTTCTATCGCTTTTTAATAAAACTTGCAGCCAACGAAGCCTCTTCATTTTCTATCGCTTTTTAATATAATTAGCAGCCTACGAAGCCTCTTCATTTTCTATCGCTTTTTAATATAACTAGCAGCCTACGAAGCCTCTTCATTTTCTATCGCTTTTTAATATAATTAGCAGCCTACGAAGCCTCTTCATTTTCTATCGCTTTTTAATATAATTAGCAACCAACGAAGCTTCTTCATTTTCTATCGCTTTTTAATATAACTAGCAACCTACGAAGCCTCTTCATTTTCTATCGCTTTTTAATATAATTAGCAACCTACGAAGCCTCTTCATTTTCTATCGCTTTTTAATATAACTAGCAGCCTACGAAGCCTCTTCATTTTCTATCGCTTTTTAATATAACTAGCAGCCAACGAAGCCTCTTCATTTTCTATCGCTTTTTAATATAACTAGCAGCCAACGAAGCCTCCTCATTTTCTATCGCTTTTTAATATAACTAGCAGCCAACGAAGCCTCTTCATTTTCTATCGCTTTTTAATATAACTATCAGCCTACGAAGCCTCTTCATTTTCTATCGCTTTTTAATATAACTAGCAGCCAACGAAGCCTCTTCATTTTCTATCGCTTTTTAATATAACTAGCAGCCAACGAAGCCTCCTCATTTTCTATCGCTTTTTAATATAACTAGCAGCCTACGAAGCCTCTTCATTTTCTATCGCTTTTTAATATAACTAGCAACCTACGAAGCCTCTTCATTTTCTATCGCTTTTTAATATAATTAGCTACCTACGAAGCCTCTTCATTTTCTATCGCTTTTTAATATAATTAGCAACCAACGAAGCTTCTTCATTTTCTATCGCTTTTTAATATAACTAGCAACCTACGAAGCCTCTTCATTTTCTATCGCTTTTTAATATAATTAGCAACCTACGAAGCCTCTTCATTTTCTATCGCTTTTTAATATAATTAGCAGCCTACGAAGCCTCTTCATTTTCTATCGCTTTTTAATATAATTAGCAACCTACGAAGCCTCTTCATCTTCTATCGCTTTTTAATATAACTAGCAACCAACGAAGCTTCTTCATTTTCTATCGCTTTTTAATATAACTAGCAACCAACGAAGCCTCTTCATTTTCTATCGCTTTTTAATATAACTAGCAGCCTACGAAGCCTCTTCATTTTCTATCGCTTTTTAATATAACTAGCAGCCAACGAAGCCTCTTCATTTTCTATCGCTTTTTAATATAACTAGCAGCCAACGAAGCCTCCTCATTTTCTATCGCTTTTTAATATAACTAGCAGCCAACGAAGCCTCTTCATTTTCTATCGCTTTTTAATATAACTAGCAGCCAACGAAGCCTCTTCATTTTCTATCGCTTTTTAATATAACTAGCAGCCAACGAAGCCTCTTCATTTTCTATCGCTTTTTAATATAATTAGCAGCCAACGAAGCCTCTTCATTTTCTATCGCTTTTTAATATAACTAGCAGCCAACGAAGCCTCTTCATTTTCTATCGCTTTTTAATATAACTAGCAGCCTACGAAGCCTCTTCATTTTCTATCGCTTTTTAATATAATTAGCAGCCTACGAAGCCTCTTCATTTTCTATCGCTTTTTAATATAATTAGCAACCAACGAAGCTTCTTCATTTTCTATCGCTTTTTAATATAACTAGCAACCTACGAAGCCTCTTCATTTTCTATCGCTTTTTAATATAATTAGCAACCTACGAAGCCTCTTCATTTTCTATCGCTTTTTAATATAACTAGCAGCCTACGAAGCCTTTTCATTTTCTACTGCTTTTTAATATAACTAGCAGCCAACGAAGCCTCTTCATTTTCTATCGCTTTTTAATATAACTAGCAGCCAACGAAGCCTCCTCATTTTCTATCGCTTTTTAATATAACTCGCAGCCAACGAAGCCTCTTCATTTTCTATCGCTTTTTAATATAACTAGCAGCCTACGAAGCCTCTTCATTTTCTATCGCTTTTTAATATAACTAGCAGCCAACGAAGCCTCTTCATTTTCTATCGCTTTTTAATATAACTAGCAGCCAACGAAGCCTCCTCATTTTCTATCGCTTTTTAATATAACTAGCAGCCTACGAAGCCTCTTCATTTTCTATCGCTTTTTAATATAACTAGCAACCTACGAAGCCTCTTCATTTTCTATCGCTTTTTAATATAATTAGCAACCTACGAAGCCTCTTCATTTTCTATCGCTTTTTAATATAACTAGCAGCCTACGAAGCCTCTTCATTTTCTATCGCTTTTTAATATAACTAGCAGCCAACGAAGCCTCTGCATTTTCTATCGCTTTTTAATATAACTAGCAGCCAACGAAGCCTCCTCATTTTCTATCGCTTTTTAATATAACTAGCAGCCAACGAAGCCTCTTCATTTTCTATCGCTTTTTAATATAACTAGCAGCCAACGAAGCCTCTTCATTTTCTATCGCTTTTTAATATAACTAGCAGCCAACGAAGCCTCTTCATTTTCTATCGTTTTTAATATAATTAGCAGCCTACGAAGCCTCTTCATTTTCTATCGCTTTTTAATATAATTAGCAACCAACGAAGCTTCTTCATTTTCTATCGCTTTTTAATATAACTAGCAACCTACGAAGCCTCTTCATTTTCTATCGCTTTTTAATATAACTAGCAACCTACGAAGCCTCTTCATTTTCTATCGCTTTTTAATATAATTAGCAGCCTACGAAGCCTCTTCATTTTCTATCGCTTTTTAATATAATTAGCAGCCAACGAAGCCTCTTCATTTTCTATCGCTTTTTAATATAACTGGCAGCCAACGAAGCCTCTTCATTTTCTATCGCTTTTTAATATAACTAGCAACCAACGAAGCCTCCTCATTTTCTATCGCTTTTTAATATAACTAGCAACCAACGAAGCCTCTTCATTTTCTATCGCTTTTTAATATAAGTAGCAGCCAACGAAGCTTCTTCATTTTCTATCGCTTTTTAATATAACTAGCAGCCAACGAAGCCTCTTCATTTTCTATCGCTTTTTAATATAAGTAGCAGCCAACGAAGCCTCTTCATTTTCTATCGCTTTTTAATATAACTAGCAACCAACGAAGCCTCCTCATTTTCTATCGCTTTTTAATATAACTACCAGTCAACGAAGCCTCCTCATTTTCTATCGCTTTTAAATATAACTAGCAGCCAACGAAGCCTCTTCATTTTCTATCGCTTTTTAATAAAACTAGCAGTCAACGAAGCCTCCTCATTTTCTATCGCTTTTTAATATAAGTAGCAACCAACGAAGCCTTTTCATTTTCTATCGCTTTTTAATATAACTAGCAGCCAACGAAGCCTCTTCATTTTCATCGCTTTTTAATATAACTAGCAGCCAACGAAGCCTTCTCATTTTCTATCGCTTTTTAATATAACTAGAAGCCAACAAAGCCTCTTCATTTTCTATCGCTTTTTAATATTACTAGCAGCCAACGAAGCCTTTTCATTTTCTATCGCTTTTTAATATAACTAGCAGCCAACGAAGCCTCTTCATTTTCTATCGCTTTTTAATATAACTAGCAGCCAACGAAGCCTCTTCATTTTCTATCGCTTTTTAATATAACTAGCAACCAACGAAGCCTCTTCATTTTCTATCGCTTTTTAATATAACTAGCAGTCAACGAAGCCTCCTCATTTTCTATCGCTTTTTAATATAACTAGCAGCCAACGAAGCCTCTTCATTTTCTATCGCTTTTTAATAAAACTAGCCGTCAACGAAGACTCCTCATTTTCTATCGCTTTTTAATATAACTAGCAGCCAACGAAGCCTCCTCATTTTCATCGCTTTTTAATATAACTAGCAGCCAACGAAGCCTCTTCATTTTCTATCGCTTTTTAATATAAGTAGCAGCCAACGAAGACTCTTCATTTTCTATCGCTTTTTAATATAACTAGCAACCAACGAAGCCTCCTTTTTTTCTATCGCTTTTTAATATAACTAGCAGTCAACGAAGCCACCTCATTTTCTATCGCTTTTTAATATAACTAGCAGCCAACGAAGCCTCTTCATTTTCTATCGCTTTTTAATACAACTAGCAGTCAACGAAGCCTCCTCATTTTCTATCGCTTTTTAATATAAGTAGCAACCAACGAAGCCTTTTCATTTTCTATCGCTTTTTAATATAACTAGCAGCCAACGAAGCCTCATTATTTTCTATCGCTTTTTAATATAAGTAGCAGCCAACGAAGCCTCTTCATTTTCTATCGCTTTTTAATATAACTAGCAGCCAACGAAGCCTCTTCATTTTCTATCGCTTTTTAATATAACTAGCAACCAACGAAGCCTCATCATTTTCTATCGCTTTTTAATATAACTAACAGCCAACGAAGCCTCTTCATTTTCTATCGCTTTTTAATATAACTAGCAACCAACGAAGCCTCCTCATTTTCTATCGCTTTTTAATATAAGTAGCAGCCAACGAAGCCTCTTCATTTTTTATCGCTTTTTAATATAACTAGCAACCAACGAAGCCTCTTCATTTTCATCGCTTTTTAATATAACTAGCAGCCAACGAAGCCTCTTCATTTTCTATCGCTTTTTAATATAACTAGCAGCCAACAAAGCCTCTTCATTTTCTATCGCTTTTTAATATTACTAGCAGCCAACGAAGCCTTTTCATTTTCTATCGCTTTTTAATATAACTAGCAGCCAACGAAGCCTCCTCATTTTCTATCGCTTTTTAATATAACTAGCAGCCAACGAAGCCTCTTCATTTTCTATCGCTTTTTAATATAACTAGCAGCCAACGAAGCCTCTTCATTTTCTATCGCTTTTTAATATAACTAGCAGCCAACGAAGCCTCTTCATTTTCTATCGTTTTTAATATAATTAGCAGCCTACGAAGCCTCTTCATTTTCTATCGCTTTTTAATATAATTAGCAACCAACGAAGCTTCTTCATTTTCTATCGCTTTTTAATATAACTAGCAACCTACGAAGCCTCTTCATTTTCTATCGCTTTTTAATATAACTAGCAACCTACGAAGCCTCTTCATTTTCTATCGCTTTTTAATATAATTAGCAGCCTACGAAGCCTCTTCATTTTCTATCGCTTTTTAATATAATTAGCAGCCAACGAAGCCTCTTCATTTTCTATCGCTTTTTAATATAACTGGCAGCCAACGAAGCCTCTTCATTTTCTATCGCTTTTTAATATAACTAGCAACCAACGAAGCCTCCTCATTTTCTATCGCTTTTTAATATAACTAGCAACCAACGAAGCCTCTTCATTTTCTATCGCTTTTTAATATAAGTAGCAGCCAACGAAGCTTCTTCATTTTCTATCGCTTTTTAATATAACTAGCAGCCAACGAAGCCTCTTCATTTTCTATCGCTTTTTAATATAAGTAGCAGCCAACGAAGCCTCTTCATTTTCTATCGCTTTTTAATATAACTAGCAACCAACGAAGCCTCCTCATTTTCTATCGCTTTTTAATATAACTACCAGTCAACGAAGCCTCCTCATTTTCTATCGCTTTTAAATATAACTAGCAGCCAACGAAGCCTCTTCATTTTCTATCGCTTTTTAATAAAACTAGCAGTCAACGAAGCCTCCTCATTTTCTATCGCTTTTTAATATAAGTAGCAACCAACGAAGCCTTTTCATTTTCTATCGCTTTTTAATATAACTAGCAGCCAACGAAGCCTCTTCATTTTCATCGCTTTTTAATATAACTAGCAGCCAACGAAGCCTTCTCATTTTCTATCGCTTTTTAATATAACTAGAAGCCAACAAAGCCTCTTCATTTTCTATCGCTTTTTAATATTACTAGCAGCCAACGAAGCCTTTTCATTTTCTATCGCTTTTTAATATAACTAGCAGCCAACGAAGCCTCTTCATTTTCTATCGCTTTTTAATATAACTAGCAGCCAACGAAGCCTCTTCATTTTCTATCGCTTTTTAATATAACTAGCAACCAACGAAGCCTCTTCATTTTCTATCGCTTTTTAATATAACTAGCAGTCAACGAAGCCTCCTCATTTTCTATCGCTTTTTAATATAACTAGCAGCCAACGAAGCCTCTTCATTTTCTATCGCTTTTTAATAAAACTAGCCGTCAACGAAGACTCCTCATTTTCTATCGCTTTTTAATATAACTAGCAGCCAACGAAGCCTCCTCATTTTCATCGCTTTTTAATATAACTAGCAGCCAACGAAGCCTCTTCATTTTCTATCGCTTTTTAATATAAGTAGCAGCCAACGAAGACTCTTCATTTTCTATCGCTTTTTAATATAACTAGCAACCAACGAAGCCTCCTTTTTTTCTATCGCTTTTTAATATAACTAGCAGTCAACGAAGCCACCTCATTTTCTATCGCTTTTTAATATAACTAGCAGCCAACGAAGCCTCTTCATTTTCTATCGCTTTTTAATACAACTAGCAGTCAACGAAGCCTCCTCATTTTCTATCGCTTTTTAATATAAGTAGCAACCAACGAAGCCTTTTCATTTTCTATCGCTTTTTAATATAACTAGCAGCCAACGAAGCCTCATTATTTTCTATCGCTTTTTAATATAAGTAGCAGCCAACGAAGCCTCTTCATTTTCTATCGCTTTTTAATATAACTAGCAGCCAACGAAGCCTCTTCATTTTCTATCGCTTTTTAATATAACTAGCAACCAACGAAGCCTCATCATTTTCTATCGCTTTTTAATATAACTAACAGCCAACGAAGCCTCTTCATTTTCTATCGCTTTTTAATATAACTAGCAACCAACGAAGCCTCCTCATTTTCTATCGCTTTTTAATATAAGTAGCAGCCAACGAAGCCTCTTCATTTTTTATCGCTTTTTAATATAACTAGCAACCAACGAAGCCTCTTCATTTTCATCGCTTTTTAATATAACTAGCAGCCAACGAAGCCTCTTCATTTTCTATCGCTTTTTAATATAACTAGCAGCCAACAAAGCCTCTTCATTTTCTATCGCTTTTTAATATTACTAGCAGCCAACGAAGCCTTTTCATTTTCTATCGCTTTTTAATATAACTAGCAGCCAACGAAGCCTCTTCATTTTCTATCGCTTTTTAATATAACTAGCAGCCAACGAAGCCTCTTCATTTTCTATCGCTTTTTAATATAACTAGCAACCAACGAAGCCTCTTCATTTTCTATCGCTTTTTAATATAACTAGCAGTCAACGAAGCCTCCTCATTTTCTATCGCTTTTTAATATAACTAGCAGCCAACGAAGCCTCTTGATTTTCTATCGCTTTTTAATAAAACTAGCCGTCAACGAAGCCTCCTCATTTTCTATCGCTTTTTAATATAAGTAGCAACCAACGAAGCCTCTTCATTTTCTATCGCTTTTTAATATAACTAGCAGCCAACGAAGCCTCTTCATTTTCTATCGCTTTTTAATATAACTAGCAGCCTACGAAGCCTCTTCATTTTCTATCGCTTTTTAATATAACTAGCAGCCAACGAAGCCTCTTCATTTTCTATCGCTTTTTAATATAACTAGCAGCCAACGAAGCCTCCTCATTTTCTATCGCTTTTTAATATAACTAGCAGCCTACGAAGCCTCTTCATTTTCTATCGCTTTTTAATATAACTAGCAGCCAACGAAGCCTCTTCATTTTCTATCGCTTTTTAATATAAGTAGCAGCCAACGAAGCCTCTTCATTTTCTATCGCTTTTTAATATAACTAGCAACCAACGAAGCCTCATCATTTTCTATCGCTTTTTAATATAACTAACAGCCAACGAAGCCTCCTCATTTTCTATCGCTTTTTAATATAACTAGCAGCCTACGAAGCCTCTTCATTTTCTATCGCTTTTTAATATAACTAGCAGCCAACGAAGCCTCTTCATTTTCTATCGCTTTTTAATATAAGTAGCAGCCAACGAAGCCTCTTCATTTTCTATCGCTTTTTAATATAACTAGCAACCAACGAAGCCTCCTCATTTTCTATCGCTTTTTAATATAACTACCAGTCAACGAAGCCTCCTCATTTTCTATCGCTTTTAAATATAACTAGCAGCCAACGAAGCCTCTTCATTTTCTATCGCTTTTTAATAAAACTAGCAGTCAACGAAGCCTCCTCATTTTCTATCGCTTTTTAATATAAGTAGCAACCAACGAAGCCTTTTCATTTTCTATCGCTTTTTAATATAACTAGCAGCCAACGAAGCCTCTTCATTTTCATCGCTTTTTAATATAACTAGCAGCCAACGAAGCCTTCTCATTTTCTATCGCTTTTTAATATAACTAGAAGCCAACAAAGCCTCTTCATTTTCTATCGCTTTTTAATATTACTAGCAGCCAACGAAGCCTTTTCATTTTCTATCGCTTTTTAATATAACTAGCAGCCAACGAAGCCTCTTCATTTTCTATCGCTTTTTAATATAACTAGCAGCCAACGAAGCCTCTTCATTTTCTATCGCTTTTTAATATAACTAGCAACCAACGAAGCCTCTTCATTTTCTATCGCTTTTTAATATAACTAGCAGTCAACGAAGCCTCCTCATTTTCTATCGCTTTTTAATATAACTAGCAGCCAACGAAGCCTCTTCATTTTCTATCGCTTTTTAATAAAACTAGCCGTCAACGAAGACTCCTCATTTTCTATCGCTTTTTAATATAACTAGCAGCCAACGAAGCCTCCTCATTTTCATCGCTTTTTAATATAACTAGCAGCCAACGAAGCCTCTTCATTTTCTATCGCTTTTTAATATAAGTAGCAGCCAACGAAGACTCTTCATTTTCTATCGCTTTTTAATATAACTAGCAACCAACGAAGCCTCCTTTTTTTCTATCGCTTTTTAATATAACTAGCAGTCAACGAAGCCACCTCATTTTCTATCGCTTTTTAATATAACTAGCAGCCAACGAAGCCTCTTCATTTTCTATCGCTTTTTAATACAACTAGCAGTCAACGAAGCCTCCTCATTTTCTATCGCTTTTTAATATAAGTAGCAACCAACGAAGCCTTTTCATTTTCTATCGCTTTTTAATATAACTAGCAGCCAACGAAGCCTCATTATTTTCTATCGCTTTTTAATATAAGTAGCAGCCAACGAAGCCTCTTCATTTTCTATCGCTTTTTAATATAACTAGCAGCCAACGAAGCCTCTTCATTTTCTATCGCTTTTTAATATAACTAGCAACCAACGAAGCCTCATCATTTTCTATCGCTTTTTAATATAACTAACAGCCAACGAAGCCTCTTCATTTTCTATCGCTTTTTAATATAACTAGCAACCAACGAAGCCTCCTCATTTTCTATCGCTTTTTAATATAAGTAGCAGCCAACGAAGCCTCTTCATTTTCTATCGCTTTTTAATATAACTAGCAACCAACGAAGCCTCTTCATTTTCATCGCTTTTTAATATAACTAGCAGCCAACGAAGCCTTCTCATTTTCTATCGCTTTTAAATATAACTAGCAGCCAACAAAGCCTCTTCATTTTCTATCGCTTTTTAATATTACTAGCAGCCAACGAAGCCTTTTCATTTTCTATCGCTTTTTAATATAACTAGCAGCCAACGAAGCCTCTTCATTTTCTATCGCTTTTTAATATAACTAGCAGCCAACGAAGCCTCTTCATTTTCTATCGCTTTTTAATATAACTAGCAACCAACGAAGCCTCTTCATTTTCTATCGCTTTTTAATATAACTAGCAGTCAACGAAGCCTCCTCATTTTCTATCGCTTTTTAATATAACTAGCAGCCAACGAAGCCTCTTGATTTTCTATCGCTTTTTAATAAAACTAGCCGTCAACGAAGCCTCCTCATTTTCTATCGCTTTTTAATATAAGTAGCAACCAACGAAGCCTCTTCATTTTCTATCGCTTTTTAATATAACTAGCAGCCAACGAAGCCTCTTCATTTTCTATCGCTTTTTAATATAACTAGCAGCCTACGAAGCCTCTTCATTTTCTATCGCTTTTTAATATAACTAGCAGCCAACGAAGCCTCTTCATTTTCTATCGCTTTTTAATATAACTAGCAGCCAACGAAGCCTCCTCATTTTCTATCGCTTTTTAATATAACTAGCAGCCTACGAAGCCTCTTCATTTTCTATCGCTTTTTAATATAACTAGCAGCCAACGAAGCCTCTTCATTTTCTATCGCTTTTTAATATAAGTAGCAGCCAACGAAGCCTCTTCATTTTCTATCGCTTTTTAATATAACTAGCAACCAACGAAGCCTCATCATTTTCTATCGCTTTTTAATATAACTAACAGCCAACGAAGCCTCTTCATTTTCTATCGCTTTTTAATATAACTAGCAACCAACGAAGCCTCTTCATTTTCTATCGCTTTTTAATATAATTAGCAGCCAACGAAGCCTCTTCATTTTCTATCGCTGTTTAATATAACTAGCAGCCAACGAAGCCTCTTCATTTTCTATCGCTTTTTAATATAACTAGCAGCCAACGAAGCCTCTTCATTTTCTATCGCTTTTTAATATAAGTAGCAGCCAACGAAGCCTCTTCATTTTCTATCGCTTTTTAATATAACTAGCAACCAACGAAGCCTCCTCATTTTCTATCGCTTTTTAATATAACTACCAGTCAACGAAGCCTCCTCATTTTCTATCGCTTTTTAATATAACTAGCAGCCAACGAAGCCTCTTCATTTTCTATCGCTTTTTAATAAAACTAGCAGCCAACGAAGCCTCCTCATTTTCTATCGCTTTTTAATATAAGTAGCAACCAACGAAGCCTTTTCATTTTCTATCGCTTTTTAATATAACTAGCAGCCAACGAAGCCTCTTCATTTTCTATCGCTTTTTAATATAATTAGCAACCAACGAAGCCTCTTCATATTCTATCGCTTTTTAATATAACTAGCAACCAACGAAGCCTCTTCATTTTCTATCGCTTTTTAATATAACTAGCAGCCAACGAAGCCTCTTCATTTTCTATCGCTTTTTAATAAAACTAGCAACCAACGAAGCCTTTTCATTTTCTATCGCTTTTTAATATAACTAGCAGCCAACGAAGCCTTTTCATTTTCTATCGCTTTTTAATATAACTAGCAGCCAACGAAGCCTCTTCATTTTCTATCGCTTTTTAATATAATTAGCAACCAACGAAGCCTCTTCATTTTCTATCGCTTTTTAATATAACTAGCAACCAACGAAGCCTTTTCATTTTCTATCGCTTTTTAATATAACTAGCAGCCAACGAAGCCTCTTCATTTTCTATCGCTTTTTAATATAATTAGCAACCAACGAAGCCTCTTCATTTTCTATCGCTTTTTAATATAACTAGCAGCCAACGAAGCCTTTTCATTTTCTATCGCTTTTTAATATAACTAGCAGCCAACGAAGCCTCTTCATTTTCTATCGCTTTTTAATATAATTAGCAACCAACGAAGCCTCTTCATTTTCTATCGCTTTTTAATATAACTAGCAACCAACGAAGCCTCTTCATTTTCTATCGCTTTTTAATATAACTAGCAGCCAACGAAGCCTCTTCATTTTCTATCGCTTTTTAATATAAGTAGCAGCCAACGAAGCCTCTTCATTTTCTATCGCTTTTTAATATAACTAGCAACCAACGAAGCCTCCTCATTTTCTATCGCTTTTTAATATAACTACCAGTCAACGAAGCCTCCTCATTTTCTATCGCTTTTTAATATAATTAGCAACCAACGAAGCCTCTTCATTTTCTATCGCTTTTTAATATAACTAGCAGCCAACGAAGCCTCTTCATTTTCTATCGCTTTTTAATATAACTAGCAGCCAACGAAGCCTCTTCATTTTCTATCGCTTTTTAATATAATTAGCAACCAACGAAGCCTCTTCATTTTCTATCGCTTTTTAATATAACTAGCAACCAACGAAGCCTTTTCATTTTCTATCGCTTTTTAATATAACTAGCAGCCAACGAAGCCTCTTCATTTTCTATCGCTTTTTAATATAATTAGCAACCAACGAAGCCTCTTCATTTTCTATCTCATTTTAATATAACTAGCAGCCAACGAAGCCTTTTCATTTTCTATCGCTTTTTAATATAACTAGCAGCCAACGAAGCCTCTTCATTTTCTATCGCTTTTTTATATAATTAGCAACCAACGAAGCCTCTTCATTTTCTATCGCTTTTTAATATAACTAGCAACCAACGAAGCCTCTTCATTTTCTATCGCTTTTTAATATAACTAGCAGCCAACGAAGCCTCTTCATTTTCTATCGCTTTTTAATATAAGTAGCAGCCAACGAAGCCTCTTCATTTTCGATCGCTTTTTAATATAACTAGCAACCAACGAAGCCTCCTCATTTTCTATCGCTTTTTAATATAATTAGCAGCTAACGAAGCCTCTTCATTTTCTATCGCTTTTTAATATAACTAGCAACCAACGAAGCCTCCTCATTTTCTATCGCTTTTAAATATAAAAAGCAGCCAACGAAGCCTCTTCATTTTCTATCGCTTTTTAATATAAGTAGCAGCCAACGAAGCCTCTTCATTTTCTATCGCTTTTTAATATAATTAGCAGCCAACCAAGCCTCTTCATTTTCTATCGCTTTTTAATATTACTAGCAGCCAACGAAGCCTCTTCATTTTCTATCGCTTTTTAATATAACTAGCAACCAACGAAGCCTCCTCATTTTCTATCGCTTTTTAATATAATTAGCAGCCAACGAAGCCTCTTCATTTTCTATCGCTTTTTAATATAACTAGCAACCAACGAAGCCTCCTCATTTTCTATCGCTTTTTAATATAATTAGCAGCTAACGAAGCCTCTTCATTTTCTATCGCTTTTTAATATAACTAGCAACCAACGAAGCCTCCTCATTTTCTATCGCTTTTTAATATAATTAGCAGCCAACGAAGCCTCTTCATTTTCTATCGCTTTTTAATATAAGTAGCAGCCAACGAAGCCTCTTCATTTTCTATCGCTTTTTAATATAATTAGCAGCCAACGAAGCCTCTTCATTTTCTATCGCTTTTTAATATTACTAGCAGCCAACGAAGCCTCTTCATTTTCTATCGCTTTTTAATATAACTAGCAACCAACGAAGCCTCCTCATTTTCTATCGCTTTTTAATATAATTAGCAGCCAACGAAGCCTCTTCATTTTCTATCGCTTTTTAATATAACTAGCAACCAACGAAGCCTCCTCATTTTCTATCGCTTTTTAATATAATTAGCAGCCAACGAAGCCTCTTCATTTTCTATCGCTGTTTAATATAATTAGCAGCCTACGAAGCCTCTTCATTTTCTATCGCTTTTTAATACAACTAGCAACCAACGAAGCCTCTTCATTTTCTATCGCTTTTTAATATAATTAGCAGCCAACGAAGCCTCTTCATTTTCTATCGCTTTTTAATATAAGTAGCAGCCAACGAAGCCTCTTCATTTTCTATCGCTTTTTAATACAACTAGCAACCAACGAAGCCTCTTCATTTTCTATCGCTTTTTAATACAACTAGCAACCAACGAAGCCTCTTCATTTTCTATCGCTTTTTAATACAACTAGCAACCAACGAAGCCTCTTCATTTTCTATCGCTTTTTAATATAATTAGCAGCCAACGAAGCCTCTTCATTTTCTATCGCTTTTTAATATAATTAGCAGCCTACGAAGCCTCTTCATTTTCTATCGCTTTTTAATATAACTAGCAGCCAACGAAGCCTCTTCATTTTCTATCGCTTTTTAATATAAGTAGCAGCCTACGAAGCCTCTTCATTTTCTATCGCTTTTTAATATAACTAGCAGCCAACGAAGCCTCTTCATTTTCTATCGCTTTTTAATATAAGTAGCAGCCTACGAAGCCTCTTCATTTTCTATCGCTTTTTAATATAATTAGCAGCCAACGAAGCCTCTTCATTTTCTATCGCTTTTTAATATAATTAGCAGCCTACGAAGCCTCTTCATTTTCTATCGCTTTTTAATATAACTAGCAGCCAACGAAGCCTCTTCATTTTCTATCGCTTTTTAATATAAGTAGCAGCCTACGAAGCCTCTTCATTTTCTATCGCTTTTTAATATAATTAGCAGCCTACGAAGCCTCTTCATTTTCTATCGCTTTTTAATATAATTAGCAACCAACGAAGCCTCTTCATTTTCTATCGCTTTTTAATATAACAAGCAGCCAACGAAGCCTCTTCATTTTCTATCGCTTTTTAATATAACTAGCAGCCTACGAAGCCTCTTCATTTTCTATCGCTTTTTAATATAATTAGCAGCCTACGAAGCCTCTTCATTTTCTATCGCTTTTTAATATAACTAGCAACCAACGAAGCCTCTTCATTTTCTATCGCTTTTTAATATAATTAGCAGCCAACGAAGCCTCTTCATTTTCTATCGCTTTTTAATATAATTAGCAGCCTACGAAGCCTCTTCATTTTCTATCGCTTTTTAATATAACTAGCAGCCTACGAAGCCTCTTCATTTTCTATCGCTTTTTAATATAATTAGCAGCCTACGAAGCCTCTTCATTTTCTATCGCTTTTTAATATAATTAGCAACCAACGAAGCCTCTTCATTTTCTATCGCTTTTTAATATAACTAGCAGCCAACGAAGCCTCTTCATTTTCTATCGCTTTTTAATATAACTAGCAACCAACGAAGCCTCTTCATTTTCTATCGCTTTTTAATATAATTAGCAGCCTACGAAGCCTCTTCATTTTCTATCGCTTTTTAATATAACTAGCAGCCAACGAAGCCTCTTCATTTTCTATCGCTTTTTAATATAATTAGCAGCCTACGAAGCCTCTTCATTTTCTATCGCTTTTTAATATAATTAGCAGCCAAGGAAGCCTCTTCATTTTCTATCGCTTTTTAATATAAGTAGCAGCCAACGAAGCCTCTTCATTTTCTATCGCTTTTTAATATAACTAGCAGCCTACGAAGCCTCTTCATTTTCTATCGCTTTTTAATATAATTAGCAGCCAACAAAGCCTCTTCATTTTCTATCGCTTTTTAATATAATTAGCAGCCTACGAAGCCTCTATATTTTCTATCGCTTTTTAATATAACTAGCAACCAACGAAGCCTCTTCATTTTCTATCGCTTTTTAATAGAATTAGCAGCCAAGGAAGCCTCTTCATTTTCTATCGCTTTTTAATATAACTAGCAACCAACGAAGCCTCTTCATTTTCTATCGCTTTTTAATATAACTAGCAGCCAAGGAAGCCTCTTCATTTTCTATCGCTTTTTAATATAAGTAGCAGCCAACGAAGCCTCTTCATTTTCTATCGCTTTTTAATATAAGTAGCAGCCAACGAAGCCTCTTCATTTTCTATCGCTTTTTAATATAATTAGCAGCCTACGAAGCCTCTTCATTTTCTATCGCTTTTTAATATAATTAGCAACCAACGAAGCCTCTTCATTTTCTATCGCTTTTTAATATAAGTAGCAGCCAACGAAGCCTCTTCATATTCTATCGCTTTTTAATATAATTAGCAACCAACGAAGCCTCTTCATTTTCTATCGCTTTTTAATATAATTAGCAACCAACGAAGCCTCTTCATTTTCTATCGCTTTTTAATATAACTAGCAACCAACGAAGCCTCCTCATTTTCTATCGCTTTTTAATATAATTAGCAGCCTACGAAGCCTCTTCATTTTCTATCGCTTTTTAATATAAGTAGCAGCCAACGAAGCCTCTTCATTATCTATCGCTTTTTAATATAACTAGCAACCAACGAAGCCTCTTCATTTTCTATCGCTTTTTAATATAACTAGCAACCAACGAAGCCTCCTCATTTTCTATCGCTTTTTAATATAAGTAGCAGCCAACGAAGCCTCTTAATTTTCTATCGCTTTTTAATATAATTAGCAGCCTACGAAGCCTCTTCATTTTCTATCGCTTTTTAATATAACTAGCAGCCAACGAAGCCTCTTCATTTTCTATCGCTTTTTAATATAACTAGCAGCCAACGAAGCCTCTTCATTTTCTATCGCTTTTTAATATAAGTAGCAGCCAACGAATCCTCTTCATTATCTATCGCTTTTTAATATAATTAGCAGCCAACGAAGCCTCTTCATTTTCTATCGCTTTTTAATATAAGTAGCAGCCAACGAAGCCTCTTCATTTTCTATCGCTTTTTAATATAACTAGCAGCCAACGAATCCTCTTCATTATCTATCGCTTTTTAATATAATTAGCAGCCAACGAAGCCTCTTCATTTTCTATCGCTTTTTAATATAAGTAGCAGCCAACGAAGCCTCTTCATTTTCTATCGCTTTTTAATATAACTAGCAACCAACGAAGCCTCCTCATTTTCTATCGCTTTTTAATATAACTACCAGTCAACGAAGCCTCCTCATTTTCTATCGCTTTTTAATATAACTAGCAGCCAACGAAGCCTCTTCATTTTCTATCGCTTTTTAATAAAACTAGCAGTCAACGAAGCCTCCTCATTTTCTATCGCTTTTTAATATAAGTAGCAACCAACGAAGCCTTTTCATTTTCTATCGCTTTTTAATATAACTAGCAGCCAACGAAGCCTCTTCATTTTCATCGCTTTTTAATATAACTAGCAGCCAACGAAGCCTTCTCATTTTCTATCGCTTTTTAATATAACTAGCAGCCAACAAAGCCTCTTCATTTTCTATCGCTTTTTAATATTACTAGCAGCCAACGAAGCCTTTTCATTTTCTATCGCTTTTTAATATAACTAGCAGCCAACGAAGCCTCTTCATTTTCTATCGCTTTTTAATATAACTAGCAGCCAACGAAGCCTCTTCATTTTCTATCGCTTTTTAATATAACTAGCAGCCAACGAAGCCTCTTCATTTTCTATCGCTTTTTCATATAACTAGCAGTCAACGAAGCCTCCTCATTTTCTATCGCTTTTTAATATAACTAGCAGCCAACGAAGCCTCTTCATTTTCTATCGCTTTTTAATAAAACTAGCCGTCAACGAAGCCTCCTCATTTTCTATCGCTTTTTAATATAATTAGCAACCAACGAAGCCTCTTCATTTTCTATCGCTTTTTAATATAACTAGCAGCCAACGAAGCCTCTTCATTTTCTATCGCTTTTTAATATAAGTAGCAGCCAACGAAGCCTCTTCATTTTCTACCGCTTTTTAATATAACTAGCAACCAACGAAGCCTCCTCATTTTCTATCGCTTTTTAATATAACTAGCAGTCAACGAAGCCTCCTCATTTTCTATCGCTTTTTAATATAACTAGCAGCCAACGAAGCCTCTTCATTTTCTATCGCTTTTTAATACAACTAGCAGTCAACGAAGCCTCCTCATTTTCTATCGCTTTTTAATATAAGTAGCAACCAACGAAGCCTTTTCATTTTCTATCGCTTTTTAATATAACTAGCAGCCAACGAAGCCTCATTATTTTCTATCGCTTTTTAATATAACTAGCAGCCAACGAAGCCTCTTCATTTTCTATCGCTTTTTAATATAATTAGCAGCCTACGAAGCCTCTTCATTTTCTATCGCTTTTTAATATAACTAGCAACCAACGAAGCCTCCTCATTTTCTATCGCTTTTTAATATAACTAGCAGTCAACGAAGCCTCCTCATTTTCTATCGCTTTTTAATATAACTAGCAGCCAACGAAGCCTCTTCATTTTCTATCGCTTTTTAATACAACTAGCAGTCAACGAAGCCTCCTCATTTTCTATCGCTTTTTAATATAATTAGCAGCCAACGAAGCCTCCTCATTTTCTATCGCTTTTTAATATAATTAGCAACCAACGAAGCCTCCTCATTTTCTATCGCTTTTTAATATAATTAGCAGCCTACGAAGCCTCTTCATTTTCTATCGCTTTTTAATATAATTAGCAGCCTACGAAGCCTCTTCATTTTCTATCGCTTTTTAATATAACTAGCAGCCAACGAAGCCTCTTCATTTTCATCGCTTTTTAATATAACTAGCAGCCAACGAAGCCTTCTCATTCTCTATCGCTTTTTAATATAACTAGCAGCCAACAAAGCCTCTTCATTTTCTATCGCTTTTTAATATTACTAGCAGCCAACGAAGCCTTTTCATTTTCTATCGCTTTTTAATATAACTAGCAGCCAACGAAGCCTCTTCATTTTCTATCGCTTTTTAATATAACTAGCAGCCAACGAAGCCTCTTCATTTTCTATCGCTTTTTAATATAACTAGCAACCAACGAAGCCTCCTCATTTTCTATCGCTTTTTAATATTACTAGCAGCCAACGAAGCCTCCTCATTTTCTATCGCTTTTTAATATAACTAGCAGCCAACGAAGCCTCTTCATTTTCTATCGCTTTTTAATACAACTAGCAGTCAACGAAGCCTCCTCATTTTCTATCGCTTTTTAATATAAGTAGCAACCAACGAAGCCTTTTCATTTTCTATCGCTTTTTAATATAACTAGCAGCCAACGAAGCCTCATTATTTTCTATCGCTTTTTAATATAATTAGCAACCAACGAAGCCTTCTCATTTTCTATCGCTTTTTAATATAACTAGCAGCCAACGAAGCCTCTTCATTTTCTATCGCTTTTTAATATAACTAGCAGCCTACGAAGCCTCTTCATTTTCTATCGCTTTTTAATATAATTAGCAGCCAACGAAGCCTCTTCATTTTCTATCGCTTTTTAATATAACAAGCAGCACAACGAAGCCTCTTCATTTTCTATCGCTTTTTAATATAATTAGCAGCCTACGAAGCCTCTTCATTTTCTATCGCTTTTTAATATAATTAGCAGCCAACGAAGCCTCTTCATTTTCTATCGCTTTTTAATATAACTAGCAGCCAACGAAGCCTCTTCATTTTCTATCGCTTTTTAATATAATTAGCAGCCTACGAAGCCTCTTCATTTTCTATCGCTTTTTAATATAATTAGCAGCCTACGAAGCCTCTTCATTTTCTATCGCTTTTTAATATAACTAGCAGCCTACGAAGCCTCTTCATTTTCTATCGCTTTTTAATATAACTAGCAGCCTACGAAGCCTCTTCATTTTCTATCGCTTTTTAATATAACTAGCAGCCAACGAAGCCTCTTCATTTTCTATCGCTTTTTAATATAACTAGCAGCCTACGAAGCCTCTTCATTTTCTATCGCTTTTAAATATAATTAGCAGCCAACGAAGCCTCTTCATTTTCTATCGCTTTTTAATATAATTAGCAGCCAACGAAGCCTCTTCATTTTCTATCGCTTTTTAATATAATTAGCAGCCAACGAAGCCTCTTCATTTTCTATCGCTTTTTAATATAACTAGCAGCCTACGAAGCCTCTTCATTTTCTATCGCTTTTTAATATAACTAGCAGCCTACGAAGCCTCTTCATTTTCTATCGCTTTTTAATATAACTAGCAGCCAACGAAGCCTCTTCATTTTCTATCGCTTTTTAATATAATTAGCAGCCTACGAAGCCTCTTCATTTTCTATCGCTTTTTAATATAATTAGCAGCCTACGAAGCCTCTTCATTTTCTATCGCTTTTTAATATAATTAGCAACCAACGAAGCTTCTTCATTTTCGATCGCTTTTTAATATAATTAGCAGCCTACGAAGCCTCTTCATTTTCTATCGCTTTTTAATATAATTAGCAGCCAACGAAGCCTCTTCATTTTCGATCGCTTTTTAATATAATTAGCAGCCTACGAAGCCTCTTCATTTTCTATCGCTTTTTAATATAATTAGCAGCCTACGAAGCCTCTTCATTTTCTATCGCTTTTTAATATAATTAGCAACCAACGAAGCTTCTTCATTTTCTATCGCTTTTTAATATAATTAGCAGCCAACGAAGCCTCTTCATTTTCTATCGCTTTTTAATATAACTAGCAGCCTACGAAGCCTCTTCATTTTCTATCGCTTTTTAATATAATTAGCAGCCAACGAAGCCTCTTCATTTTCTATCGCTTTTTAATATAACTAGCAGCCTACGAAGCCTCTTCATTTTCTATCGCTTTTTAATATAACTAGCAACCAACGAAGCCTCTTCATTTTCTATCGCTTTTTAATATAACTAGCAGCCTACGAAGCCTCTTCATTTTCTATCGCTTTTTAATATAATTAGCAACCAACGAAGCTTCTTCATTTTCTATCGCTTTTTAATATTACTAGCAACCAACGAAGCCTCTTCATTTTCTATCGCTTTTTAATATAATTAGCAGCCAACGAAGCCTCTTCATTTTCTATCGCTTTTTAATATAACTAGCAACCAACGAAGCCTCTTCATTTTCTATCGCTTTTTAATATTACTAGCAGCCTACGAAGCCTCTTCATTTTCTATCGCTTTTTAATATAATTAGCAGCCAACGAAGCCTCTTCATTTTCTATCGCTTTTTAATATAACTAGCAACCAACGAAGCCTCTTCATTTTCTATCGCTTTTTTATATAATTAGCAGCCAACGAAGCCTCTTCATTTTCTATCGCTTTTTAATATAACTAGCAACCAACGAAGCTTCTTCATTTTCTATCGCTTTTTAATATAATTAGCAGCCAACGAAGCCTCTTCATTTTCTATCGCTTTTTAATATAATTAGCAGCCTACGAAGCCTCTTCATTTTCTATCGCTTTTTAATATAACTAGCAGCCTACGAAGCCTCTTCATTTTCTATCGCTTTTTAATATAATTAGCAGCCAACGAAGCCTCTTCATTTTCTATCGCTTTTTAATACAACTAGCAGTCAACGAAGCCTCCTCATTTTCTATCGCTTTTTAATATAACTAGCAGCCTACGAAGCCTCTTCATTTTCTATCGCTTTTTAATATAATTAGCAGCCTACGAAGCCTCTTCATTTTCTATCGCTTTTTAATATAACTAGCAGCCAACGAAGCCTCTTCATTTTCATCGCTTTTTAATATAACTAGCAGCCAACGAAGCCTTCTCATTTTCTATCGCTTTTTAATATAACTAGCAGCCAACAAAGCCTCTTCATTTTCTATCGCTTTTTAATATTACTAGCAGCCAACGAAGCCTTTTCATTTTCTATCGCTTTTTAATATAACTAGCAGCCAACGAAGCCTCTTCATTTTCTATCGCTTTTTAATATAACTAGCAGCCAACGAAGCCTCTTCATTTTCTATCGCTTTTTAATATAACTAGCAACCAACGAAGCCTCCTCATTTTCTATCGCTTTTTAATATTACTAGCAGCCAACGAAGCCTCCTCATTTTCTATCGCTTTTTAATATAACTAGCAGCCAACGAAGCCTCTTCATTTTCTATCGCTTTTTAATACAACTAGCAGTTCACGAAGCCTCCTCATTTTCTATCGCTTTTTAATATAAGTAGCAACCAACGAAGCCTTTTCATTTTCTATCGCTTTTTAATATAACTAGCAGCCAACGAAGCCTCATTATTTTCTATCGCTTTTTAATATAATTAGCAACCAACGAAGCCTTCTCATTTTCTATCGCTTTTTAATATAACTAGCAGCCAACGAAGCCTCTTCATTTTCTATCGCTTTTTAATACAACTAGCAGTCAACGAAGCCTCCTCATTTTCTATCGCTTTTTAATATAAGTAGCAACCAACGAAGCCTCTTCATTTTCTATCGCTTTTTAATATAACTAGCAGCCAACGAAGCCTCATTATTTTCTATCGCTTTTTAATATAAGTAGCAACCAACGAAGCCTTTTCATTTTCTATCGCTTTTTAATATAATTAGCAGCCAACGAAGCCTCTTCATTTTCTATCGCTTTTTAATATAACTAGCAGCCAACGAAGCCTCTTCATTTTCTATCGCTTTTTAATATAACTAGCAGCCAACGAAGCCTCTTCATTTTCTATCGCTTTTTAATATAATTAGCAGCCTACGAAGCCTCTTCATTTTCTATCGCTTTTTAATATAATTAGCAGCCAACGAAGCCTCTTCATTTTCTATCGCTTTTAATATAATTAGCAGCCAACGAAGCCTCTTCATTTTCTATCGCTTTTTAATATAACTAGCAGCCAACGAAGCCTCTTCATTTTCTATCGCTTTTTAATAAAACTAGCAGCCTACGAAGCCTCTTCATTTTCTATCGCTTTTTAATATAATTAGCAGCCAACGAAGCCTCTTCATTTTCTATCGCTTTTTAATATAATTAGCAGCCTACGAAGCCTCTTCATTTTCTATCGCTTTTTAATATAACTAGCAGCCAACGAAGCCTCTTCATTTTCATCGCTTTTTAATATAACTAGCAGCCAACGAAGCCTTCTCATTTTCTATCGCTTTTTAATATAACTAGCAGCCAACGAAGCCTCATTATTTTCTATCGCTTTTTAATATAACTAGCAGCCAACGAAGCCTCTTCATTTTCTATCGCTTTTTAATATAAGTAGCAGCCTACGAAGCCTTTTCATTTTCTATCGCTTTTTAATATAATTAGCAGCCAACGAAGCCTCTTCATTTTCTATCGCTTTTTAATATAATTAGCAGCCAACGAAGCCTCTTCATTTTCTATCGCTTTTTAATATAATTAGCAGCCAACGAAGCCTCTTCATTTTCTATCGCTTTTTAATATAATTAGCAGCCAACGAAGCCTCTTCATTTTCTATCGCTTTTTAATATAATTAGCAGCCAACGAAGCCTCTTCATTTTCTATCGCTTTTTAATATAACTAGCAGCCTACGAAGCCTTTTCATTTTCTATCGCTTTTTAATATAAGTAGCAGCCAACGAAGCCTCTTCATATTCTATCGCTTTTTAATATAACTAGCAGCCTACGAAGCCTCTTCATTTTCTATCGCTTTTTAATATAATTAGCAGCCTACGAAGCCTCTTCATTTTCTAACGGTTTTTTTATATAACTAGCAACCAACGAAGCCTCATCATTTTCTATCGCTTTTTAATATAATTAGCAGCCTACGAAGCCTCTTCATTTTCTATCGCTTTTTAATATAATTAGCAGCCAACGAAGCCTCTTCATTTTCTATCGCTTTTTAATATAACTAGCAACCAACGAAGCCTCCTCATTTTCTATCGCTTTTTAATATGACTAGCAGCCTACGAAGCCTCTTCATTTTCTATCGCTTTTTAATATAACTAGCAACCAACGAAGCCTCATCATTTTCTATCGCTTTTTAATATAATTAGCAGCCTACGAAGCCTCTTCATTTTCTATCGCTTTTTAATATAATTAGCAGATAACGAAGCCTCTTCATTTTCTATCGCTTTTTAATATAACTAGCAACCAACGAAGCCTCCTCATTTTCTATCGCTTTTTAATATAACTAGCAGCCAACGAAGCCTCTTCATTTTCTATCGCTTTTTAATATAACTAGCAGCCAACGAAGCCTCTTCATTTTCTATCGCTTTTTAATATAACTAGCAGCCTACGAAGCCTCTTCATTTTCTATCGCTTTTTAATATAACTAGCAGCCAACGAAGCCTCTTCATTTTCTATCGCTTTTTAATATAACTAGCAGCCAACGAAGCCTCCTCATTTTCTATCGCTTTTTAATATAACAAGCAGCCAACGAAGCCTCTTCATTTTCTATCGCTTTTTAATATAACTAGCAGCCAACGAAGCCTCTTCATTTTCTATCACTTTTTAATATAACTAGCAGCCAACGAAGCCTCTTCATTTTCTATCGCTTTTTAATATAATTAGCTGCCTACGAAGCCTCTTCATTTTCTATCGCTTTTTAATATAATTAGCAGCCTACGAAGCCTCTTCATTTTCTATCGCTTTTTAATATAATTAGCAACCAACGAAGCTTCTTCATTTTCTATCGCTTTTTAATATAACTAGCAACCTACGAAGCCTCTTCATTTTCTATCGCTTTTTAATATAATTAGCAACCTACGAAGCCTCTTCATTTTCTATCGCTTTTTAATATAATTAGCAGCCTACGAAGCCTCTTCATTTTCTATCGCTTTTTAATATAATTAGCAACCTACGAAGCCTCTTCATTTTCTATCGCTTTTTAATATAACTAGCAACCAACGAAGCTTCTTCATTTTCTATCGCTTTTTAATATAACTAGCAACCAACGAAGCCTCTTCATTTTCTATCGCTTTTTAATATAACTAGCAACCAACGAAGCCTCTTCATTTTCTATCGCTTTTTAATATAACTAGCAGCCTACGAAGCCTCTTCATTTTCTATCGCTTTTTAATATAACTAGCAGCCAACGAAGCCTCTTCATTTTCTATCGCTTTTTAATATAACTAGCAGCCAACGAAGCCTCCTCATTTTCTATCGCTTTTTAATATAACTAGCAGCCAACGAAGCCTCTTCATTTTCTATCGCTTTTTAATATAACTAGCAGCCAACGAAGCCTCTTCATTTTCTATCGCTTTTTAATATAACTAGCAGCCAACGAAGCCTCTTCATTTTCTATCGCTTTTTAATATAACTAGCAGCCAACGAAGCCTCGTCATTTTCTATCGCTTTTTAATATAATTAGCAGCCTACGAAGCCTCTTCATTTTCTATCGCTTTTTAATATAACTAGCAGCCTACGAAGCCTCTTCATTTTCTATCGCTTTTTAATATAATTAGCAGCCTACGAAGCCTCTTCATTTTCTATCGCTTTTTAATATAATTAGCAACCAACGAAGCTTCTTCATTTTCTATCGCTTTTTAATATAATTAGCAGCCAACGAAGCCTCTTCATTTTCTATCGCTTTTTAATATAACTAGCAACCAACGAAGCCTCCTCATTTTCTATCGCTTTTTAATATAACTAGCAGCCTATGAAGCCTCTTCATTTTCTATCGCTTTTTAATATAACTAGCAGCCAACGAAGCCTCTTCATTTTCTATCGCTTTTTAATATAATTAGCAGCCAACGAAGCCTCTTCATTTTCTATCGCTTTTTAATATAACTAGCAACCAACGAAGCCTCATCATTTTCTATCGCTTTTTAAATTAATTAGCAGCCGACGAAGCCTCTTCATTTTCTATCGCTTTTTAATATAATTAGCAGCCAACGAAGCCTCTTCATTTTCTATCGCTTTTTAATATAACTAGCAGCCTACGAAGCCTCTTCATTTTCTATCGCTTTTTAATATAACTAGCAACCAACGAAGCCTCATCATTTTCTATCGCTTTTTAATATAATTAGCAGCCTACGAAGCCTCTTCATTTTCTATCGCTTTTTAATATAATTAGCAGCCAACGAAGCCTCTTCATTTTCTATCGCTTTTTAATATAATTAGCAGCCTACGAAGCCTCTTCATTTTCTATCGCTTTTCAATATAATTAGCAGCCTACGAAGCCTCTTCATTTTCTATCGCTTTTTAATATAACTAGCAACCAACGAAGCCTCATCATTTTCTATCGCTTTTTAATATAATTAGCAGCCTACGAAGCCTCTTCATTTTCTATCGCTTTTTAATATAATTAGCAGCCTACGAAGCCTCTTCATTTTCTATCGCTTTTTAATATAACTAGCAGCCAACGAAGCCTCTTCATTTTCTATCGCTTTTTAATATAACTAGCAACCAACGAAGCCTCCTCATTTTCTATCGCTTTTTAATATAATTAGCAGCCTACGAAGCCTCTTCATTTTCTATGGCTTTTTAATATAACTAGCAGCCTACAAAGCCTCTTCATTTTCTATCGCTTTTTAATATAATTAGCAGCCTACGAAGCCTCTTCATTTTCTATCGCTTTTTAATATAACTAGCAACCAACGAAGCCTCATCATTTTCTATAGCTTTTTAATATAATTAGCAGCCTACGAAGCCTCTTCATTTTCTATCGCTTTTTAATATAATTAGCAGCCAACGAAGCCTCTTCATTTTCTATCGCTTTTTAATATAACTAGCAACCAACGAAGCCTCCTCATTTTCTATCGCTTTTTAATATAACTAGCAGCCTACGAAGCCTCTTCATTTTCTATCGCTTTTTAATATAACTAGCAACCAACGAAGCCTCATCATTTTCTATCGCTTTTTAATATAATTAGCAGCCTACGAAGCCTCTTCATTTTCTATCGCTTTTTAATATAATTAGCAGCCAACGAAGCCTCTTCATTTTCTATCGCTTTTTAATATAACTAGCAGCCAACGAAGCCTCCTAATTTTCTATCGCTTTTTAATATAACTAGCAGCCAACGAAGCCTCTTCATTTTCTATCGCTTTTTAATATAACTAGCAGCCAACGAAGCCTCTTCATTTTCTATCGCTTTTTAATATAACTAGCAGCCAACGAAGCATCTTCATTTTCTATCGCTTTTTAATATAATTAGCAGCCTACGAAGCCTCTTCATTTTCTATCGCTTTTTAATATAATTAGCAACCAACGAAGCTTCTTCATTTTCTATCGCTTTTTAATATAATTAGCAGCCAACGAAGCCTCTTCATTTTCTATCGCTTTTTAATATAACTAGCAACCAACGAAGCCTCCTCATTTTCTATCGCTTTTTAATATAACTAGCAGCCTATGAAGCCTCTTCATTTTCTATCGCTTTTTAATATAACTAGCAGCCAACGAAGCCTCTTCATTTTCTATCGCTTTTTAATATAATTAGCAGCCTACGAAGCCTCTTCATTTTCTATCGCTTTTTAATATAACTAGCAACAAACGAAGCCTCATCATTTTCTATCGCTTTTTAAATTAATTAGCAGCCGACGAAGCCTCTTCATTTTCTATCGCTTTTTAATATAATTAGCAGCCAACGAAGCCTCTTCATTTTCTATCGCTTTTTAATATAACTAGCAGCCTACGAAGCCTCTTCATTTTCTATCGCTTTTTAATATAACTAGCAACCAACGAAGCCTCATTTTCTATCGCTTTTTAATATAATTAGCAGCCTACGAAGCCTCTTCATTTTCTATCGCTTTTTAATATAATTAGCAGCCAACGAAGCCTCTTCATTTTCTATCGCTTTTTAATATAATTAGCAGCCTACGAAGCCTCTTCATTTTCTATCGCTTTTCAATATAATTAGCAGCCTACGAAGCCTCTTCATTTTCTATCGCTTTTTAATATAACTAGCAACCAACGAAGCCTCATCATTTTCTATCGCTTTTTAATATAATTAGCAGCCTACGAAGCCTCTTCATTTTCTATCGCTTTTTAATATAATTAGCAGCCTACGAAGCCTCTTCATTTTCTATCGCTTTTTAATATAACTAGCAGCCAACGAAGCCTCTTCATTTTCTATCGCTTTTTAATATAACTAGCAACCAACGAAGCCTCCTCATTTTCTATCGCTTTTTAATATAATTAGCAGCCTACGAAGCCTCTTCATTTTCTATGGCTTTTTAATATAACTAGCAGCCTACGAAGCCTCTTCATTTTCTATCGCTTTTTAATATAATTAGCAGCCTACGAAGCCTCTTCATTTTCTATCGCTTTTTAATATAACTAGCAACCAACGAAGCCTCATCATTTTCTATAGCTTTTTAATATAATTAGCAGCCTACGAAGCCTCTTCATTTTCTATCGCTTTTTAATATAATTAGCAGCCAACGAAGCCTCTTCATTTTCTATCGCTTTTTAATATAACTAGCAACCAACGAAGCCTCCTCATTTTCTATCGCTTTTTAATATAACTAGCAGCCTACGAAGCCTCTTCATTTTCTATCGCTTTTTAATATAACTAGCAACCAACGAAGCCTCATCATTTTCTATCGCTTTTTAATATAATTAGCAGCCTACGAAGCCTCTTCATTTTCTATCGCTTTTTAATATAATTAGCAGCCAACGAAGCCTCTTCATTTTCTATCGCTTTTTAATATAACTAGCAACCAACGAAGCCTCCTCATTTTCTATCGCTTTTTAATATAACTAGCAGCCAACGAAGCCTCTTCATTTTCTATCGCTTTTTAATATAACTAGCAGCCAACGAAGCCTCTTCATTTTCTATCGCTTTTTAATATAACTAGCAGCCTACGAAGCCTCTTCATTTTCTATCGCTTTTTAATATAACTAGCAGCCAACGAAGCCTCTTCATTTTCTATCGCTTTTTAATATAACTAGCAGCCAACGAAGCCTCCTCATTTTCTATCGCTTTTTAATATAACTAGCAGCCAACGAAGCCTCTTCATTTTCTATCGCTTTTTAATATAACTAGCAGCCAACGAAGCCTCTTCATTTTCTATCGCTTTTTAATATAACTAGCAGCCAACGAAGCATCTTCATTTTCTATCGCTTTTTAATATAATTAGCAGCCTACGAAGCCTCTTCATTTTCTTTCGCTTTTTAATATAATTAGCAGCCTACGAAGCCTCTTCATTTTCTATCGCTTTTTAATATAATTAGCAACCAACGAAGCTTCTTCATTTTCTATCGCTTTTTAATATAAGTAGCAGCCAACGAAGCCTCTTCATTTTCTATCGCTTTTTAATATAATTAGCAACCTACGAAGCCTCTTCATTTTCTATCGCTTTTTAATATAATTAGCAGCCTACGAAGCCTCTTCATTTTCTATCGCTTTTTAATATAATTAGCAACCTACGAAGCCTCTTCATTTTCTATCGCTTTTTAATATAACTAGCAACCAACGAAGCTTCTTCATTTTCTATCGCTTTTTAATATAACTAGCAACCAACGAAGCCTCTTCATTTTCTATCGCTTTTTAATATAACTAGCAGCCAACGAAGCCTCTTCATTTTCTATCGCTTTTTAATATAACTAGCAGCCTACGAAGCCTCTTCATTTTCTATCGCTTTTTAATATAACTAGCAGCCAACGAAGCCTCTTCATTTTCTATCGCTTTTTAATATAACTAGCAGCCAACGAAGCCTCCTCATTTTCTATCGCTTTTTAATATAACTAGCAGCCAACGAACCTCTTCATTTTCTATCGCTTTTTAATATAACTAGCAGCCAACGAAGCCTCTTCATTTTCTATCGCTTTTTAATATAACTAGCAGCCAACGAAGCCTCTTCATTTTCTATCGCTTTGTAATATAACTAGCAGCCAACGAAGCCTCTTAATTTTCTATCGCTTTTTAATATACATAGCAGCCTACGAAGCCTCTTCATTTTCTATCGCTTTTTAATATAACTAGCAGCCTACGAAGCCTCTTCATTTTCTATCGCTTTTTAATATAATTAGCAGCCTACGAAGCCTCTTCATTTTCTATCGCTTTTTAATATAATTAGCAACCAACGAAGCTTCTTCATTTTCTATCGCTTTTTAATACAATTAGCAGCCAACGAAGCCTCTTCATTTTCTATCGCTTTTTAATATAACTAGCAACCAACGAAGCCTCCTCATTTTCTATCGCTTTTTAATATAACTAGCAGCCAACGAAGCCTCTTCATTTTCTATCGCTTTTTAATATAACTAGCAGCCAACGAAGCCTCTTCATTTTCTATCGCTTTTTAATATAACTAGCAGCCTACGAAGCCTCTTCATTTTCTATCGCTTTTTAATATAACTAGCAGCCAACGAAGCCTCTTCATTTTCTATCGCTTTTTAATATAACTAGCAGCCAACGAAGCCTCCTCATTTTCTATCGCTTTTTAATATTACTAGCAGCCAACGAAGCCTCTTCATTTTCTATCGCTTTTTAATATAACTAGCAGCCAACGAAGCCTCTTCATTTTCTATCGCTTTTTAATATAACTAGCAGCCAACGAAGCCTCTTCATTTTCTATCGCTTTTTAATATAATTAGCAGCCTACGAAGCCTCTTCATTTTCTATCGCTTTTTAATATAATTAGCAGCCTACGAAGCCTCTTCATTTTCTATCGCTTTTTAATATAACTAGCAACCAACGAAGCCTCCTCATTTTCTATCGCTTTTTAATATAACTAGCAGCCTACGAAGCCTCTTCATTTTCTATCGCTTTTTAATATAACTAGCAACCAACGAAGCCTCATCATTTTCTATCGCTTTTTAATATAATTAGCAGCCTACGAAGCCTCTTCATTTTCTATCGCTTTTTAATATAATTAGCAGCCAACGAAGCTTCTTCATTTTCTATCGCTTTTTAATATAATTAGCAGCCTACGAAGCCTCTTCATTTTCTATCGCTTTTTAATATAATTAGCAGCCAACGAAGCCTCATCATTTTCTATCGCTTTTTAATATAATTAGCAGCCTACGAAGCCTCTTCATTTTCTATCGCTTTTTAATATAATTAGCAGCCAATGAAGCCTCATCATTTTCTATCGCTTTTTAATATAATTAGCAGCCTACGAAGCCTCTTCATTTTCTATCGCTTTTTAATATAATTAGCAGCCTACGAAGCCTCTTCATTTTCTATCGCTTTTTAATATAATTAGCAACCAACGAAGCTTCTTCATTTTCTATCGCTTTTTAATATAACTAGCAACCTACGAAGCCTCTTCATTTTCTATCGCTTTTTAATATAATTAGCAACCTACGAAGCCTCTTCATTTTCTATCGCTTTTTAATATAATTAGCAGCCTACGAAGCCTCTTCATTTTCTATCGCTTTTTAATATAACTAGCAACCTACGAAGCCTCTTCATTTTCTATCGCTTTTTAATATAATTAGCAACCTACGAAGCCTCTTCATTTTCTATCGCTTTTTAATATAACTAGCAGCCTACGAAGCCTCTTCATTTTCTATCGCTTTTTAATATAACTAGCAGCCAACGAAGTCTCTTCATTTTCTATCGCTTTTTAATATAACTAGCAGCCAACGAAGCCTCTTCATTTTCTATCGCTTTTTAATATAACTAGCAGCCTACGAAGCCTCTTCATTTTCTATCGCTTTTTAATATAACTAGCAGCCAACGAAGCCTCTTCATTTTCTATCGCTTTTTAATATAACTAGCAGCCAACGAAGCCTCCTCATTTTCTATCGCTTTTTAATATAACTAGCAGCCAACGAAGCCTCTTCATTTTCTATCGCTTTTTAATATAACTAGCAGCCTACGAAGCCTCTTCATTTTCTATCGCTTTTTAATATAACTAGCAGCCAACGAAGCCTCTTCATTTTCTATCGCTTTTTAATATAACTAGCAGCCAACGAAGCCTCCTCATTTTCTATCGCTTTTTAATATAACTAGCAGCCTACGAAGCCTCTTCATTTTCTATCGCTTTTTAATATAACTAGCAACCTACGAAGCCTCTTCATTTTCTATCGCTTTTTAATATAATTAGCAACCTACGAAGCCTCTTCATTTTCTATCGCTTTTTAATATAATTAGCAACCAACGAAGCTTCTTCATTTTCTATCGCTTTTTAATATAACTAGCAACCTACGAAGCCTCTTCATTTTCTATCGCTTTTTAATATAATTAGCAACCTACGAAGCCTCTTCATTTTCTATCGCTTTTTAATATAATTAGCAGCCTACGAAGCCTCTTCATTTTCTATCGCTTTTTAATATAATTAGCAACCTACGAAGCCTCTTCATCTTCTATCGCTTTTTAATATAACTAGCAACCAACGAAGCTTCTTCATTTTCTATCGCTTTTTAATATAACTAGCAACCAACGAAGCCTCTTCATTTTCTATCGCTTTTTAATATAACTAGCAGCCTACGAAGCCTCTTCATTTTCTATCGCTTTTTAATATAACTAGCAGCCAACGAAGCCTCTTCATTTTCTATCGCTTTTTAATATAACTAGCAGCCAACGAAGCCTCTTCATTTTCTATCGCTTTTTAATATAACTAGCAGCCAACGAAGCCTCTTCATTTTCTATCGCTTTTTAATATAACTAGCAGCCAACGAAGCCTCTTCATTTTCTATCGCTTTTTAATATAACTAGCAGCCTACGAAGCCTCTTCATTTTCTATCGCTTTTTAATATAACTAGCAGCCAACGAAGCCTCTTCATTTTCTATCGCTTTTTAATATAACTAGCAGCCAACGAAGCCTCTTCATTTTCTATCGCTTTTTAATATAACTAGCAGCCTACGAAGCCTCTTCATTTTCTATCGCTTTTTAATATAATTAGCAGCCTACGAAGCCTCTTCATTTTCTATCGCTTTTTAATATAATTAGCAACCAACGAAGCTTCTTCATTTTCTATCGCTTTTTAATATAACTAGCAACCTACGAAGCCTCTTCATTTTCTATCGCTTTTTAATATAATTAGCAACCTACGAAGCCTCTTCATTTTCTATCGCTTTTTAATATAACTAGCAGCCTACGAAGCCTTTTCATTTTCTACTGCTTTTTAATATAACTAGCAGCCAACGAAGCCTCTTCATTTTCTATCGCTTTTTAATATAACTAGCAGCCAACGAAGCCTCCTCATTTTCTATCGCTTTTTAATATAACTAGCAGCCAACGAAGCCTCTTCATTTTCTATCGCTTTTTAATATAACTAGCAGCCTACGAAGCCTCTTCATTTTCTATCGCTTTTTAATATAACTAGCAGCCAACGAAGCCTCTTCATTTTCTATCGCTTTTTAATATAACTAGCAGCCAACGAAGCCTCCTCATTTTCTATCGCTTTTTAATATAACTAGCAGCCTACGAAGCCTCTTCATTTTCTATCGCTTTTTAATATAACTAGCAACCTACGAAGCCTCTTCATTTTCTATCGCTTTTTAATATAATTAGCAACCTACGAAGCCTCTTCATTTTCTATCGCTTTTTAATATAACTAGCAGCCTACGAAGCCTCTTCATTTTCTATCGCTTTTTAATATAACTAGCAGCCAACGAAGCCTCTGCATTTTCTATCGCTTTTTAATATAACTAGCAGCCAACGAAGCCTCCTCATTTTCTATCGCTTTTTAATATAACTAGCAGCCAACGAAGCCTCTTCATTTTCTATCGCTTTTTAATATAACTAGCAGCCAACGAAGCCTCTTCATTTTCTATCGCTTTTTAATATAACTAGCAGCCAACGAAGCCTCTTCATTTTCTATCGCTTTTTAATATAATTAGCAGCCTACGAAGCCTCTTCATTTTCTATCGCTTTTTAATATAATTAGCAACCAACGAAGCTTCTTCATTTTCTATCGCTTTTTAATATAACTAGCAACCTACGAAGCCTCTTCATTTTCTATCGCTTTTTAATATAACTAGCAACCTACGAAGCCTCTTCATTTTCTATCGCTTTTTAATATAATTAGCAGCCTACGAAGCCTCTTCATTTTCTATCGCTTTTTAATATAATTAGCAGCCAACGAAGCCTCTTCATTTTCTATCGCTTTTTAATATAACTGGCAGCCAACGAAGCCTCTTCATTTTCTATCGCTTTTTAATATAACTAGCAGCCAACGAAGCCTCCTCATTTTCTATCGCTTTTTAATATAACTAGCAACCAACGAAGCCTCTTCATTTTCTATCGCTTTTTAATATAAGTAGCAGCCAACGAAGCTTCTTCATTTTCTATCGCTTTTTAATATAACTAGCAGCCAACGAAGCCTCTTCATTTTCTATCGCTTTTTAATATAAGTAGCAGCCAACGAAGCCTCTTCATTTTCTATCGCTTTTTAATATAACTAGCAACCAACGAAGCCTCCTCATTTTCTATCGCTTTTTAATATAACTACCAGTCAACGAAGCCTCCTCATTTTCTATCGCTTTTAAATATAACTAGCAGCCAACGAAGCCTCTTCATTTTCTATCGCTTTTTAATAAAACTAGCAGTCAACGAAGCCTCCTCATTTTCTATCGCTTTTTAATATAAGTAGCAACCAACGAAGCCTTTTCATTTTCTATCGCTTTTTAATATAACTAGCAGCCAACGAAGCCTCTTCATTTTCATCGCTTTTTAATATAACTAGCAGCCAACGAAGCCTTCTCATTTTCTATCGCTTTTTAATATAACTAGAAGCCAACAAAGCCTCTTCATTTTCTATCGCTTTTTAATATAACTAGCAGCCAACGAAGCCTCTTCATTTTCTATCGCTTTTTAATATAACTAGCAACCAACGAAGCCTCTTCATTTTCTATCGCTTTTTAATATAACTAGCAGTCAACGAAGCCTCCTCATTTTCTATCGCTTTTTAATATAACTAGCAGCCAACGAAGCCTCTTCATTTTCTATCGCTTTTTAATAAAACTAGCCGTCAACGAAGACTCCTCATTTTCTATCGCTTTTTAATATAACTAGCAGCCAACGAAGCCTCCTCATTTTCATCGCTTTTTAATATAACTAGCAGCCAACGAAGCCTCTTCATTTTCTATCGCTTTTTAATATAAGTAGCAGCCAACGAAGACTCTTCATTTTCTATCGCTTTTTAATATAACTAGCAACCAACGAAGCCTCCTCATTTTCTATCGCTTTTTAATATAACTAGCAGTCAACGAAGCCACCTCATTTTCTATCGCTTTTTAATATAACTAGCAGCCAACGAAGCCTCTTCATTTTCTATCGCTTTTTAATACAACTAGCAGTCAACGAAGCCTCCTCATTTTCTATCGCTTTTTAATATAAGTAGCAACCAACGAAGCCTTTTCATTTTCTATCGCTTTTTAATATAACTAGCAGCCAACGAAGCCTCATTATTTTCTATCGCTTTTTAATATAAGTAGCAGCCAACGAAGCCTCTTCATTTTCTATCGCTTTTTAATATAACTAGCAGCCAACGAAGCCTCTTCATTTTCTATCGCTTTTTAATATAACTAGCAACCAACGAAGCCTCATCATTTTCTATCGCTTTTTAATATAACTAACAGCCAACGAAGCCTCTTCATTTTCTATCGCTTTTTAATATAACTAGCAACCAACGAAGCCTCCTCATTTTCTATCGCTTTTTAATATAAGTAGCAGCCAACGAAGCCTCTTCATTTTCTATCGCTTTTTAATATAACTAGCAACCAACGAAGCCTCTTCATTTTCATCGCTTTTTAATATAACTAGCAGCCAACGAAGCCTTCTCATTTTCTATCGCTTTTTAATATAACTAGCAGCCAACAAAGCCTCTTCATTTTCTATCGCTTTTTAATATTACTAGCAGCCAACGAAGCCTTTTCATTTTCTATCGCTTTTTAATATAACTAGCAGCCAACGAAGCCTCTTCATTTTCTATCGCTTTTTAATATAACTAGCAGCCAACGAAGCCTCTTCATTTTCTATCGCTTTTTAATATAACTAGCAACCAACGAAGCCTCTTCATTTTCTATCGCTTTTTAATATAACTAGCAGTCAACGAAGCCTCCTCATTTTCTATCGCTTTTTAATATAACTAGCAGCCAACGAAGCCTCTTGATTTTCTATCGCTTTTTAATAAAACTAGCCGTCAACGAAGCCTCCTCATTTTCTATCGCTTTTTAATATAAGTAGCAACCAACGAAGCCTCTTCATTTTCTATCGCTTTTTAATATAACTAGCAGCCAACGAAGCCTCTTTATTTTCTATCGCTTTTTAATATAACTAGCAGCCTACGAAGCCTCTTCATTTTCTATCGCTTTTTAATATAACTAGCAGCCAACGAAGCCTCTTCATTTTCTATCGCTTTTTAATATAACTAGCAGCCAACGAAGCCTCCTCATTTTCTATCGCTTTTTAATATAACTAGCAGCCTACGAAGCCTCTTCATTTTCTATCGCTTTTTAATATAACTAGCAACCTACGAAGCCTCTTCATTTTCTATCGCTTTTTAATATAATTAGCAACCTACGAAGCCTCTTCATTTTCTATCGCTTTTTAATATAACTAGCAGCCTACGAAGCCTCTTCATTTTCTATCGCTTTTTAATATAACTAGCAGCCAACGAAGCCTCTTCATTTTCTATCGCTTTTTAATATAACTAGCAGCCAACGAAGCCTCCTCATTTTCTATCGCTTTTTAATATAACTAGCAGCCAACGAAGCCTCTTCATTTTCTATCGCTTTTTAATATAACTAGCAGCCAACGAAGCCTCTTCATTTTCTATCGCTTTTTAATATAAGTAGCAGCCAACGAAGCCTCTTCATTTTCTATCGCTTTTTAATATAACTAGCAGCCAACGAAGCCTCTTCATTTTCTATCGCTTTTTAATATAACTAGCAACCAACGAAGCCTCCTCATTTTCTATCGCTTTTTAATATAACTACCAGTCAACGAAGCCTCCTCATTTTCTATCGCTTTTAAATATAACTAGCAGCCAACGAAGCCTCTTCATTTTCTATCGCTTTTTAATAAAACTAGCAGTCAACGAAGCCTCCTCATTTTCTATCGCTTTTTAATATAAGTAGCAACCAACGAAGCCTTTTCATTTTCTATCGCTTTTTAATATAACTAGCAGCCAACGAAGCCTCTTCATTTTCATCGCTTTTTAATATAACTAGCAGCCAACGAAGCCTTCTCATTTTCTATCGCTTTTTAATATAACTAGAAGCCAACAAAGCCTCTTCATTTTCTATCGCTTTTTAATATTACTAGCAGCCAACGAAGCCTTTTCATTTTCTATCGCTTTTTAATATAACTAGCAGCCAACGAAGCCTCTTCATTTTCTATCGCTTTTTAATATAACTAGCAGCCAACGAAGCCTCTTCATTTTCTATCGCTTTTTAATATAACTAGCAACCAACGAAGCCTCTTCATTTTCTATCGCTTTTTAATATAACTAGCAGTCAACGAAGCCTCCTCATTTTCTATCGCTTTTTAATATAACTAGCAGCCAACGAAGCCTCTTCATTTTCTATCGCTTTTTAATAAAACTAGCCGTCAACGAAGACTCCTCATTTTCTATCGCTTTTTAATATAACTAGCAGCCAACGAAGCCTCCTCATTTTCATCGCTTTTTAATATAACTAGCAGCCAACGAAGCCTCTTCATTTTCTATCGCTTTTTAATATAAGTAGCAGCCAACGAAGACTCTTCATTTTCTATCGCTTTTTAATATAACTAGCAACCAACGAAGCCTCCTCATTTTCTATCGCTTTTTAATATAACTAGCAGTCAACGAAGCCACCTCATTTTCTATCGCTTTTTAATATAACTAGCAGCCAACGAAGCCTCTTCATTTTCTATCGCTTTTTAATACAACTAGCAGTCAACGAAGCCTCCTCATTTTCTATCGCTTTTTAATATAAGTAGCAACCAACGAAGCCTTTTCATTTTCTATCGCTTTTTAATATAACTAGCAGCCAACGAAGCCTCATTATTTTCTATCGCTTTTTAATATAAGTAGCAGCCAACGAAGCCTCTTCATTTTCTATCGCTTTTTAATATAACTAGCAGCCAACGAAGCCTCTTCATTTTCTATCGCTTTTTAATATAACTAGCAACCAACGAAGCCTCATCATTTTCTATCGCTTTTTAATATAACTAACAGCCAACGAAGCCTCTTCATTTTCTATCGCTTTTTAATATAACTAGCAACCAACGAAGCCTCCTCATTTTCTATCGCTTTTTAATATAAGTAGCAGCCAACGAAGCCTCTTCATTTTCTATCGCTTTTTAATATAACTAGCAACCAACGAAGCCTCTTCATTTTCATCGCTTTTTAATATAACTAGCAGCCAACGAAGCCTTCTCATTTTCTATCGCTTTTTAATATAACTAGCAGCCAACAAAGCCTCTTCATTTTCTATCGCTTTTTAATATTACTAGCAGCCAACGAAGCCTTTTCATTTTCTATCGCTTTTTAATATAACTAGCAGCCAACGAAGCCTCTTCATTTTCTATCGCTTTTTAATATAACTAGCAGCCAACGAAGCCTCTTCATTTTCTATCGCTTTTTAATATAACTAGCAACCAACGAAGCCTCTTCATTTTCTATCGCTTTTTAATATAACTAGCAGTCAACGAAGCCTCCTCATTTTCTATCGCTTTTTAATATAACTAGCAGCCAACGAAGCCTCTTGATTTTCTATCGCTTTTTAATAAAACTAGCCGTCAACGAAGCCTCCTCATTTTCTATCGCTTTTTAATATAAGTAGCAACCAACGAAGCCTCTTCATTTTCTATCGCTTTTTAATATAACTAGCAGCCAACGAAGCCTCTTCATTTTCTATCGCTTTTTAATATAACTAGCAGCCTACGAAGCCTCTTCATTTTCTATCGCTTTTTAATATAACTAGCAGCCAACGAAGCCTCTTCATTTTCTATCGCTTTTTAATATAACTAGCAGCCAACGAAGCCTCCTCATTTTCTATCGCTTTTTAATATAACTAGCAGCCTACGAAGCCTCTTCATTTTCTATCGCTTTTTAATATAACTAGCAACCTACGAAGCCTCTTCATTTTCTATCGCTTTTTAATATAATTAGCAACCTACGAAGCCTCTTCATTTTCTATCGCTTTTTAATATAACTAGCAGCCTACGAAGCCTCTTCATTTTCTATCGCTTTTTAATATAACTAGCAGCCAACGAAGCCTCTTCATTTTCTATCGCTTTTTAATATAACTAGCAGCCAACGAAGCCTCCTCATTTTCTATCGCTTTTTAATATAACTAGCAGCCAACGAAGCCTCTTCATTTTCTATCGCTTTTTAATATAACTAGCAGCCAACGAAGCCTCCTCATTTTCTATCGCTTTTTAATATAACTAGCAGCCAACGAAGCCTCTTCATTTTCTATCGCTTTTTAATATAACTAGCAGCCAACGAAGCCTCTTCATTTTCTATCGCTTTTTAATATAAGTAGCAGCCAACGAAGCCTCTTCATTTTCTATCGCTTTTTAATATAACTAGCAGCCAACGAAGCCTCTTCATTTTCTATCGCTTTTTAATATAACTAGCAACCAACGAAGCCTCCTCATTTTCTATCGCTTTTTAATATAACTACCAGTCAACGAAGCCTCCTCATTTTCTATCGCTTTTAAATATAACTAGCAGCCAACGAAGCCTCTTCATTTTCTATCGCTTTTTAATAAAACTAGCAGTCAACGAAGCCTCCTCATTTTCTATCGCTTTTTAATATAAGTAGCAACCAACGAAGCCTTTTCATTTTCTATCGCTTTTTAATATAACTAGCAGCCAACGAAGCCTCTTCATTTTCATCGCTTTTTAATATAACTAGCAGCCAACGAAGCCTTCTCATTTTCTATCGCTTTTTAATATAACTAGAAGCCAACAAAGCCTCTTCATTTTCTATCGCTTTTTAATATTACTAGCAGCCAACGAAGCCTTTTCATTTTCTATCGCTTTTTAATATAACTAGCAGCCAACGAAGCCTCTTCATTTTCTATCGCTTTTTAATATAACTAGCAGCCAACGAAGCCTCTTCATTTTCTATCGCTTTTTAATATAACTAGCAACCAACGAAGCCTCTTCATTTTCTATCGCTTTTTAATATAACTAGCAGTCAACGAAGCCTCCTCATTTTCTATCGCTTTTTAATATAACTAGCAGCCAACGAAGCCTCTTCATTTTCTATCGCTTTTTAATAAAACTAGCCGTCAACGAAGACTCCTCATTTTCTATCGCTTTTTAATATAACTAGCAGCCAACGAAGCCTCCTCATTTTCATCGCTTTTTAATATAACTAGCAGCCAACGAAGCCTCTTCATTTTCTATCGCTTTTTAATATAAGTAGCAGCCAACGAAGACTCTTCATTTTCTATCGCTTTTTAATATAACTAGCAACCAACGAAGCCTCCTCATTTTCTATCGCTTTTTAATATAACTAGCAGTCAACGAAGCCACCTCATTTTCTATCGCTTTTTAATATAACTAGCAGCCAACGAAGCCTCTTCATTTTCTATCGCTTTTTAATACAACTAGCAGTCAACGAAGCCTCCTCATTTTCTATCGCTTTTTAATATAAGTAGCAACCAACGAAGCCTTTTCATTTTCTATCGCTTTTTAATATAACTAGCAGCCAACGAAGCCTCATTATTTTCTATCGCTTTTTAATATAAGTAGCAGCCAACGAAGCCTCTTCATTTTCTATCGCTTTTTAATATAACTAGCAGCCAACGAAGCCTCTTCATTTTCTATCGCTTTTTAATATAACTAGCAACCAACGAAGCCTCATCATTTTCTATCGCTTTTTAATATAACTAACAGCCAACGAAGCCTCTTCATTTTCTATCGCTTTTTAATATAACTAGCAACCAACGAAGCCTCCTCATTTTCTATCGCTTTTTAATATAAGTAGCAGCCAACGAAGCCTCTTCATTTTCTATCGCTTTTTAATATAACTAGCAACCAACGAAGCCTCTTCATTTTCATCGCTTTTTAATATAACTAGCAGCCAACGAAGCCTTCTCATTTTCTATCGCTTTTTAATATAACTAGCAGCCAACAAAGCCTCTTCATTTTCTATCGCTTTTTAATATTACTAGCAGCCAACGAAGCCTTTTCATTTTCTATCGCTTTTTAATATAACTAGCAGCCAACGAAGCCTCTTCATTTTCTATCGCTTTTTAATATAACTAGCAGCCAACGAAGCCTCTTCATTTTCTATCGCTTTTTAATATAACTAGCAACCAACGAAGCCTCTTCATTTTCTATCGCTTTTTAATATAACTAGCAGTCAACGAAGCCTCCTCATTTTCTATCGCTTTTTAATATAACTAGCAGCCAACGAAGCCTCTTGATTTTCTATCGCTTTTTAATAAAACTAGCCGTCAACGAAGCCTCCTCATTTTCTATCGCTTTTTAATATAAGTAGCAACCAACGAAGCCTCTTCATTTTCTATCGCTTTTTAATATAACTAGCAGCCAACGAAGCCTCTTCATTTTCTATCGCTTTTTAATATAACTAGCAGCCTACGAAGCCTCTTCATTTTCTATCGCTTTTTAATATAACTAGCAGCCAACGAAGCCTCTTCATTTTCTATCGCTTTTTAATATAACTAGCAGCCAACGAAGCCTCCTCATTTTCTATCGCTTTTTAATATAACTAGCAGCCTACGAAGCCTCTTCATTTTCTATCGCTTTTTAATATAACTAGCAACCTACGAAGCCTCTTCATTTTCTATCGCTTTTTAATATAATTAGCAACCTACGAAGCCTCTTCATTTTCTATCGCTTTTTAATATAACTAGCAGCCTACGAAGCCTCTTCATTTTCTATCGCTTTTTAATATAACTAGCAGCCAACGAAGCCTCTTCATTTTCTATCGCTTTTTAATATAACTAGCAGCCAACGAAGCCTCCTCATTTTCTATCGCTTTTTAATATAACTAGCAGCCAACGAAGCCTCTTCATTTTCTATCGCTTTTTAATATAACTAGCAGCCAACGAAGCCTCTTCATTTTCTATCGCTTTTTAATATAAGTAGCAGCCAACGAAGCCTCTTCATTTTCTATCGCTTTTTAATATAACTAGCAACCAACGAAGCCTCATCATTTTCTATCGCTTTTTAATATAACTAACAGCCAACGAAGCCTCTTCATTTTCTATCGCTTTTTAATATAACTAGCAACCAACGAAGCCTCTTCATTTTCTATCGCTTTTTAATATAATTAGCAGCCAACGAAGCCTCTTCATTTTCTATCGCTGTTTAATATAACTAGCAGCCAACGAAGCCTCTTCATTTTCTATCGCTTTTTAATATAACTAGCAGCCAACGAAGCCTCTTCATTTTCTATCGCTTTTTAATATAAGTAGCAGCCAACGAAGCCTCTTCATTTTCTATCGCTTTTTAATATAACTAGCAACCAACGAAGCCTCCTCATTTTCTATCGCTTTTTAATATAACTACCAGTCAACGAAGCCTCCTCATTTTCTATCGCTTTTTAATATAACTAGCAGCCAACGAAGCCTCTTCATTTTCTATCGCTTTTTAATAAAACTAGCAGTCAACGAAGCCTCCTCATTTTCTATCGCTTTTTAATATAAGTAGCAACCAACGAAGCCTTTTCATTTTCTATCGCTTTTTAATATAACTAGCAGCCAACGAAGCCTCTTCATTTTCTATCGCTTTTTAATATAACTAGCAACCAACGAAGCCTCCTCATTTTCTATCGCTTTTTAATATAACTACCAGTCAACGAAGCCTCCTCATTTTCTATCGCTTTTTAATATAATTAGCAACCAACGAAGCCTCTTCATTTTCTATCGCTTTTTAATATAACTAGCAGCCAACGAAGCCTTTTCATTTTCTATCGCTTTTTAATATAACTAGCAGCCAACGAAGCCTCTTCATTTTCTATCGCTTTTTAATATAATTAGCAACCAACGAAGCCTCTTCATTTTCTATCGCTTTTTAATATAACTAGCAACCAACGAAGCCTTTTCATTTTCTATCGCTTTTTAATATAACTAGCAGCCAACGAAGCCTCTTCATTTTCTATCGCTTTTTAATATAATTAGCAACCAACGAAGCCTCTTCATTTTCTATCGCTTTTTAATATAACTAGCAGCCAACGAAGCCTTTTCATTTTCTATCGCTTTTTAATATAACTAGCAGCCAACGAAGCCTCTTCATTTTCTATCGCTTTTTAATATAATTAGCAACCAACGAAGCCTCTTCATTTTCTATCGCTTTTTAATATAACTAGCAACCAACGAAGCCTCTTCATTTTCTATCGCTTTTTAATATAACTAGCAGCCAACGAAGCCTCTTCATTTTCTATCGCTTTTTAATATAAGTAGCAGCCAACGAAGCCTCTTCATTTTCTATCGCTTTTTAATATAACTAGCAACCAACGAAGCCTCCTCATTTTCTATCGCTTTTTAATATAACTACCAGTCAACGAAGCCTCCTCATTTTCTATCGCTTTTTAATATAATTAGCAACCAACGAAGCCTCTTCATTTTCTATCGCTTTTTAATATAACTAGCAGCCAACGAAGCCTTTTCATTTTCTATCGCTTTTTAATATAACTAGCAGCCAACGAAGCCTCTTCATTTTCTATCGCTTTTTAATATAATTAGCAACCAACGAAGCCTCTTCATTTTCTATCGCTTTTTAATATAACTAGCAACCAACGAAGCCTTTTCATTTTCTATCGCTTTTTAATATAACTACAGCCAACGAAGCCTCTTCATTTTCTATCGCTTTTTAATATAATTTGCAACCAACGAAGCCTCTTCATTTTCTATCGCTTTTTAATATAACTAGCAGCCAACGAAGCCTTTTCATTTTCTATCGCTTTTTAATATAACTAGCAGCCAACGAAGCCTCTTCATTTTCTATCGCTTTTTAATATAATTAGCAACCAACGAAGCCTCTTCATTTTCTATCGCTTTTTAATATAACTAGCAACCAACGAAGCCTCTTCATTTTCTATCGCTTTTTAATATAACTAGCAGCCAACGAAGCCTCTTCATTTTCTATCGCTTTTTAATATAAGTAGCAGCCAACGAAGCCTCTTCATTTTCTATCGCTTTTTAATATAACTAGCAACCAACGAAGCCTCCTCATTTTCTATCGCTTTTTAATATAACTAGCAGCCAACGAAGCCTCTTCATTTTCTATCGCTTTTTAATATAATTAGCAACCAACGAAGCCTCTTCATTTTCTATCGCTTTTTAATATAACTAGCAGCCAACGAAGCCTCTTCATTTTCTATCGCTTTTTAATATAATTAGCAGCCAACGAAGCCTCTTCATTTTCTATCGCTTTTTAATATAATTAGCAACCAACGAAGCCTCTTCATTTTCTATCGCTTTTTAATATAACTAGCAGCCAACGAAGCCTCTTCATTTTCTATCGCTTTTTAATATAACTAGCAACCAACGAAGCCTCTTCATTTTCTATCGCTTTTTAATATAACTAGCAGCCAACGAAGCCTCTTCATTTTCTATCGCTTTTTAATATAAGTAGCAGCCAACGAAGCCTCTTCATTTTCTATCGCTTTTTAATATAACTAGCAACCAACGAAGCCTCCTCATTTTCTATCGCTTTTTAATATAACTACCAGTCAACGAAGCCTCCTCATTTTCTATCGCTTTTTAATATAACTAGCAGCCAACGAAGCCTCTTCATTTTCTATCGCTTTTTAATAAAACTAGCAGTCAACGAAGCCTCCTCATTTTCTATCGCTTTTTAATATAAGTAGCATCCAACGAAGCCTTTTCATTTTCTATCGCTTTTTAATATAACTAGCAGCCAACGAAGCCTCTTCATTTTCATCGCTTTTTAATATAAGTAGCATCCAACGAAGCCTTTTCATTTTCTATCGCTTTTTAATATAACTAGCAGCCAACGAAGCCTCTTCATTTTCATCGCTTTTTAATATAACTAGCAGCCAACGAAGCCTTCTCATTTTCTATCGCTTTTTAATATAACTAGCAGCCAACAAAACCTCTTCATTTTCTATCGCTTTTTAATATAAGTAGCAACCAACGAAGCCTCTTCATTTTCTATCGCTTTTTAATATAACTAGCAGCCAACGAAGCCTCTTCATTTTCTATCGCTTTTTAATATAACTAGCAGCCAACGAAGCCTCTTCATTTTCTATCGCTTTTTAATATAACTAGCAGCCAACGAAGCCTCTTCATTTTCTATCGCTTTTTAATATAAGTAGCAGCCAACGAAGCCTCTTCATTTTCTATCGCTTTTTAATATAACTAGCAACCAACGAAGCCTCCTCATTTTCTATCGCTTTTTAATATAACTAGCAGCCAACGAAGCCTCTTCATTTTCTATCGCTTTTTAATATAATTAGCAACCAACGAAGCCTCTTCATTTTCTATCGCTTTTTAATATAACTAGCAGCCAACGAAGCCTCTTCATTTTCTATCGCTTTTTAATATAATTAGCAGCCAACGAAGCCTCTTCATTTTCTATCGCTTTTTAATATAATTAGCAACCAACGAAGCCTCTTCATTTTCTATCGCTTTTTAATATAACTAGCAGCCAACGAAGCCTCTTCATTTTCTATCGCTTTTTAATATAACTAGCAACCAACGAAGCCTCTTCATTTTCTATCGCTTTTTAATATAACTAGCAGCCAACGAAGCCTCTTCATTTTCTATCGCTTTTTAATATAAGTAGCAGCCAACGAAGCCTCTTCATTTTCTATCGCTTTTTAATATAACTAGCAACCAACGAAGCCTCCTCATTTTCTATCGCTTTTTAATATAACTACCAGTCAACGAAGCCTCCTCATTTTCTATCGCTTTTTAATATAACTAGCAGCCAACGAAGCCTCTTCATTTTCTATCGCTTTTTAATAAAACTAGCAGTCAACGAAGCCTCCTCATTTTCTATCGCTTTTTAATATAAGTAGCATCCAACGAAGCCTTTTCATTTTCTATCGCTTTTTAATATAACTAGCAGCCAACGAAGCCTCTTCATTTTCATCGCTTTTTAATATAAGTAGCATCCAACGAAGCCTTTTCATTTTCTATCGCTTTTTAATATAACTAGCAGCCAACGAAGCCTCTTCATTTTCATCGCTTTTTAATATAACTAGCAGCCAACGAAGCCTTCTCATTTTCTATCGCTTTTTAATATAACTAGCAGCCAACAAAACCTCTTCATTTTCTATCGCTTTTTAATATAAGTAGCAACCAACGAAGCCTCTTCATTTTCTATCGCTTTTTAATATAACTAGCAGCCAACGAAGCCTCTTCATTTTCTATCGCTTTTTAATATAACTAGCAGCCAACGAAGCCTCTTCATTTTCTATCGCTTTTTAATATAACTAGCAGCCAATGAAGCCTCTTCATTTTCATCGCTTTTTAATATAATTAGCAACCAACGAAGCCTCCTCATTTTCTATCGCTTTTTAATATAACTAGCAGCCAACGAAGCCTCTTCATTTTCTATCGCTTTTTAATATAACTAGCAGCCAACGAAGCTTCTTCATTTTCTATCGCTTTTTAATATAACTCGCAGCCAACGAAGCCTCTTCATTTTCTATCGCTTTTTAATATAACTAGCAGTCAACGAAGCCTCCTCATTTTCTATCGCTATTTAATATAAGTAGCAGCCAACGAAGCCTTTTCATTTTCTATCGCTTTTTAATATAACTAGCAGCCAACGAAGTGTTATGATTTAATTTGTTGTTAAGAGTTATCCCCCTTGGGATTGACATTCATAATAAAAGCGCCCTCTGTTTCATTTTCCCGCTCGATCCTTTCAAGAGCGTACGTGTATTTTACAGTTAATAAAACCTTTCTAAAAGGCAATTCTTTACTTACTGATACTATTCATTTCAATTTTATTAACTGAAGAAAAAAAAAAAAATAATGGATCGAATCTTACGTCCCGGCAGATTCGAGGTGGAACCTACATGCCCTAATTCCGAAAAATCCTATAGGCATTGGAAATTAACCCTCCAGAATTATATCCGCTCACATAATAACGGATTAATCGAAAACACTTCAGATAATTTCTTTGCCTAGATCAATTGTATTTCAGCCTCTGTTTTAGATTTAATAAGCGATAAAACCGACTACGATAGTGCATTAAGAACATTGGACGCCGCTTATTTAAAACCTGAAAATATTGTTTATAATAGATATCGATTGATGACGACGAAGCAACAAACAACACAAAATATAGATGCCTTCATACTACAATTGGAAATGCTTGCCAAAACATGTAACTTCGAAGCGGTTTCTGCTGAAGAAAACAAAAATCAATACATTCGGGAAGCTTTCATCGGCGGAATTTCTTCTTCGTCCATCCGACAACGACTGTTAGAAAAACCCATCCTGACTTTACAAGACACATATGCCACGGCCAGATCTCTTGAACAAGCAGAAAAGCATTCGATAAGCTACGCAAATAACTTTACTGTAGCAGCTACAAATAATCCTTCGGGCTACAATCGTATAGCTGTGACTAAAGAAAATATGCATCCAAAAGGGGTTTGTTTTTTCTGTGGAAAATCACGTCATCCTCGATATTTATGTCCTGCACGAAACGCCGAATGTAAAAAATGCAAAAAAAAATGGTCATTGGGCTAAAGTGTGTAAATCTTCTATTTCTAACACTCATACTGCTGTTCTTTATGACGACTCTGACTACCCCTCACCTTCTCTATCCTGACTAGGAACTAACTCCAAAGATGTCACATTCACTCAATGCCAAATTAACGGGCACTTCGTGAACGCTATGGTGGACTCCGGCAGTGTAAAAACATTCATTAATGAAAATACTGCTAAAAAACTTAAACTCTTCACAATACCTAAAAACAAAACTATAGCTCTGGCTGTTTCCGATCAACATGCTAAAATAACTGGCGAAGCTGTCGTGGATTTAATACTGAAAGATAAAACCCATTCTGGAATAACAATTGAAATCATTGAAAACCTTTTCATTGATTTAATAATCGGAAAAGATATTTTAAAAAAATATAAAAAAGTAACACTTAAATTCGACGGTCCTAGAGACAAACTTATAATTGGAGCTATAAACACGAATAATTTTTTTCCTACCATAAACGTTCCACCCCCTCCTCTCTTTTCTAATCTTTCTCCTCATACTACTCCTATTGCGACAAAATCCCGACGTTACACTTTTGCCGCCAACAAATTCATAAAAGAAGAGACTGCTAGAATGTTGAAAGAAGGCATAATTGAACCTTCGATATCTCCGTGGCGAGCGCAGGTTCTTGTAACTTCGAATGAGAATCATAAGAAAAGAATGGTAGTCGACTACAGCGATACCATCAATAGATTCACGGAACTAGACGCTTACCCAATGCCTAATACCAATAAGATGGTAGACGACATCGCTCAATATAACATCTTCTCTACTCTCGACCTAAAATCTGCTTATCACCAAATACCTATAAATCATGCTGATCGTAAATTCACTGCGTTTGAAGTAAGTGGCAAACTTTTTCAATTTACTCGTCTTCCTTTTGGCGGCACCAATGGAGTAAGTGCTTTCCAGAGGAGCATAGACTATATTATAGAAAAAGAAAATCTAACCGATACCTTTGTGTATGTTGATAACGTAACTATATGTGGGAAAAATCAAGAAGAACACGATTACAATCTTCAAAAATTCTACAAAATTGCTAAACAATATAACATCACTTTAAATGAAAATAAAAGCATAATTTCTTCTAGTTCTATTACTCTACTCGGCTACACCATAGAAAATAATCAAATAGCTCCCGATTATCAAAGACTAAAACCATTACTCGAAATGCCACCTCCGCTGAATCTTAAATCTCAAAAAAGAATAGTTGGAATGTTTTCCTATTACTGCAAATTCATTAAAAAATTTTCTGATAAAATTTTATTACTAAATCAAAACAAAGAATTTCCACTACCTCCATCTGTATTAAAATCTTTTCAAACATTGAAAAATGATCTAAAAGACGCCACTTTAATAACGGTAGATCCAAATAAAGAATTTGAAGTAGAAACGGACGCTAGTAACTATTGCATTGCTGCAACACTAAATCAAGAAGGTCGTCCTATTGCATTTTTTTCAAGAACTCTCAATACTAACGAAATTAAGCACCATGCAGTAGAAAAAGAGGCAGCCGCTATTGTAGAAGCTCTCCGTAAGTGGCGACATTTTCTACTCGGCAGGCACTTTAAAGTCATCACAGATCAGAAGAGCATCAGCTTCATATTCGACAATAAAAGAAAATCTAAAATTAAGAATGACAAAATATGTCGTTGGCGTATAGAATTATCCCAATACAATTTCACTATAGTTTATCGACCTGGACCTGAAAATATTGCTGCTGACACATTCTCTCGCATCTCTGCTCTTACTTACAATCTACAAGATCTTCGTGATTTACATAAACAATTATGTCATCCTGGAGTTTCAAGATTAAGCCATTTTATAAGAACGAGGAACCTCCCTTTTACTTTGGATCAAATTAAGAATATTACTGACTCTTGCTCATCCTGTCAATTACTGAAACCCAAATTCGCCAATACCAATGGAGGGACTCTCATTCAAGCAATATTACCTTTTCAACGATTAAATCTTGATTTTAAAGGCCCTCTACCTACTTCTATACATGGCAACAAATATCTACTTACTCTAATTGATGAGTATTCCCGTTTTCCTTTCGCTTTTCCTTGCAGAGATATGACAAGCAAAACCATTATCCACTGTCTAAACAAACTCTTTTCAATTTTTGGTTTGCCTGACATGATACATACTGACCGTGCTTCTGATTTCTTAGCAAGAGAAATAAAGGATTTTTTACACAAAAAAGGAATTGCTACTTCTAAAACAAGTAGGTATCATCCTGAAGGTAATGGACAGATTGAAAAACTCAACGGTACCTTATGGAAGGCCATTCAAACAACATTACATTCTAATCAAATGAAACTACCTTATTGGGAAGACATACTACCGGACGCACTTCATTCAATTAGATCATTACTTTGTACTGCCACTAATATGACTCCCCATGATAGACTTTTTAAATATAGTCGTAAATCTGCTTCCGGAATTTCAATTCCTTCTTGGGTTAAACCAGGCCCAATATATATTAGAAACCACACTAAAACAAGTAAACATGACCCTCCTGTAACGCCTGCCACCCTAATAGATGTCAACCCCCACTACGCTTATGTTCAACTACCTTCTGGTACTGAAACCACTGTCAACGTTCGAGACTTAGCTCCAAACTCATCAAATGAAGAAAACTCTAATAATAATCCTACTACTTCAGAGACTTTATTTGAACCTTCTACTAATGAAAACATTGGTCATGAGGAAGACAAAAATCAATCGTCTGATCTTGAAGAAAATCAGATTTCACTAAAAAATAATACTGAAAATCAGCATTCCTGCCAACCTGTGCGGAGGTCGTCCCGAGTTCGACAATTCCCTAGTAAATATAAGTATTTTGTGACTAAATACTGAAAAAACTGCAGTTTGGGTTCATATGTTATTTGTAAATAAAATGATTCTTATGTGATTGTAAAAAAAAAAAAAAAAAAAAAAAAAAAATTTGTCTATAATTAATTACCCCTTACTTGAATACTTTAGGACGGGGAAAATGTTATGATTTAATTTGTTGTTAAGAGTTATCCCCCTTGGGATTGACATTCATAATAAAAGCGCCCTCTGTTTCATTTTCCCGCTCGATCCTTTCAAGAGCGTACGTGTATTTTACAGTTAATAAAACCTTTCTAAAAGGCAATTCTTTACTTACTGATACTATTCACTTCAATTTCATTTTCTATCGCTTTTTAATATAACTAGCAACCAACGAAGCCTCTTCATTTTCTATCGCTTTTTAATATAACTAGCAGCCAACGAACCCTCTTCATTTTCTATCGCTTTTTAATATTACTAGCAGCCAACGAAGCCTCTTCATTTTCTATCGCTTTTTAATATAACTAGCAACCAACGAAGCCTCCTCATTTTCTATCGCTTTTTAATATAACTAGCAGCCAACGAAGCCTCTTCATTTTCTATCGCTTTTTAATATAACTAGCAGCCAACGAAGCCTCTTCATTTTCATCGCTTTTTAATATAACTAGCAGCCAACGAAGCTTCTTCATTTTCTATCGCTTTTTAATATAAGTAGCAGCCAACGAAGCCTCTTCATTTTCTATCGCTTTTTAATATAACTAGCAACCAACGAAGCCTCCTCATTTTCTATCGCTTTTTAATATAACTAGCAGCCAACGAAGCCTCTTCATTTTCTATCGCTTTTTAATATAACTAGCAGCCAACGAAGCCTCTTCATTTTCATCGCTTTTTAATATAACTAGCAGCCAACGAAGCCTCTTCATTTTCTATCGCTTTTTAATATAACTAGCAGCCAACGGAGCCTTCTCATTTTCTATCGCTTTTTAATATAACTAGCAGCCAACGGAGCCTCTTCATTTTCTATCGCTTCTTAATATAACTAGCAGCCAACGAAGCCTCTTCATTTTCTATCGCTTTTTAATATAAGTAGCAGCCAACGAAGCCTCTTCATTTTCTATCGCTTTTTAATATAACTAGCAGCCAACGAAGCGTCTTCATTTTCTATCGCTTTTTAATATAACTAGCAGCCAACGAAGCCTCTTCATTTTCTATCGCTTTTTAATATAACTAGCAGCCAACGAAGCCTTTTCATTTTCATCGCTTTTTAATATAACTAGCAGCCAACGAAGCCTCTTCATTGTCTATCGCTTTTTAATATAACTAGCAACCAACGAAGCCTCCTCATTTTCTATCGCTTTTTAATATAACTAGCAGCCAACGAACCCTCTTCATTTTCTATCGCTTTTTAATATAACTAGCAGCCAACGAAGCCTCTTCATTTTCATCGCTTTTTAATATAACTAGCAGCCAACAAAGCCTCTTCATTTTCTATCGCTTTTTAATATAACTAGCAACCAACGAAGCCTCCTCATTTTCTATCGCTTTTTAATATAACTAGCAGCCAACGAATCCTCTTCATTTTCATCGCTTTTTAATATAACTAGCAGCCAACGAACCCTCTTCATTTTCTATCGCTTTTTAATATAACTAGCAACCAACGAAGCCTCCTCATTTTCTATCGCTTTTTAATATAACTAGCAACCAACGAAGCCTCTTCATTTTCTATCGCTTTTTAATATAACTAGCAGCCAACGAACCCTCTTCATTTTCATCGCTTTTTAATATAACTAGCAGCCAACGAAGCCTCTTCATTTTCATCGCTTTTTAATATAACTAGCAGCCAACGGAGCCTTCTCATTTTCTATCGCTTTTTAATATAACTAGCAGCCAACGGAGCCTCTTCATTTTCTATCGCTTCTTAATATAACTAGCAGCCAACGAAGCCTCTTCATTTTCTATCGCCTTTTAATATAACTAGCAGCCAACGAAGCCTCTTCATTTTCTATCGCTTTTTAATATAACTAGCAACCAACGAAGCCTCCTCATTTTCTATCGCTTTTTAATATAACTAGCAGCCAACGAAGCCTCTTCATTTTCATCGCTTTTTAATATAACTAGCAGCCAACGAACCCTCTTCATTTTCTATCGCTTTTTAATATAACTAGCAGCCAACGAAGCCTCTTCATTTTCATCGCTTTTTAATATAACTAGCAGCCAACGAACCCTCTTCATTTTCTATCGCTTTTTAATATAACTAGCAACCAACGAAGCCTCCTCATTTTCTATCGCTTTTTAATATAACTAGCAACCAACGAAGCCTCTTCATTTTCTATCGCTTTTTAATATAACTAGCAGCCAACGAAGCCTCTTCATTTTCATCGCTTTTTAATATAACTAGCAGCCAACGAAGCCTCTTCATTTTCATCGCTTTTTAATATAACTAGCAGCCAACGGAGCCTTCTCATTTTCTATCGCTTTTTAATATAACTAGCAGCCAACGGAGCCTCTTCATTTTCTATCGCTTCTTAATATAACTAGCAGCCAACGAAGCCTCTTCATTTTCTATCGCTTTTTAATATAACTAGCAGCCAACGAAGCCTCTTCATTTTCTATCGCTTTTTAATATAACTAGCAACCAACGAAGCCTCTTCATTTTCTATCGCTTTTTAATATAACTAGCAGCCAACGAAGCCTTTTCATTTTCATCGCTTTTTAATATAACTAGCAGCCAACGAAGCCTCTTCATTGTCTATCGCTTTTTAATATAACTAGCAACCAACGAAGCCTCCTCATTTTCTATCGCTTTTTAATATAACTAGAAGCCAACGAACCCTCTTCATTTTCTATCGCTTTTTAATATAACTAGCAGCCAACGAAGCCTCTTCATTTTCATCGCTTTTTAATATAACTAGCAGCCAACAAAGCCTCTTCATTTTCTATCGCTTTTTAATATAACTAGCAACCAACGAAGCCTCCTCATTTTCTATCGCTTTTTAATATAACTAGCAGCCAACGAACCCTCTTCATTTTCTATCGCTTTTTAATATAACTAGCAGCCAACGAACCCTCTTCATTTTCTATCGCTTTTTAATATAACTAGCAGCCAACGAAGCCTCTTCATTTTCATCGCTTTTTAATATAACTAGCAGCCAACGAAGCCTCCTCATTTTCTATCGCTTTTTAATATAACTAGCAACCAACGAAGCCTCCTCATTTTCTATCGCTTTTTAATATAACTAGCACGCCAACGAAGCCTCTTCATTTTCATCGCTTTTTAATATAACTAGCAGCCGACGAAGCCTCTTCATTTTCATCGCTTTTTAATATAACTAGCAGCCGACGAAGCTTCTTCATTTTCTATCGCTTTTTAATATAACTACAGCCAACGAAGCCTCTTCATTTTCTATCGCTTTTTAATATAACTACAGCCAACGAAGCCTCTTCATTTTCTATCGCTTTTTATATAACTACAGCCAACGAAGCCTCTTCATTTTCTATCGCTTTTTAATATAACTAGCAGCCTACGAAGCCTCTTCATTTTCTATCGCTTTTTAATATAACTAGCAGCCAACGAAGCCTCTGCATTTTCTATCGCTTTTTAATATAACTAGCAGCCAACGAAGCCTCCTCATTTTCTATCGCTTTTTAATATAACTAGCAGCCAACGAAGCCTCTTCATTTTCTATCGCTTTTTAATATAACTAGCAGCCAACGAAGCCTCTTCATTTTCTATCGCTTTTTAATATAACTAGCAGCCAACGAAGCCTCTTCATTTTCTATCGCTTTTTAATATAATTAGCAGCCTACGAAGCCTCTTCATTTTCTATCGCTTTTTAATATAATTAGCAACCAACGAAGCTTCTTCATTTTCTATCGCTTTTTAATATAACTAGCAACCTACGAAGCCTCTTCATTTTCTATCGCTTTTTAATATAACTAGCAACCTACGAAGCCTCTTCATTTTCTATCGCTTTTTAATATAATTAGCAGCCTACGAAGCCTCTTCATTTTCTATCGCTTTTTAATATAATTAGCAGCCAACGAAGCCTCTTCATTTTCTATCGCTTTTTAATATAACTGGCAGCCAACGAAGCCTCTTCATTTTCACCGCTTTTTAATATAACTAGCAGCCAACGAAGCCTCTTCATTTTCTATCGCTTTTTAATATAACTAGCAACCAACGAAGCCTCCTCATTTTCTATCGCTTTTTAATATAACTAGCAGCCAACGAATCCTCTTCATTTTCATCGCTTTTTAATATAACTAGCAGCCAACGAACCCTCTTCATTTTCTATCGCTTTTTAATATAACTAGCAACCAACGAAGCCTCCTCATTTTCTATCGCTTTTTAATATAACTAGCAGCCAACGAAGCCTCTTCATTTTCATCGCTTTTTAATATAACTAGCAGCCAACGAAGCCTCTTCATTTTCATCGCTTTTTAATATAACTAGCAGCCAACGGAGCCTTCTCATTTTCTATCGCTTTTTAATATAACTAGCAGCCAACGGAGCCTCTTCATTTTCTATCGCTTCTTAATATAACTAGCAGCCAACGAAGCCTCTTCATTTTCTATCGCTTTTTAATATAACTAGCAGCCAACGAAGCCTCTTCATTTTCTATCGCTTTTTAATATAACTAGCAACCAACGAAGCCTCTTCATTTTCTATCGCTTTTTAATATAACTAGCAGCCAACGAAGCCTTTTCATTTTCATCGCTTTTTAATATAACTAGCAGCCAACGAAGCCTCTTCATTTTCTATCGCTTTTTAATATAACTAGCAACCAACGAAGCCTCCTCATTTTCTATCGCTTTTTAATATAACTAGCAGCCAACGAAGCGTCTTCATTTTCTATCGCTTTTTAATATAACTAGCAGCCAACGAAGCCTCTTCATTTTCATCGCTTTTTAATATAACTAGCAGCCAACAAAGCCTCTTCATTTTCTATCGCTTTTTAATATAACTAGCAACCAACGAAGCCTCCTCATTTTCTATCGCTTTTTAATATAACTAGCAGCCAACGAATCCTCTTCATTTTCATCGCTTTTTTATATAACTAGCAGCCAACGAACCCTCTTCATTTTCTATCGCTTTTTAATATAACTAGCAGCCAACGAAGCCTCTTCATTTTCATCGCTTTTTAATATAACTAGCAGCCAACAAAGCCTCTTCATTTTCTATCGCTTTTTAATATAACTAGCAACCAACGAAGCCTCCTCATTTTCTATCGCTTTTTAATATAACTAGCAGCCAACGAAGCCTCTTCATTTTCATCGCTTTTTAATATAACTAGCAGCCGACGAAGCTTCTTCATTTTCTATCGCTTTTTAATATAACTACAGCCAACGAAGCCTCTTCATTTTCTATCGCTTTTTAATATAACTACAGCCAACGAAGCCTCTTCATTTTCTATCGCTTTTTAATATAACTACAGCCAACGAAGCCTCTTCATTTTCTATCGCTTTTTAATATAACTAGCAGCCAACGAATCCTCTTCATTTTCATCGCTTTTTAATATAACTACAGCCAACGAAGCCTCTTCATTTTCTATCGCTTTTTAATACAACTAGCAGCCAACAAAGCCTCTTCATTTTCTATCGCTTTTTAATATAACTAGCAGCCAACGAAGCCTCTTCATTTTCTATCGCTTTTTAATATAACTAGCAGCCAACGAATCCTCTTCATTTTCATCGCTTTTTAATATAACTAGCAGCCAACGACGCCTCTTCATTTTCTATCGCTTTTTAATATAACTAGCAGCCAACGAAGCCTCTTCATTTTCATCCGGTTCAAATCTTACACTGTTTGCATTCTTTACTTCATCACCATTTAAGTTTTTTAGGGACGCTATTGCTTGCTCATACACTGTGTCTCTATATTCATAATCCAAGGACTAACATTTTTTTCCTTGTCAGAAATTTTGGAATTCTGTAAACGATTGAAAGCCAGAATTTCCGGTGAAACTTCATATTCCTTTTTTTTCTATTTTTCTGCATCTATCATCAAACATGGCAATATATTCATTCGCAGACTGATTCTTGTTTTGGAAGAATCCATGAAAATCTCAAAATTTCACTTAAATTATCTTTTGCAAAATGTTTATCAAGAACATCTTTCAAAATATTCTCCTATTTTAACTCAGCGAGAAATAATTGAGAAAAAAAAAAATTAGATTATCAGACTCCGATAGAAAAAGAGCAACAGTAATACTATGTTTTAGGTAATCTCGACACTTTACACCAGATTTTATATAATTTATAAGATTTTGACCCATGAAAACTTGGGGGATTAATTCTTGTTTAATTTTTTTTTATTTACACCAGAAATACACTTTTTTCTTTTTTTTTTTTTAAATTATAAGAAAACCACGTGTTGAAAAACAAAACAAATGATATTTAAGAACTCGCCCTGTTGAGAAAACATTAAAGTAACTTTTTTCTTTGAAAAATATGAAACAAACGACATGAAATGTGAAACCAAAAAATATTAATTCACAAAATTCACTATTAACCCGTAAGCTACGCTGGCTGTTAATTTTGTAACTCCTAGTTTTCTATTACAAACAACAGCATTAATCAATGAATTAAACCCATGTTTGAAACCCATGTTTGAATGTTTGTATTGTTTTTTGATAAAAAAGTTCTTTTTCAAAGAACCTAAACATGTAACGTGAAAAAATTCACACCCATCGTAAGCAATGTGTGTAAAAATAACAACAGCAGCCCAAGGGTTAAAAGAATGATTTTTTTTTACTCAATGTTTTCATTTTGTGGCTCTTTTTTCACGTTCACTGTATTTTTTTGTACACTCCAAAATTGAATAATTTATAGTTTATTTTCGCCTTGTATTCACTATAATATTGTTTTCTTCACAGAACTACCTTCTGTTATCATTTATTAAACCTATTTAGTAGTATTGGAAGAAAATACAACAGATGATCGCTTGGGTTTAACAGGACGTTTTATTTCTTATAACTTTCATCACTCAATTATCCTGGTCCCCTTTTTCTTCCTCCTGCTGATCTCATCTAGAAAACAGAGTTCGTTACTAAAGAGTTCTTGTCAAACTTGGGAATGTTTCTGCCTAAATTTTTCCTATTGTGCTAATTTTACCTATGTCATTATTTCTAGTGCCATTTATGCCAGTCGGATTTTCTCACTTATTTTATATTATAACATACAAATGCGAATATAAATTTATTTTTCATGTGAATCTTTAAAGCTGTTCATGTCGATATGTAAAAAGTGCATACTTTGGTGCCAGTTCTTTGATTTTGACTTTCCATGTCTGTGAAGTAGTGGTAAAAATTTCAAGAGATAATAAAACATATTTGAATGCTTTTATTGCACACAATATTTTCGATGCAAAAAATAAACTTTAAACTTTCTTTTTATACAAAAACAACAAACAAACAAGTTTTAATATAATTTTTAGTACCCATTTATTTGCCATTTTATCACAGAAAATGACACTCCTTAATTAGGAATACTCTGGATTAGGACAAAAATTAACAGTGCTTTTTCTTTTTTTTTTTTAAATAGAAGTCACCACTTACCAAGGCCCAGAGGCCATTCGAGGATAAGGGTTAAAGAGTGGACAGTAGTCAATAGGATAATATCATTGTAATCGTTAATAGTGTAAATTTGGTAGATTGGATTACTTAAGAGGAACGGCCCATGAAAAACTTGTTTACATTGGACTTGAAGACTAGAAAGCAGGAAAACAGAAGAGAGTTCCACAGGTGTGCAGTTCTAAGAAAGAAGCTTTGTTCATGGAATCTACGTTTAGGTTTAGGCACAGATAAAGAATGGCGGAAATTATTGATAGTGTTTTCAGCTAGACGAGTGTTTCTCATAGAATTTTGATTAAATGATCCTAATTATGATATAATAAAATTATTAATTTTTATGTAAATTATAAAATTATTAATTCCATCTACTAACTAACTAACTAATGAATTAATTTTATTCAAACAATTTTCACTACATAAATATATGCAAATAATAGGGGGGAAATAAGTTCAATCCAGCGACTGACACCCTTTCTAACTCAACAATAAACAACAACATATGCAAATAATAAATAAAATATTTATCAATATTCAAATTTTATTTTTAGCTGCAATATTTTAAGTCTAAAAAATTCTTATTTTTTACTTTACTAGAATATCTTGTTCTTTACTTTTCCAGGTTGAATTTCTTGTCCTTTACTTTTCCAGGTTTAATAAAATCTTAAGAATATTACTTTTCATGCACGCATTTTTCCATATAATCCATGATTTTTCCAGGCATTGCTATTGTATTAATATATAAATTTATAATATTTATTAATGATTGTCAAAAAAAATTACAATGTTGTCTGTTTTTCTAAAAAAAATATTTCTCTTTCATTCCCTGAACGAATGAGATAAATGAATAATAAAAAAAAAATTCAACAATCTTTAAACTATTTTCAGTATTTCCTAGTAAGTTTAAATAAAGTTGTGTTGTTTTTTCTTTCATTTCTTCCAGTAAAATAAAATAAAAACTAAAATTTTTATTTTATCCAAGTTTCATTGTCATCGACATTTAAAGTGACGTCTGCTTTTATCCTTTTTTTTAATTTACCTTTAAAAATCTTTAAACTATTTTCAGTATTTCCTAGTAAGTTTAAATAAAGTTGTGTTGTTTCTTCTTTCATTTCTTCTAATAAAATAAAATAAAAACTAAACCTTTTATTTTATCCAAGTTTCATTGTCATCGACATTTAAAGTGACGTCTGCTTTTATCCTTTTTTTTAATTTACCTTTAAAAATCTTTAAACTATTTTCAGTGTTTCCGAGTCAGTTTAAATAAAGTTGTGTTGTTTTTTCTTTCATTTCTTCTACTAAAATAAAATAAATACTAAACCTTTTATTTTATCCATTTTTTTTTCTGGCTTCTTCTGATTGTCTCTGCCACTCTCACTAGTATTTTCTTCTTTTTAGTCTTTTAAGTTCACATGTATTATTCGACTTATTTACTTCCGAAACTAGGCAAGCAGGTTCACTGCTGCTGATGATAATATGGACAAGACACGATCTCACAGCAGCAGTAGCAGTAGCAGCAGCAGCAGCTCTAAGAGTAGTAGTTATAATAATAACTTTGAACCGGCGAATTATTAGCATATTAATAGTTCGATTTTCATCGGTTTTTAATTAAAAAAAAAAAAAACATTACACGGGATTGAACCTAAAATCTTTCCACCAATCCCGGCTCTATACCCGTTACGGTAACATATAACATTTTCAATTTAATTTCGAATCACAGTAGTTGTTATGAAATGACTACATTTTTCATCAAATGTGATAACGAAAAATTTGAGTTCATTCAAAGAATATGTATATCATAGAATTCACTAATATTTTTAATCGATAAATTCACCATTTTTTGCTATAAAATCATAAGGAGAGTAAAAAAAAATTAGTTATTAAAAAAAAGTTCGGTTTTTTAATTATAAAAAAAAAAACGATACACGGGATTGAACCTAAAATCTTCCCACCAACCCCCGGTACTCTAACCGTTACGCTAACATGTCATATTGGCAAAATCGCAGTAAAAAATATTTATATACAAAAAAAAGTTATGCAAAATAAAAAAAAAAGCGTTAGTCACTTATGTATGTACTTACTCTCCTGTTTGTGAACCCACATATTTTGTTGTAACTTTTTTTCTACTGAACCAATTTTCGAAATTTTTTTTCAAAATGTAGCTAATGAGGTGTTCTATCCAACTATATAACCTGTTTGAAATTTGGTTGCGAATGGAATTAGTGGTGGGGGTTTGAATGTGTCTCGATTCATTCAATTTCGGACTTAAGCATATATTCAACCACTACCGTGGTTGAATGATATATATATATATATATATATATATATATATATATATGCGCGAGCGCGCGCGCACGCGCGCGCACACACACACACACGTGTTTAAGTTTTTCGACAAATTAGGGTTACTTTGTAAACACACGCACGCACAGTTTTTGTGGATTGAATAGTTTAAGGTGTAATGGTTATTTAATTTTTATGTCTTTTATTTTTGGTAAAACTTGAGGAGAATGCCCTGTTTTAAGGTTGTAAAAATTGAACGGAAATTTAAATTTCGTTCCATTTTAATCTTTTTTTTATTGTTCCGCCCCCCCAAACGAAAGTAATCGAAAGAATAACATTCAACATTGTACATTATATATATATATATATATATATATATATATATATATATATATATATATATATATATATATATATATATATAAATCCAGAAAAAAACGGAACATTTATTATTATAAAAGCAAAACGAAATAATTTAATTTTTAAACGAAAAAAGTCAATTTGATATACCTTTTTGGCATTTTTTTTTTACATAAATTCAACTCACCGTTCACATTTGAAATGTCGACTTTTATAGGTTTTCGGGTATGTTTACAACGAATAAACACCCCCAACATCCCCATGTTAAGAACGGCTTTTGGAATAGACACCTCCAGCCTCCTCATGTTTATAACAGCTTCGGAATAGACACCCCAACCTCTCAATGTTAAGAACGGCTTTCGGAATAGATACCTCCAATCTAGTTATCATACACGAAAATCTGTAAAGTTGACATGTCGAATGTGAATGATGATTTGAACGCAATGTAACTAAAACTGAAACTAAAGCTGCTTTCAGGTCTGCCAGCAACCACTGTAAAAGAGTAATAAAAAATGCAAGAGAGCTATATGCCCAGTCTGTTAAATCCAAGGTAGCTTATCAGCGGCTTGGATCCCACCAGTTTTGGCAAATAACAAATAAAATCCTGAACAGAAGTGTGCGTTCTATACCAACCATTATCAATGGACCAGAGGTCATCTCGTCAGCGTCAGACAAGGCCAAACTATTTGCAAAGAACTTTGCAGCTAATTCTACCCTATGCGATGAAGGCCATCAACTCCCCATATTTCCTTCTATAACACAGAACAAGCTAGGTAACATACAAATATCCGTGCAGGAGGTCGCCAAACTAATAAAGAACCTAGATTCCAGTAAAGCAACTGGCCCTGATGGCATCCCAATTATAGTGTTAAAAAAGCTTCAACCAGAACTTGCTCCCATACTTACGAAACTATTTAAGCGCTGCCTTAAGGAGAAGTGCTTTCCGACTCCCTGGAAGACCTCTTCAGTTTGCCCTATATTTAAGAATTCAGGTGATAAGTCATCTCCCTCTCAATACAGACCTATAAGTCTCCTGTGTGTTATGAGTAAGTTGCTGGAATCCATATTAAATAGAGAAATAGTCAACCACCTCAGCAGGAATAACCTTCTTAGTGACACACAATATGGTTTCCGCTCTGCAAGATCTACCGCAGATGTGCTGACGGTTATATCCCACAGGATAAGTGAATCTCTTGACAAAGGCTTCCTTTCTAGGGCAATTGCTCTTGACATATCAAAGGCCTTTGACAAGGTATGGCATAAGGGTCTACTTCACAAGATTTCCAGCTACGGTATAACGGGAAATGTTTTCTCAATCATTAAATCATTTCTCTCCGATAGGCTCATAAGAGTAGTGGTCGATGGACAAAAATCGGAGGCCTGCAATATAAATGCTGGAGTCCCCCAGGGGTCAATCCTGGGCCCAACTCTCTTCCTGATCTACATCAATGACCTCCCTAAACACATACTTAAATCATTCATTGACATCTATGCTGATGACACGACCATCTACGGCAACACATCAAAGGCTGTAAATGAGAAAGTTCTCTCTGATTCTCTCTCCTCTGATCTCGAGCGCGTGGTTCAGTGGGGGAAGATGTGGCTGGTTACCTTTAATGCATCCAAAACCAAACTCCTATCCTTACATCATCAACGCTCTGATCCCCAGCTGGCATCAATTGTGATGGATGGCTCTCGTCTGGGTGAGGCTCAGTGTTTTGACAAGCTTCTGGGTTTGACCTTTACTCCTGATCTGAAATGGAACACGTACATCAAGTCTGTTGCCAAGGTCGCTGGAAAGATGGTGGGATCCTTCTACCGCTCGAGAAGATATCTCACTACTGATGCAATTCTCTATCTATATAAAAGCCAAGTACGTCCAAGGATGGAATACTGTTGCCATATCTGGGCAGGAGCTGCTAAAAACAGCCTATCCTGGCTTGACAGAGTACAAAATAGACTTCGTGGCTTAGTGGGGGATGCCCTTTTCTCTACCCTGCAACCTCTCTCCCACAGAAGAGACGTTGCGAGCCTGCCCTTGTTTTATCGTTATTTCCATGGCAGATGCTCGTCTGAACTCCAATCTCTGGTCCCCCCTCGCCAATCTTTCACGAAAAACACCCGTCTAGCTGAATCCACTGTGAAAAATTTCCCCCACTCTATATCTGTGCCTAAATCAAAATGCGGATTCCATGAACAAAGCTTCTTTCTTAGAACTGCACGCCTGTGGAACTCTGTTCCGTCTGCCTGCTTCCCTCCGGACTACAACTTGGATGTCTTCAAGTCCAATGTTAACAAATTCCTAATGAACCACCCCCTTAAGTAAACACTTCAGCAAATCTCCTCACTAACTTAATGTACTTGCAATAACCCTTATCCCTGAGTGGCTTCCGGGCCTTAATAAGTGGTGATCACTGTGTAAAAAAAAAAAAAAAAAAAAAAAAATGTAAAAATGTACAGAATTTAAAACGGAACGAAATTTAAATTTCTGTTCCATTTTTACAACAACCGTAAAACAGCATTCTCTGCAAGTTTTACCTTATCTTTTTAGCAAATTATTTAACAACCGAAAATGTTGTTAGCATATGTATAGGGAATTTTTTTTTTCAAGAATGGTTTTCTTACAAAAAAACAAAAGTAATTGGTCGAGTTATCTTTAATATTTTCATCCAAGTTTTTCATGTTAGGTTTAAAATTGCATTAAAAATGTGTTCACAAAACACATCTTCTCATGTAAAATTCACATTCTAAACATTTCAGAATTGCTTTGGGTGGCTTCCATTTTAGTTGTATTCAATATAATTTCACTTACGAACTTACAATAATATATTTTTTCAATTTAATTTTACATTTCTATATTTTCTTCCAAAGTATGACATTAAATGTGGGAGTTAGATAAGTTTTTAATATGAACCTCCACAAGTTGTTTGTTAGAAATGAATTTGTAATATTCGAAGAGGAAAGAAAGAAAAGCAAACATTTTCTTAATTTACAAGAACCTACAATAGATCGGCTTTATTTGAACGGAATTGAGTTTGTTTTAATTTCATTTTTTTTTCCTATTTTAGCCACAATTCATCCATTTGTCTCAATTGTGGAGTGGCTTGCAAGATGAAATGGTTTTTCTCAGTGTTCTCAGCAATATCTCTGCAAATCTCTCTACATTCTCCAAGGTTGGTTTCCATTCTAATGTTATTTTGACAATATTCACTCAAAATTACCCAGAAAAAAAAACTGATTAATAAATTTATATTTTAAACTTATTAACGTTTAGTTAACAAGTTTAACTAATAGATATTCATTCTGATGACTCAGCAAACTCACTTAGAATGTTTCAGTTTTTTTTTTATTTGACCTCAGTTAGCTTTCATAAATCTAGGCCTCTTTCATGAGGATGATAGTTGATTTGCTTATGTATGACTATTCCAGCGTTTATTTCAGATTATTCTCTACTTACTAAACCCTGAGTGAATAAAGCAATAAATAATACTAATTTTCCTTTCTCAAATAAACCAATTAACTATGGCATTCATGTTATACTTTATTTTTCTTGCATCATTAGCAGCCAGTGTATAATTATTTCAACGAGGTCTTATTTGGACTCTAAATACTATGTTATTTTGACTATTTGGTTAGGGTTTACTCTTAGGGCGAAGTATCCAGAGAAACTAAAGCCACTCGAACATGATGTTTAATAGACACTTCCAATATGTTCATTATTTGAGAATGTGAGAAAATAACATTTATCTCATCCATATTTATTTTCTCATGATCAAATTCAGATTCTCTGCAATAATATATCTATATATATATATTTAATGTAGTGTATAACGGTTTAATAAGATTCCATATAACATTAGGTCTAGGATGTTTATACATGGCAATTGAAATGTAACATTGGGATAAGAAGCAAACAAAGACGAGTGATTACAACCAGTAAAAAAAGTAAAAATAAAATAGAAAGAGATTAAGAAATTAGGATAAACTATTTTACTTGAGAGAAAAATCACATGTTATTTAATTGAAATTATCAAATTAACTACTGACTTTTTAAGCATGATAAACATTTAAAAAAATATTTTCCTTGGTTTACAATATTTAAAAAAAAAATGATATTTAATGTTTTTTGTTAATAAAGTAAAATATTGTTGAAACAAGTTGTTAGATTAATGCAGAATTGATGACAAAAATAGAATTAAAAAGGGAATTTATGGGATCTATCAGATGAAATATTGAACAGAATTTATATATCGATATTGTATTCACAATGTAAATGTTTTGTGCAATGTTTTTTAGGGTTGAGTTCATAAAATAGTTAAAAAGTAAGATTTTTCCAAAAAGGCAAAGCAAACAAATAACTAATAATGTAGCGACCCACCATAAATAGAACTATCCAAGTTGGTGCGAAAATAATGTTTTTATATATATAGTTGAACATCAAAAAACACCATACCTAATAACTATCCAGAGAAAGCTGTATCAAACATAAAAAAGACCGCCTGAAAACTGGTCACAATCTGTCTACAAAGGAGTTGTCTGAAAAAATATCAAAGGATATATAATCCATATAACATCATGACACTATTCAGAAATTAGTAAACTTTCCAAAGATATGTAGTTTGCAGAAAATAGTATGATGAAGTATAATGTTTATGCCATTCAATGTTAGTGTTGAAAATATGCAAAGGTGAGACATGCCATCGACTAAAAGTAAAACTAGAAGAACACGCGAAAATCATAATAGAGATGCACTTGAAGAAGATCAGAGATTCCATTAACGACAAATAAAATTATTAATTTCTTAATATGTTGTTTAATCTATATATAAAGTTATCAGCCTATGCATGTGTGTATGCATATTTTAGCGTTTCTCTGTGTTTAAAATAGATTTTCATTTTGAACAATTACATTTAATTTAATGACAAAAGAATATATTATTAAAATTAACTTTTACAAAAATACAACAGCAAAACAAAAATGTTTGTTCTTAGTTTTTTATGTATATAATAACATTTATGTATATAATAACATTTATGTATATAATAACATTATATAATAAAATTTATGTATATAATAACATTTACGCATATAATAACATTATATAATAGCATTTATGTATATAATAACATTTATGCATATAATAACATTATATAATAACATTTATGTATATAATAACATTTATGTATATAATAACATTATCTATATAATAACATTATATAATAGCATTATATAATAACATTTATGTATATAATAACATTTATGTATATAAAACATTATATAATAACATTTATGTATATAATAGCATTATTTTATGTATATAATAATTATAAGGTATATATGCATCGCAACGTTTCTATGTAACTGTTTAAAAGCAAAACCTATTTTCAAGAAATATATCCAATTAATTTAATAACAAATTATACCTTAATAAAATTAATTTAATTCTCACGAAATTCATGTTAAAAAATAATAGTTTTGTATAATAAAACAGAAAACATGAGCCAATTTTTGGATCTTAGCTTCTTATGATATATATGATATATTGCCAAAGCGATTTGCACATCCTTTAATTAATTTATTTTTACCAATAACGTAAATATTTTTTTAGAAGAAAATAATTAAGAGAAAGGGCAAATGGGAAAGGTAATAAGTGAAACAAAGAATGGGTAGATGCAACTAGTTTCAAATGAAAGCAATAGAGAAATATTTTGCAAACTATTTTTTTTACTTTTATTTATTTATTTCATTTTAAAAACTAATTTTCTCATGCATATTTATGCATGTGCATTTATTTGAATATATATATATATATATATATATATATATATATATATATATATATATATATATATATGTATATATATAATGTATATATAACCACTATAAAATATACATTTTTATCAGTTTGTAAATATTAATAAAAAGCATTGCTTGCAACTAATATATATGTATAATTAATATATATATATATATATATATATATATATATATATATATATATATATATATATATATATATATATATATATAATGTGTGTATGTATAGGTTTGTGTATGACCCTCTAAAATATACATTTTTTACAGTTCATAAGTATAAATAAAAAGCAAATGCTTGCACCTAATAAACTGATTTCCAATTCACAGGTTCACAAGGAATTATTTTCTGGAGAATCTTTCTATCAAATGTTGAGTGGTCTTACTATTAAGTCAGACCAACAAAGAATGGATGACGTGAGTCATTTTAATTTGTTTTTATTATTAAAAAAATATTGCTCTCATTTCTATATTAATAATATAATTTAATCACTAATAGTGTGTGCATACTGCGCCTACATGGCTTACATGATATTAAAGCAGGCCCCTTCAGTCTTGGACGGACTATGGATACCCACAAAGGGTTGCTTGCGCGTGAAATTTCTGTGGCAGGAGGTGCGCACAATCTCCAACCATACCTCTTCTGAGACGACATTGTTAAATACCAGTGGCAAGTGAAGTACAGGATGACTGGAAACAAATGCCGAGATACAGCGCCTAGAATTCCCAAATGTTTGGGGAGCATTTAGGTTTGTGAATAGATGAAGCAAATTTAGATTCTTATCAAATTTATTCGAAATATATGTATTCAGAAATGTTTCTCAGGCAATTGTTTCGTTATTTATGGTCTTATCACATTTCGACATTTATTGTTTTTTTGTACTAAACATTTGAATACCTTTCCACAGAAGGAAGCCTTAAAATTCATATGTACGGTGGAATTTATGCTTATAAGATTTAAAAGATGTATGAAAATTAAGCATAAATTCTATTTAATAAAGATTAAATTATTATTACTTTTATTTCTTTTAATATTCTTCTGTTTTCATTTTTCTTTACAGAATATCGAAACTATCGAAAAGTCAGTGGTTAGTGAATGTGCAGACTTGCAGTGGCTTTTCCCAGAAAGCACATCAAACTTTAGCAAATTAATTATCGAATTCAGGGTATGTTTCTACATTTGAATCATATTTGTTTAAAAGGAAAGATTTATATGTTGGAAGAACAAATTTTATTTTATTGGAACTTAAATAATAAAGATAAAAATGTTAAAAAAAAAATAAAATTGGACATGTCTGTAGGACAATACCAGTTTCGAATTTGGGAAAATAAATGTTCACATAAAACCTTCTCAGCCATTATTTAGCATAGTAACAATGAAATCGTACAATAGCACCGTTTGTGTTTTAGACTGTACGAAATGTTTAGTTAGAGAGCGGAAATGTCTTGTGAATGCAGCTACACTGCTTGCGTATACAAGTTGAATCGTATGAGATGAGTTAAGCCGTGCGCTTTTCAAAGAGTAGATTGCAATTTAAAAGAAATTCTACATTTGTTATACATAGCGATTCAATATGACAAACATAGCGATTCAATATAAGAAACATAGCGATTCAATATAAGAACCATAGCGATTCAATATAAGAAACATAGCGATTCAATATAAGAAACATAGCGATTCGATATAAGAAACATAGCGATTCAATATAAGAAACATAGCGATTCGATATAAGAAACATAGCGATTCAATATAAGAAACATAGCGATTCAATATAAGAAACATAGCGATTAAATATAAGAAACATAGCGATTAAATATAAGAAACATAGCGATTAAATATAAGAAACATAGCGATTCAATATGAGAAACATAGCGATTCAATATGAGAAACATAGCGATTCAATATGAGAAACATAGCGATTCAATATGAGAAACATAGCGATTCAATATGAGAAACATAGCGATTCAATATAAGAAACATAGCGATTCAATATAAGAAACATAGCGATTCAATATAAGAAACATAGCGATTCGATATAAGAAACATAGAGATTCAATATAAGAAACATAGCGATTCAATATAAAAAACATAGCGATTCGATATAAGAAACATAGCGATTCGATATAAGAAACATAGCAATTCAATATAATAAACATAGCGATTAAATATAAGAAACATAGCGATTCAATATAAGAAACATAGCGATTCAATATAAGAATGTGCATGCTTACATAAGTTTACCACATTCTGTAATACAAATGCGTTTACCAAGAATGAAGCAAGAATTGTGAATTCCCCTAAGAATTTCAGTTTTCTTGCAGTAGCATTATAAACACAATTACAGTATAAATACAACAGCATTCTGAACACAACATGCTTATAGACACAATATCATTATGAACATTGTTTTTTTTTGGGGGGGGGTTCTAAGGAGGCACCACTTATCAAGGCCCAGAAACCATTCGAGGATAAGGATTAAAGAGTGGACAATATCATAGTAATCGTTAGTAATGTAAACTTGGTAATTTGAATTACTTTAGTGGAACAGCTCATCAAGAACTTGTTTACATTGGACTTGAAGAAAACCCTATTGTAGTCAGCTGGAAAGCAGGCAAACGGAAGACAGTTCCACATGTGTGCAGTTCTAAGAAAGAAGCTTTTTTCATGGAATTTACGTTTAGGTTTAGGCACGGATAAAGAGTGGGAGAAATTATTGATAGTGTTTTCAGCTAGACGGGTGTTTATTATGAAAATTTGGCCAGAGGGGACCATAGATTGGAGCTCAGATGAGCACTTGCAATGGAAATATCGATAAAGCAGAGACAGGCTTGCAATGTCTCTTCTGTTGGTTAGAAGTTGCATGAAAGAGAAAAGGGCATCCCCCACTAGGCTACAAAATCTATTTTGAACTCTGTCAAGGCAGGATAAGCTGCTTCTAGCACCTCCTGCTCATATGTGGCCACAGTACTCCATCCTTGGCTCTTATACATGCATTGCATCAGCGCTGAGATGTCTACTGAAGCGATAGAAGGATCCCACCATTTTTCCAGCAGTCTTGGCAATGGATTTGATGTACATGTTCCATCTCAGATCATACTTAGAAGCTTATCAAAACATGAAGCCTCCCCAAGACGAGAGCCATTCATTTCAATTGATGTCAGACGGGAATCAGAGCTTTGATGATGGAAAGATAGAAGCTTGGTTTTAGATGCATTAAAATTAACCAGTCACCTCTTTCTCTATTGCACCACGTGATCAAGATCAGAGGAGAGAGAATCAGAGAGAACTTGGTCGTTTATGGCCTTCGAAGTGTTGCCATAGATCGTAGTGTCATCAGCATAAATGTCTACAAATGATCATAGAATGCAATGATGAGGTTTTTCGGGATGTTTAGAAGCAATTCTCCTTAAGACAACATTTAAACATTTTTGTAAGTATTGGAGCTAGTTCTGGTTGAAGCTTTTTCAGCACTATAATTGGAATGCCATCAGGGCCAGTTGCTTTACTGGAACCAAGGATTTTAATTAGCTTGGCAACATTATGCACAGATATTTGTATATTTCATAGCATGTTTTCTGATACAGAGGGAAATATGGCGGCCTTGGTCGCATAGGGTAGAATTAGCTGTAAAGTTCTTGGCAAAGAGTATGGTTTTGTTTGATGCTGACGAGATTACCTCCGGTCCATTGATGATAGTTGGGATAAAGTACATGATACTGTTCAAGATCCTGTTTGCTATTTACCAAAAATGGTGGGAACCAAGCTGCTGCTCAGCCACTTTAGACTTGACGGACTGAGCATACAGCTCTCACATTCTTTATTGCTCTTTTACAGTGGTTGCTGACAGTCTTAAAAGTTGCTTTAGTCTCAGTACATCTTTAACATTGAAAGCAATGGAAAAAACGGTTTCTGTGTGCAATGGCAACAGCACATTCCGGAGAGAACCACGGTAGATCTGATATAAATGTATGGAAGCTATCCCAGTCAACCAAAGAGTATCGATATACTATATGATGGAGAAGTACGTCTGATGACTTATTACATTTCGTTTTTATCTTAACTGACACAACAGAGTAATCAGAAGATCCCAGTAGGGATGAAACAAAAGATAAACACAGCTTAGGGCAAGTTTTCAGAAACAGGTCTAGGAGACATAATACATACATAATAGCATTATGAACATAATAGCAATGAATACAATAGTATAATAAACACGACAGCATTATTAACACTACAGTACTATTAACATCAAAGCATTATAAACACAATAACATTATCAACACAATAGCATTATAAACACAACAGCATTATAAACACAAAAGCATTCTAAAAACATCATTCTAAACACATTAACGTTATAAACATAACATCATGAACAAAACAGAATTATAAACACAATAGATTTATAAAAACACTATCGTAAACACAACAGTAGTATAAGTACAAGAGCATTAGAAACAAAACAACATTATAAATACAGTAAATTCTGAACACAAATACATTATAAAAACAATCACATTATAAATATAACAGCATTGTAAGCATAATAACATTATAAACAAAATAACAATATAAACGGCAGCATTATAAACACAATAGAATTTTAAACATAACTGTATTATAAAAATAATAGCATTATAAAAACAATATTATAAGCACAACAATATTATAAACACAACAATATTATGAACACAACAATATTATAAACACAAAAGCATTAAAACATAATAGCAATCTAAACACAACAGCATAATAAACACATTAGCGTTGTACAAACATGAATATTATAAACACAACAGCATTATGAATGCAATAACATTATAAAATAACATTATAAACACATAAACATAACAAACACAACAACATTAAAAACACATTAATTTAAACACTACAGCATTATAAAAACAAAAACATTATAAACAATAATATTTTAAACAGAAAAGCATTTTAAACGCAACAGCAAAATAACACAAAAGCACCATCAACACAATAGATTATAAACACATGATAGCATTATCAATACAATAACACTATCACAACATTAATATTGTAAACATAAATGGCATTATAAACAGAGCACCATTATAAACACAATAACATGATAAACTCAACAGTATTATAAACACAACAGCATTATAAAAAAATAGGATTATAAACAAAATAAAATTATAAACACAACAGGATTATAAACATAGAAGCATTGTAAGCAATATAGCATTGTAAACACAGAAGCATCATAAACACAAAAACAATATACACTCAACAGCATTAAAACACATCAGTATTTTGAAAACCACAACATTATATGCACAAGAGCTTTGTTAATACCATAACATTATAAACACAACAGCATTATATAAACAACGGATTTATAAACACAACATTATAAGCAAAAGAGATTTTATAAACACAATAGCATTATAAACATTATAACATTATAAAGAAAACAGCAATATAAAAACAACAGCATTATGAACACAATAACATTATAAAGATAAGAGTATTATGAACACAAAAGCTTTATAAACACAACAGTATTATAAACACAAATCGCATTATAAGTTATAATTCAATGTAACTTGAGTTTTATTTCTTCCACCCGTCACACCAATAATTTCCTGGGTAAGGTTAACACTTTTGTCCAAACTTCCAACTTCTGTACACGTAACGCACCTTCTCTCAACTCCCAACGTACTTCTGCTAATTCAACTTATTTCTTTGAAATCCAACTTCAAAATGAACGACCCTTTAAAAAATCAACCCTCTTTTATCTCCAACCAGGAGCATCTCATTTGCATATCAGGTGGTCACATTGCAGGCATATAAAGAGATAAGGCAGCCATTTTTGTTTCTTTCTTCTTCATTCATTTCATTCCACGACCGACCCATTGAACTATTCACACGTGCTAATTAGGTAAGTCGCACGTTTCCCTACACTCCCCCCTGATCTCATGATCACACACAGGGCAGGGGGGCAGTCGTCTTTGTCGGGTACTTCTTGGAAGAATCAGGGGAAGCACTTCCTCATTGCCATCTTCCTCATTACCACCATTATTGCCACCAGTCTGTTCCATTATCCCCTCTTGTGGTTCCCTATGCGGTGTTTCACAATCAGGGCAAGGGGGCAGTATCCGTCTTTGTCGAGTACTCCTTCGAATAATCGGAGGCATCACTTCCTCGATTCCATCTTCCTCAGTATGTTTCATCATTCCCTCTCGTGGTGCTATAGGCGGTGTTTCACAATCACGGCGGGTGGGCAGTATTCGTCTTTCTCGGGTACTTTGATGAGGAACTGGTGGCATTACTTCCTTATGTCCATCGTCCTCATCTCTATTGCCACTAGTATGTTCCATCATTCCCTCATCTGGTTCTGTAGGTAGTGTTTCTATGCTCACCTGTAGGGGCAGTAGGCGATCAGGATCATCCCTGAACTGTATTATCCTCAGAATCAGAAGAGGTATAACAGGGGTGGATATCTTTTACATGACGTGGTACACCATTAATCAACATGGTCTGAGGACTTATGATTTTGTCTATTTTTCCACTGCAAAATTTTACAGTGCACCCAGCATTTGGGGGTTTTACCCAAACACGGTCTCCCACTTAATATGGTGTATTGACAACGCTAACCACTGATGGTGTGACATCAATTCCTTTTATACGCTGTTCATAGCGGTAAATCCCATTAGCTGGTGCAGTTTCTGGTGTTGCATCGTCCTTTGGTGTCACATTATACCAGTACACAGCTTCTGGAATAGAACACTGTGTCCTGGCCGCAATTCTTTTAATAGTGCGGTGACACTGCTCTGCTATACCGTTACCTTTTGGAAAATATGCACATCGGTAATGCATTCTAATCCCCCATTCCTGCGTAAATTTCTTAAATTCTTGACATTGAAACGTAGTGGCGTTATCAGTCAGAATTTCCAGCGGAGCACCACGTTCAAAAAAGACAGCTCTCAACTGTCGTATAATGCTAGATGTATCCTGTCGTGTCAACAGGCGCCATATCGTGAAACGTGTCAGACCACAATCTGTCAAGGTCAAAAAATGCTTGCCCTCATCATGCGTTACATCCATTCCTACTCGATACCAGTTGTCCTCCACCTCAAGCTTCCCTTTTTGCCATTGGGATGGTGCCGATCAATTTGCTGACACTCTTCACACGAGTGTATAGCTGCCTTGATTGATGCTCTTGTAGTTGAGGGACACACTCTTCGGACAAAATATGTTGTCCTCCGAATTCCGGGATGTCCACTCTGCTAATGTATTGTACGGATCTGGTCAGGTGTTAATTGATCTGTTACAGTCGCGCATGTCTGTTGTGGAGGATCAGATCCCTGCCTCATTACATCAATCCACCTCTTTAGTACTCTAGTCAAGCTATCAGCCAAATTCTGCATCGACGAAACTAAGGTAATGTCCACCTGCAAGCTGTATTCATCAACTAGACGCTTTATTATTGCCAGTCTCCTTCGTACTAACATCTCACTTGCAGCTCTACTCTTAACTCGAGCCTTTCCAGTCAAGGTGTCGGTCAACCAGTGGTAAACATACAACGAATCAGTGTGGAGATGCACAACCTTAGCCTGCCATTGCAATGCAAGATTAAGCCCTTTTAACGTGGCATCGAGTTCTGCCAAATTTATATGCTGGGCATCATTTTTCGGACGAAGCCAGCACGCATCTTCCACAATGGCACCCAACTGTTCCAACACGACACCTGTAGGCAGTGAACTTGCATCAACCCATGCATTCAGTTCGTTTCCAGATACTTGCCACTCACCCTGGGCAGGGTCGTTTCTATGTACTCTGGACAACATTTCAGCCATCATTTGCTGAAGAGAATCCTCATCCACCATGTCGTCCCATCCTTTGGTTACTGCAGTTACTCATCTTTTTAACACTCCTGTTGGCGATCGGAGCCATCCACAGACAGGTAGATGTTCTACTAATTTACCGCAAATAGAAAACACAATGCGTCTTGTCAATACACTGGGTAACTCTGGAATTGCGCTCCCCCGCTTCCATCGCAAAGTATTGCCCTTCTCATAGACCTCTAGGCCTAACACAGGCACCCCGTCCTTTAGGCGCTTAGGGTCTTTGCTTATTAACTCAAACGATTCCAGTTTTGCTCGAACCACATCTGCAGACATTATATCCTCATTAACGTAGATGTCGTCAATGAAAGCTGAAGCAGCTTTTGCTGTGGTCTCATCCTGCATCAAAACAGTTTTAATAATAGTTGTCATTATTAAGGGTGCTACGTTTAGGCCAAAACCTAAACGTGTCAAACAATATCGTTTTCTCTTCATTGTCACTGTCTGAAATGGCCATAATGACTCATGGACACGTATCTGCAGGTAGGCTCTCTTCAAATCCAGCAGTGCTACATTACTCCCTTTCTGACGCCACTCTCTTAGTTTAGCAGCGCACACGTCTGCGTTTCCAGTGAAAGTATCAACATGTTGATTCAATTCTCGGTAATCCATTACGGGCCGAATTTTGTCTTTAGTAGGTTGTTCAACAGCCATAAGCGAAATTAATCTTTTGGGTGGTCCCAGACATTCCTGTGGGTATGGTATTAACCATCCGTTATCAATCCACATCTGAAGTTCTTCTTCATATGCGGCCCTATTCTTTGTGGAAACTGCATACTCTGGAATGGTGTTGCACAGCCGATCTGATGCCTGGCTCATAGTCCATTTCCACTTTGCAGTCCACGCCTTTTCCTTGTCATCAAACGTAGCAAAGAAGTCCTTTTCTTCAATAGACATGGCTGCACAGACTTCTTTTCCTTCTCCAAGCATTACACCTCCAGTCGCTGTGATTACGCCTCCTAGTGCTTGTATTGCATCAAGTCCAATCAACATGTGATAGCCAAGGGGTTTTTCTTGCATCACCAGAACATCAACTTTGGCTGTGTCACCCTTCTCAGTACAGATCGTAATCGTCCCTTCACCACAACATGCTCGGGATAAACCATTGATCGTCATAATACCGACTGGTTGCTCCCGCCACATCTGACAGTAATGTACACTAACTATAGACCGGGAACACCTCGTGTCTATGAGTGCTGAACACTGCACATCGTCAATTTTAACGCCAATGACCGGTAATCCTGTGTTTATTGGTTGGCAAGGGGCAAGGGTGGCGATAGTACCTTGCCCCCAACGTCGTTTCCCGAACAGTTGCGAGATATGTGCCCATACTTATTGCAGCGATAGCATTGTACTGTTCTCTGTGCTTGTGGATATACACACCTCCTATCACTCCGGCAATCCTTAGCAAAATGATTGGCCTCCCCACATTTATAGCACACTGGACCTACACGCTTATTACTACCTGGGAGAGAATCTACATTGCTTCCATGCGGTTCGACTGTTGAATGTTGAATGCTAGTTGCTACTGCAATTGGCTCCTGTTCCTTACAGATGTTTCGAGCTCAGGCTAATAACTCGTCAGTTGTCAATTCATCAATTTGTGACGATGCTTGCAGCAGTTTGCTGACCTCCTCAGGTAAGCCTACTAAAAAGGCACATCTTAATATCTTATCGTTAACCCCACCAAATGGTACTGACAACTTTCGTAGGTCGGCTAGGTACACATCAACTGTTTCCTTGGGGTGAAGTCGCCGGCTTGTGAACTGTTGCCATGCAACAAACGGATCTGTACCAAACGCTGTATACAGATTGTGTTTGATTGTATCCCAGTCTGATTCATCCCTGAGTTGCTGGTAGACTGCATAGGCCTCTCCGGTTAACCTCAAAGTAATGACTGTGGCTGGTTCTTTAATTCTTCACAGTATACAGATCTTTCAGCCTTTTCCACCCATTCGACGACAGATGGTCCAGTGGTAGATCCATCAAACTCAGGTATCAAGCGAAAGTCGAATCTGTCCATTTTCTGCCTTTCGAGTCACCGCACACCGAGAGCCGAAATAGCTTATAATTCAATGTAACTTGAGTTTTATTTCTTCCGCCCGCCACACCAATAATTTCCTGGGTAAGGTTAACACTTTTGTCCAAACTTCCAACTTCTGTACACGTAACGCACCTTCTCTCAACTCCCAACGTACTTCTGCTAATTCAACTTATTTCTTTGAAATCCAACTTCAAAATGAACGACCCTCTAAAAAATCAACCCTCTTTTATCTCTGTTGTGGTGGCAACCACTTATTTGCATATGCGAATAACATAACACTATAAATGGCAAGCCTAGGTTGGCCTTGGTGTGTCTTACTCAAATGCCACCGGAAGTGACGCCGAAGAGCGTACATGTCCTCCCACCAAGACTCTCTGACTCGACACCGTCATTTGTACATATTGTAAATATACCTTTTCTTTAATACACTTATTATTGCGTTATCTTGTTGTTTGCGTCTTCATTGTATTTCCTTACTAATTATTGTTCAACCTTGCAACCACAACAGTTGGCGATGAGATATGAAGCGTCAAATATAACAGTTTGACGAAGAACTATTAAAAAAAAAAAAGTACAACGCAAAGGTTGACCATTTTTTTTAAGGAATGCAAAGTGTTGACGAGCAAACGGATTTTATGCTAAAGAGAAGTTTCAACTCAACTGAAAAAAAAAAAACTCTAACGTGGCAAAAGCGACAATTTACGCCGTTTTCTGGGAATCCGACTTGCAAACGAATGTAAAAGTGAATTTTTGTTTTGTCGCTACACGACAAATCTTACTAAAGGACACACTTGCAAACGAAAAGCGAACTTTGTTCTGTCGCAAAAACGACAGGTCAGACCCGTATTACGAAAAGCAAGGAAGTAACCTACGGAAAAATTCACCAGCGGATTCTAATTACTGTTCTCCGTAAACAAAACAACAACTAAAGGACTTTTTAATTAATGTTTTGGTTGACGTCGGTACTAAAAGGAAATACCACAGCTAAAACTAAAATTCAAGGAAAGGATTTTTTTTTCTTGAAGTTGTCACTGAATAACGGATAATACAGTAAAACGTCACGGAAAAAAAAGGTAATCTCAATTTAAGAGGTATTTTAATTACTAAAATACTAGAGAAAAAAAACTCAAAGAACTAAATGTACTGCATACATTTATTCAATTGTGACTCGATTTAAAAAAAAAACCCAAACTTTTATTTTGTGGAAAGAGTTACTTATTAGTAAGTGCCTAAAAACGGAAAGTCAATTCCATTTCGTGATTCCAGATAAACCTGTTTTATTTTTTTTTTGCAGCATGACTCGCAAAAAGAATATATTATTGCAAGCAGCGATATTATTATTGAAAACAGGAGCTTACAGCAATTTGCTTTTTTGTTGTAACCCAAACCGGTGTATATTGTACATGGTACAATATTTTTTTTAACTACACACTAAAAAAACAAAACAAAACAAAAAAAACATGGAAGACTTATCAAAAATGTTCATGCAATTTTTACAAGCACAGGCTGAGCGGGATGAACGCAGACAAGCTACACAAAACGAGCTTTTGCAAACACAAATACAGGCACAGGCTGATCGCGAGGAAAAGAGAGAGGACAGATTATTGAAATGGCAGCAGGAACAAGAAGAAAAGCAGAAAATGGCACAATTAAAGCAGAAAAAACTGCAATTGGAACAGGAAGAAAGGCATAAGAAACTACAATTGGAATATGAAGAAAGACAAGATGAACGTTTTGCTAAAACACTGGAACTACTAAAGAGTAATCGAGAAAATGTCGATAGTGTTAATTTCTCCCATACAACTATTTTTAATAGCATGGACACATTTCATTATGTGCCTGAGGAAGAGAAGAATTTTGAAGCATACTACACAAGATACGAGGATGTTTTTCAACTGGACTGTAAAAATTGGCCAAATAGTCAGAAAGTGAGCCTCTTACTCAGAAAATTGGGTACATCAGAACACAGCAAATTCGTAGATTACATATTACTTAAAAAAACTGCGGAATTAGAGTTCATGGAAGCTGTAAAATTACTAAAAGAATTATTTAATCCAAATATATCTCTTTTTCATAAAAGATGGCTGTGCGTGAATCTAAGAAAGATGGACAACCAAGATTATTTGACATACGCATCAGTTGTCAATAAAAACTGCGATAATTTTAAGCTTGCAGAACTAACGGTAGAAGATTTTAAATGTCTAATCTTCGCTCAAGGGTTAGTTTCCACGAAAAATGCAGAAATACGCAGACGAGTGTTGTCTAAGCTGGAATCTGAGCAAGATTTAACCCTCCAGAAACTAGCAGAGGACTGTGAAAGGGCCATTACACTAAAAAAGGATTCAAAAAATATAGAAGAATCCGGAGTGGCATATGTAAGAAAAGTTAGAAAATCATACGCACCAACCAAGAACTTTACAAAAAAAAGCAATCCAAATGGAACGGGATATTACAAAGATAATAACCATAAATATAGTACAGAATATAACAAGCCTCTTCCTAGATATAACTGTAAGAGATGTGCAGAAAAGCATTGGGAATCAGATTGTCCTTATAAGAAGAAAAAATGCTACATTTGTAAGAAGGTGGGACACAAAAGCGATTGCTGCAGATATAAAGATTACACCAGAAAGAGAGTACAGCAAACAAAATCAAATACAAAATTAGACAAAGATCGGCGAAAATACGTAAAAGTGGAAATATTTAAAACATCAATAAAGTTACAACTCGACTCCGGCTCCGATGTTTCTATAATAAACCTGAATATGTGGAAAAAGTTGGGAAAACCGGCCATGATGAAAACTAGTAAAGCAGCCCGGACGGTAACTGCTGGTGGTATAAAATTTGAAGGAGAAGTTGTCCTCCCGATAAAATTGAAAGGGATTTCGAAGAAATTAAAAATATTCGTACTAAAAAATAGTGAAAATCTGTTTGGAATAGATTATATTGAGAAATTCGGACTATGGGATAAGCCAATCAATACATTCTGTAAAAAATTAGAATGTTCCTCTCCAACAACAATAAATATAAAAGACGATTTAAAAGAATTATTTCCTGAGGCATTCACGACTAACTTAGGTCACTGCAATAAATTCAAGGCCTCGTTTGAACTTAAAGAAAACGCCAGCCCAATTTTTAGAAAAAAGCGAAATGTTCCGTTCGCTGGGTTGGAAAAGATTGATAAAGAATTAAATAGATTGGAACAGACGGGAATTCTATCAAAAATAGAACACAGCGAGTGGGCAGCCCCCACCGTATACGTAAAGAAAAAGAATGACGAAGTTAGAGTGTGCGCAGACTTTTCGACCGGGGTCAACTCCCTATTAAAAGATCACCATTACCCCCTACCAAGCCCAGAGGAAATATTCACGAAGTTGAATGGGGGTAATATCTTCTCCAAGATAGACTTGAGCGATGCGTATTTGCAAATACCGGTCGAGGAGAATTGCTCAAAAATACTATGCATCAATACGCATAAGGGATTATACAAATACAACCGATTGTTTTTTGGCATCAAAGTAGCGCCTGCCATCTTTCAGCAAGCGATGGACACCATGCTAAGTGGTATTGAGTGCGCATGTGCATACCTGGACGACATTGTTGTCAGGAGCAAATCCCTAGAAGAACATAAGGAACATTTGAAACAAGTATTTACTCGAATACAAGAATTCGGCTTTAAAGTAAAAGAAAGTAAATGTGACTTTTGTATGAGCGAGATTAAGTATCTTGGACACATAATAAACAAACATGGACGACGTCCAGACCCAGACAGATCTGCGGCAATAAAAAATATGCCAGCACCCAATAATGTAACAACCTTGCAGAGTTTCTTAGGACTCGCAAATTATTACCAATCTTTTATTGAAGGAATGCATAACTTGCGAGCCCCCTTAAATAATCTGCTTAAAAAGGATACACCGTGGAACTGGACGCAAGAATGTCAAACCGCTTTTGACAAAATAAAGAGCGCACTAACATCCGAATTATTCTTAACGCACTTTGACACAAACTTAAAAATAGTCGTCGCTAGTGACGCTAGCTCCTACGGCTTAGGAGCATGCATTCAACATATTATGCCGGATGGGTCTAGAAAACCAATAGCGAACGCTTCGAGAACGCTGATACCAGCCGAAAGGGCATATTCACAAATCGAAAAAGAAGCGTTGAGCATAATCTTTGCCGTGACTAAATTTCACCGATATTTATATGGTAGACAATTCATACTTGAAACCGACCATAAACCGTTAGTCACGATCTATGGATCAAAAAAAGGATTGCCGGTATACACCGCAAATAGATTGCTGCGCTGGGGTACAATACTATTTAATTACGATTTCCAGTTACAACATCTAGGATCAAAAAAGATTTGCCATGCGGATGGACTGTCAAGACTGATACCACAGAAACACAATCTGGAAGAATCAGTCATTGCAGCAATTCGGACAAATGTTGAAGTAAAAAATATGGTAGCAAACATCATTAAGGAACTACCTGTAACTTTGTCGGACATTAAAAGGGAAGCCGAGAAAGACGAATATATAAAGGACATAAAAGAGAAAATTATAACGGACACAAAGGTGCAGGAAGTTTTCTCCATATGTGACGATGTGTTACTGTACAGCGAGAGAGTGGTAATACCCAAAACATTGCAGAATAGGATGTTAAGAGATTTCCACACAGGACATCCGGGGATAAATCGAATGAAGTCGTTAATGAGAAGCTACGTGTACTGGCGTAACATGGACACTGACATAGCGACAACAATTGATAAATGTAAAGGATGCCAGTTAGCGGCAAAATCTCCACCTATAGTACACAAACCTTGGCCGAAAACCGACCAACCATGGTCGAGAATCCACATGGACTTCGCTGGTCCAGTAGGTGAAAACTATTATTTAATTGTAGTGGATAGTTTCACAAAATGGCCGGAGGTAATGCGTTGTAGGAATCCAACAACGAACAACTCAATAGGGTTCCTACACGAGTTGTTTTCAAGATTCGGTGTACCAGACACACTGGTCACGGACAACGGAACGCAGTTCACATCCGCAGAGTTTAAGGAATTTTGCGACACGTTCCGAGTGAAGCACATCACGACTCCGCCGTATCATCCAAGGTCGAATGGCCTCGTGGAAAGGTTCGTGGACACGCTAAAACGAGCGTTAAAGAAATCCATTGGAACACCAACAGAAAAAGCTTTGCAACAATTCTTGCAAGTATATAGGATTACACCACATCCTAGTACACCATCAAACATATCACCAGCTGATCTAATGTTTGCCAGAAAGGTAAAATCAGCATTTGACAAACTATTGCCAAGGCAGGCAATTATCCGAAACACTACACACACGAGAAGAAAGAAATATAACTCGGAAGATCGAGTATATTTTAAGTGCTACAGAAATAACACATCTTACTGGGAATGTGGAGTAGTGGATAAACACATTGGTGATTGTACATACATGATTAAAGGTCCACAGAATGTACATAAAAGGCACCTAAATCAGATAAAAAACGTCATATCCAAGATGATGATGATACGACAACAGTCGAAGAGGAGGACACCATAGATATCATATACGAATCTTTTAATTTGGAACCGCCTCAAAATGCACCTGAACCCCGAAGATCAGGTAGGAAAAGAAAAGTGAATGAACCATTAATGGTAAACCCAAAAAGAAAAAGATATTGAAATCTGTGTGACTTCAAATCTTGGGAGGGGGGGTGTTGTGGTGGCAACCACTTATTTGCATATGCGAATAACATAACACTATAAATGGCAAGCCTAGGTTGGCCTTGGTGTGTCTTACTCAAATGCCACCGGAAGTGACGCCGAAGAGCGTACATGTCCTCCCACCAAGACTCTCTGACTTGACACCGTCATTTGTACATATTGTAAATATACCTTTTTCTTTAATACACTTATTATTGCGTTATCTTGTTGTTTGCGTCTTCATTGTATTTCCTTACTAATTATTGTTCAACCTTGCAACCACAACAATCTCCAACCAGGAGCATCTCATTTGCATATCAGGTGGTCACATCGCAGGCATATAAAGAGATAAGGCAGCCATTTTTGTTTCTTTCTTCTTCATTCATTTCATTCTATGACCGACCCATTGAATTATTCACACGTGCTAATTAGGTAAGTCGCACGTTTTCCTACATAAACTTAATACCATTTTAAACAAATAGTATTACAACACAATAGAATTATAAACACAACACCATTATAAATACAATCACATTGTAAGCAAAACAGAATTATAAACACAACAACATTTGAAAGAAATAATAATGTAAACAGAATAACATTATAAACACAACAACATTATAATACAAGCATTACAAACACAACAGCATTTTAAGTACAATAACATTATGAACACAATAATATTATAAACACCACAGGACTATGAATATAATAGCATTATAAACACAATAAGTATTAGTACAACAGCATTTTAAACACTATTGCATTATAAACACAATAGCATTGTGAATACAATAACATTGAAACACAACAGCATAATAAACACAACAGCATAATAAACATAATCACATTATAAACACAACAGCATAATAAACATGATCACATTATGAACACAACATCAAAATGAACATAACCACATTATAAACGCAATCGAATAATAAACATAATCACATTAAAACACAATAGCATAATAAACATAATCACATTAAAACGCAATAGGCTAATAAACATAATCACATTATAAACATGACAACATTATAAACACGACAGCATAATATACATAATCACATTATAAGCACGACAGCATAATAAACATAATCACATTATAAACACGACAGCATAATAAACATAATCACATTATAAACACGACAGCATAATAAACATAATCACATTATAAACACAACAGCATAATAAACATAATCACATTATAAACACAACAGCATAATAATAAACATAATCACATTATAAACATGACAGCATAATATACATAATCACATTATAAACACGACAGCATAATAAACATAATCACATTATAAACATGACAGCATAATATACATGATCACATTATAAATACAACAGCATAATAAACATAATCACATTATAAACACAACAGCATAATAATAAACATAATCACATTATAAACATGACAGCATAATAAACATAATCACATAAACATCCGATTTGGTAAAAGAGTAATATGCCATTTTTTGAGATAACATTTTATTTATTAAACATTTTCAATATGAAGTTTAAAGATTATCACACTTCTGGTAAATCACTGATCCTCATCAATGTCATATCAGTGACGTGAACATGGATAAAAATCGCTCACACCATAACCAAAAATAATAAAAGTGTCAAATTCTGCATGATAGTTAAACGAACTTTAACATTTTTAAAAAGTTTTATTTACCATTAAAGATAAATCAGTTTTTGTTTTATTTTTAAATGCGTGTGCCGTGTCAACATGAGAAGGAAAGATGAAATCATTAATTTATTTATGAGATGTTCGTAGTTCTTGGAAACAGTTTCTTGGAAATAAATGTTAGGTTTTTACAACCAGGAATAGTCGTGAGGACCTTATATATATATTTCTTAAATAGTGTCTAATAGAACTTGAGTAAAAGAACTGTACCAAAAAGAGGAAAAGAGAAAAACCTTCCTCCGACTGAGGCAATCATGTTTTCTTTAGAGAAAAATGTTTCTTCTTTTTTTAACAAAAGGAAATAAAATTTGTTATATTAGTTAATTTCAGTGATATGATAATTTTGCTCCATAAATGACATGATGTGACAAAAAGTTATTTTTGGAAGAATTAATAATCCAGTGAGGTTAAGAGGCTTTAGGTGCATGTTGCATGGTGCGTGGCGTCAATGTTAGTGATTTTACGTCAACGAGATGGAGTCGAAACAACGCATTGTTCATTCATGGTACTGCGTCCTGAACTGAACTGAACAAAAATCTGACTCAACTGGTTTGGATTTCGCGCGCAGTGCCCTTTATATGCTTCTGGGTGGCTCCCAGTGAAGGCTGTTAGAAAAAGATTTTAGAAAATGTTTTCTTCGAGTGTTGATTGGACAGAAAATGGACACCTTATCACATGGTATTGCCTTGTCCTATGTCCGTGCAAAGAGACAGTTTGCTTTTTACTTCTACAGAATTTGCGTGGGTGGATACAACAAATGAATGCAACTGAAATGTTCTTTATCCACCCATTTTAATGACTCTGCATATTGCTACAAATGTTAACAAAGAGAAAAGTGTTTTTGTGCAAGCAATAATTGTTTGCATAACCGAGATTAAGGATTTATGTTTTTCTTTAGCAAGTAGTCATATTCATTCAAAATAAACTAATAGCATCAATAAATGAGCATAGACTTTTTCCCATAAGAGTGCCGTACCTCATAGTACAAACCACGATGTCAAAGTTATAGACACTTTACTGTTTCAGTTGTCAAGTAAACACGTTTGCTTGTACAAATTAAGCAAAGACAACACATGATGAATAATGTGTCTCTTGTATCATCTTGGTTGTTATATTCACAACGTTTGTAATCCCTGACCTTTTTCAAATGATCTGTTCAAACTTAAAAATCTTTATGCCAAACTTGGGTAGCTAAATGGAATTTCGAACTGAACGCTTTATACGATTTTATATGATCCATAGGAAGTAGATTGTTCTCATTCCTTCAATCATGGCAGGGTAAAAATATTTGCATATAACAAACAAGATGAGAATAGTAGTTCAAATAGTTCAACTTATAATCTCTAACTAAAAAATTCTGAAATGTAATACGTCTTTTCTCTCAACATGTTGAATTGAAGCTAAACATGAAATTCTAAACTAAATTAATTTTTAAATATTTGCAAACTTCTGCTAAACAATAATTAATAAAAAAGCTATTCATGACAATTTTGAAACCGTAGCTCAGCCTGCCTTCTATCTGGAGTTTGCAGCTGCTATTAGCATTCATTTTACACTTCCGACAAGATAAATGGCTATATAATTAATATGAGTAGAACTAATTATTTTTCTCTGTTTTTTTATTCATTGAACTAATTCCAGGGATTTTGTGGTGTCACATTATCTGTCTCTGATGGATTACTTCTGCTTGGCAATCCAAATATTGGTGTTGCCAAATACAAAGAATGTTACTACACTTTTGCATCAAAAGAAGCAGGACTTGCATTTGCCAAAGACCCAGAAAAGTAAGGAATCTTTTTGGCACCATTGCGTTGTATTTTCAGCAAACAATTCCTGTCTCTCTCTCTCTCTCTCTCTCTCTCTCTCTCTCTCTCTCTCTCTCTCTCTCTCTCTCTCTCTCTCTCTCACACACACACACACAGAGGAAATGTTCAGGACAAATTTGACACCTTTTGGAAAGTAAAGAAACACATCTTAGCTTGGCCAATAATTAATGAAGTCTAAAAATTAAAAGTGATTCTTTTAGAGCATCTTTTGCCAAATACAGCTCACTTGAAAAAGCTGCCCTAAGTCTCCACCACAGGCTTAAGGTAGAGCCTAAAGCAATATCCTTTGAGAGACTCCAAAACACCTTGATCCTAGCAATCACCTCACCCTTTGTATTGCAGTGTTGTTGCAAAGAAAAAAAAAGAGTCCACAAAACCTCAGCTCACTGCAGCAGCGTCGTCCGTCAGTACTTTCCGTAGACTCATTTTCACGTCTGTCCCCATCTGCTCCAGTGACCTGTTTTTATAAAAGACAGAGTCTTCCAAATTTGCATATGTGTGTGAGAGCACGCAAGATTCCATGAGACTGCATTGTTATATAAGGCTTCAGGCGTCATCTTGGACCCTTTTCAGCATCATGACGCTGTGTCGGTAAAGCGCACACTGATGCTGTTTAGGAGATAAGCCTGCATTCCCACAATTTCCGCCACATGCAGCAAGTAAAGTTTATATTTTTCTCAACTATGTCCATCACATATAATAGTCCAGGAGATTGTAATCATGTTGGGACTGGTGAAATCGTCAAAGTTCACAGACTGCCATTTCAAGATTTTCTCAAAGGTGCGACACAGAGTTGAGTCCTACTTTCACACACATATATTCGACTGTAGTCGCCCTTTTCACTCAGTATTTAACAATAGTGGAAAGCAATTCAATATAGTAATCTATATTGAGTTAGAATCCCTTTCCCAAAATATGGGACAGTATGACATGACTTTTGCTGAAAACACATCCCAAGAGCATCACAGTTTGAGAGAACTTGGTCTTCATGAAGAGCGTAATTTTGATTGTAGGCTACTTGTTGTTCTGTGCATTTTGTAACTAATGCTGAGAAGAATCTGAGCATCTACAGCTTGATTGGGTGTTTGACCATGTTGAGAATGTTCTTGAGTTTTGTAAGACGGTTTTCTTGGGTATTAGTCTTGGCAAAGAGTAGTTGGCTCTTGCAACTCTTGTATGAGGAATAGCAAATATCCTTGTTTAGTGTTTTTTTTTTTTTTTATATATTAACCACTCCAATGCTTATTGCTCTCACCAAAGACTACCTTGCCTTGCCTGGATATTGCTGTATGTTTGTTTTTGTCAATTTCTCAAAAAATTTGATTGTGGGGGCATAGTCAGAATGTTATGATCCTTCTTGCTAGCTTTTGCTTCCACATCTCTGTCACAATTCTTTAAATCACATCTCACGTCACAGCCACATCTAAGATTTCTGAATTTTAAAATCTCGCATGAATCATCATAATGCAAGTGCAATATTGGATTGCTTTCTTGTCATTTATCGTATCTTGCCATCAAACATTACAGAGAAACAGTTAACTGTTGCACTTCACTGCTATTATATACTTCAAATAGTGATAAAATGAAAGAATATAAAATATTTTCACATTTATCCCGAATATTCCATATATATAAATTACATTAAAATTCCGTCATATATATATATTGTACATTTTTAAACTTAAGGGAAATGATTCAGTATTATATTCTTCAAAATGAGTTATCTGCTTTACTGATGTAACTTTTTAAGGGATTATTTAAAATGTTGTATATTGACATTCGTTTAGGTCAAACTAAGTAATTTTCAAAAAAAAAAAAAAATTGTAGTGCAGCAGGCTATTAAAAAGTGGAAAATGTCTAATCAGAAGAAAAGTTTCATTTGTTAGTTGAAATGCTGTTTGAGATTGACTGAAAATACAATGTGATATTAAATATTCAAATATTGAAGGAATTTTGCTACATCAAATTAATATGATAAGATGGCATATTTCAAATAGTTGTGTTCTCCAGAAGAGAATTTATAACATAATTTATGTGGTTCTAATTTATAACAGTTGTCTATGGATTACTTTATGATGACTAAATCATCATTGTTCTGGTGGGACAGACATACACATGATGCAATAAATCTTTTAAACGTGAAAATTATTTTATTTTCAAAAAGATTGACTTTAACATATATATCATTCAACCACGGTAGTGGTTGAATATATGCTTAAGTCCGAAATTGAATGAATCGAGACACATTCAAACCCCCACCACTAATTCCGTTCGCAACCAAATTTCAATCAAGTTATATAGAACACCTCATTAGCTACATTTTTAAAAAAAATTTCGAAAATTGGTTCAGTAAAAAAAAAGTTACAACAAAATATGTGGGTTCACAAACAGGAGAGTAAGTACATAAGTGACTAACGCTTTTTTTTATTTTGCATAACTTTTTTGTATATAAATATTTTTTACTGCGATTTTGCCAATATGACATGTTAGCGTAACGGTTAGAGTACTGGGGGTTGGTGGAAAGATTTTAGGTTCAATCCCGTGTATCGTTTTTTTTTTATAATTAAAAAACCGAACTATTTTTTTATTATAATAACTAATTTTCTTTTAACTCTCCTTATGATTTTATAGCAAAAAATGGTGAATTTATCGATTAAAAATTTTAGTGAATTCTATGATATACATATTCTTTGAATGAACTCAAATTTTTCGTTATCACATTTGATGAAAAATGTAGTCCCATTTTGGCAATGCGTCTGACCAATGATGCTTTTGAACCCGCGACCAGCACTGCGATGTCATCAGCAGCAGCCTGGGCATAAATATTCCTATTTTTAAACTCCTTTAAAAGAGGATTCAGCCTACAGTTCCATAGTAAAGGTGATAAAATCCCACTTTGGGGGTTTCATTTAACTACTTCCCTTTTAACAGTTGCCTCAGTAGTTCTACTTGAACTGTTCTGTGCCTCACCATATACTCAATCCATCGGATGAGTACTGGTGGCACATTGATTTCTTGTAGCGACTTGAACATGCTACTGAAGGGTATGTTGTCAAAAGCTCCAACGATATCTAAAAAGACACCGAGTGCCATCTTCTTTTTTGTTAGTTTACGCTCTATACAGATCACGAATTCATGAACTGCAGTCTCGGTAGAGACCCTGGCTCGGAACTACTGTGATTGAATGATAAATATTGCATAAATGTGTGTTTGAGAGATAATTTTTTTTCGACAATCATTAATAAATATTATAAATTTATATATTAATACAATAGCAATGCCTTGAAAAATCATGGATTATATGGAAAAATGCGCGCATGAAAAGTAATATTCTTAAGATTTTATTAAACCTGGAAAAGTAAAGGACAAGAAATTCAACCTGGAAAAGTAAAGAACAAGATATTCTAGTAAAGTAAAAAATAAGAATTTTTTAGACTTAAAATATTGCAGCTAAAAATAAAATTTGAATATTGATAAATATTTTATTTATTATTTGCATATGTTGTTGTTTATTGTTGAGTTAGAAAGAATTAAATGATCCTAATTATGATATAATAAAATTATTAATTTTTATGTAAATTATAAAATTATTGATTCCATCTACTAACTAACTAACTAATGAATTAATTTGATTCAAACAATTTTCACTACATAAATATATGCAAATAATAGGGGGGAAATAAGTTCAATCCAGCGACTGACACCCTTTCCAACTCAACAATAAACAACGACAACTATTACGACTCTTATATCAGGTTTAATAAAATCTTAAGAATATTACTTTTCATGCGCGCATTTTTCCATATAATATATATATATATATAACGCCAGGTCTCTCTCTATTTTTTCGCTGTTTTATATATATATATATATATATATATATATATATATATATATATATATATATATATATATATAACTTTCTTTTGTTTTATTTATATTTAAAATGTATCCAACCATTTGATTGGCAGATTTATCATTTGTGTCGGAGAAATTGCTAAATACCATCCTGAATTAATCCAACTTTTGCAGCTTCAAAACCAGTTTTCCACCATAACACCACAGGTAGGAAAGATTGTTTGTCAGGCAATATATATTTTTTTGAATATTCATTTTACAGCACCCCTCCTCCTCTCTCTCCATATTCATGTATTTTCACTTTTTCCTTGTCAAGGGTGGTTTTTTGATATTTTGCAAGCTCATTCTCCAGTCCTCATTTTTCTCCAAATTCTACTTTGCTGCACAGTTTTGTCCAATCATTTGCTTCCAATACTTCTATAAATAATTTATAGGAACTATTACGACTCTTATATCAGGTTTGTGTGTATGTGGCGCGAACACACAGACACAAATTGTAAAAGGGAAACAATAGAAAAAATTATCATCTCTTTTTATCTCATCTTCAGCAGACAGACAGCGACACTGATTTCCCTTTTCACTTTTCTTTCTCTATTTCCATTTTCTTTTTTCTTTCTCTATCTTTTTCACCTCGACACAACAATGAACATATGCTGTACATGCACGCTCAAAAAAAAAAAAAGAAAAATACACGCACACAGAAGAAAAATTTTTCATCCATACATGTGCAAATATTCGAAGTAAACCTAGTTTAATTTCACCTAAAAAATTAATGGACTGCACTGAATAATTAAATTAATTTCACCAACAACATTAATGAACATATCAAAACTATACCTGATCACGTGTACACACACACACACACACACACACACACACACACACACACACACTTATTCTTATGTTTTTCTCATTGTTCATAATAAATATATTGCTTGTATATATGTAAATCAGTACTATGGTTTTTCTTATTTTAATGTCAGTCGAGAACACGCATATTTATCGTCTACATGTGAAGAGTCATATGAAGAAATGTTATTTCTCATAAAAGATAAGACTCCTTATAGATGTCAAGTGTAACTATTGCAAAGTCGAAGTTTTTATTGTGGTTTAAAAAGTTAAAAGCCAAAGAGGAAATCCTGTAAATATGGATGTTTTAATATTTTAAAGATTTATTGAATACTTTTCAGGGCAAAACTTCTATTGGCAGCCACCAAAAAGTGACTATTAAATGTGACAGTGGGACACAAACTGATACTCATTTCATGGAATCAAATATTGTCAAGTCTTATGAATGGAATGAATGGGAACTACGAAGAAAAGCCATTAAACTGGTAAGTGCTTGAATGGCTTTATGCATATGTGTATACTATGTGTATTGTGGGAAAGTGTATGTGTTGCGTTTGTATTTTCACATTTAATTTTGTTGTTGAATAAACTAAAAGTAAAATATCTCATAAACATTTATTTGGATTAGAAATTGATATTTTCCTTTTTTTGTTTTTTTATGTTTAATGAATGGTCCAGCACGTGCTTTACTCCTCACTTTGAGTCCAGGTGAAATTCCTATCTCGCATTTTGGAAGTTTGTCTTTCATGGTCATTTGACCTCAAGATGTCCAAAGCTACCATAAGCATCAGTTTACTTGATAATCATTCAAACAAAAATAGAAAGGAAAAAATAAAACGAATTAATAAACTTACTCAAAGTATGTCATATTAAAAATACTTTAAATCAATCAATATTTTAATCTGTTTTTCTTTTAGGCGAATTTACGGCAGAAATTGACGCATTCAACACAAAGTAACCGAAGCAATTTTCGTCGTGATTCGGCCACTCAAGTTTACTTACCAAAGTGAGATATTGATTTATTTTGTTTTTTGGTGCATTTGATTGTTTTATCGGGTTAGGCATTTCATTTTAGCAGTGCCTAACTTTTCATTTCAAATCTGATGAGCACTCAAAAAGTACAAAGTTAGCTTCATAAAACTGAACAACTTGAACTTCTTATTTGCAATCATTCACTTACCAAACATTCTTACGTATAAGAAATGTAAAGTCACAAATTTTAGAAAACATTTTTTTTTATGAATTTAAATGAGAAAATTTGAAAACCTGAAAATGTGAAATAATAAAATTATTTTTATTTACTTTGTTGTTGTTAAAGTTCGGATTTTCGCAAATAATGTGGCTTTATCAAGGAGATGTCCAATTAAGTTTTTTTTTTCTTCTTCATAATGATGTAATAAGAGGTCGAAGCCTCCCGAAGAGAAAATATGTTTAAATCCTTGTGTGTAAATAAAAATGATTTTAATATTTCTCAACATTTTCAGGTTTTCAAATTTTCTCATTTAAATTCTTAAATATATTTTAAAAATGGTAATTGTGGAAAAAAAAGTTGAAAAAAGAAAAACAAAACAGTCAGATATATCGTGTAAAAGTATCACTATATGGAGTGAAAGATAAGAATTACTGCCGTAGGGAAAATAGCACATTGCAGTCAACAAACCATTTACAATAAGGATTGATTTTTGCCATTAAAAGACACACAGCAGGGTTCATATGATAAAAAAAAAAAAAAAAATCTTTGGAATTCTTTCATTGTTTTTGATATTTTGAAATGTTAATGAAAGGCATTTACACGTATTCTTTGAATTTGAATGTTTGATGAAAGAAAAAGTGATAAAACATCCAGAGTTTTTGTAAATATAATCACAAATACACTCGCATCAAAGAAAATAACTTATGTTGATTAGTAAAGGCATGTCTATTTAATTCATATAAGATCCATCCAGTAATCAAAGCTATACATATAAGGATACATATACAGCTATACATATAAGGATGCAGCAAACAAAAGTATCATTAAACCACACAAACAGAACTATAAAAATCTCTGACATCAGGATCAGAAAAATCTTCTAAGGAGATAGCCTAACTCTTTTACTTTTCTGCCTGGCTATTATGCAAGCTACTCAATAAAAATCAGATTGTCTACAATCTGAGCCAGGGCTACCAACAAGACCTGAAAAAAAAAACGTCAATGACCTGCTCTTTACAGATGACCTCAAAGTGTATGCAAACTCAAATGCTGACTTAAATCAACTCTTGCAGGTCGTAGATAACTTCTCCAGATATTGGAATGGAGTTTGGTTTGGACAAAGGTGCCAAATATTCCATTAGAGCTGGGAAGAAGGTCCAAATGGAAAACATACAGTTTGCTGAAAATACTGACATCAAGGACGTAGAAGAGCAGAAAGATACAAATACCTTGTCATTGAAGAGAATGCTTTAATTCAGCATGTCAAGATGATGAGAGAAAAAAATGACTGTGAATATATGTGCCGTGTAAGGAAAATCTATAAAACAAAATAAATGCAATCAACCAGTTAGTCATACATGTGATAATATATAGTTTTGGCATTATCGACTGGACACAAAAAGACTAGACACTAAAACGAAAAAAATGTTAACACTGAACAGAATAACGTACAGAAACCAATGTCTGCCCAGGCTATATCTGCCTGGAGGAGCAGGAGGTATGAGTCTCTCAGAGATTAACCATCAGTATCATGCCACTATTGTGAGGATCGGGTAATATTTGATAAGTTCTTAAAATCCAAACCTCAAAATCGTACATTAACATCACGAAACGCCAAACTGGCCAAAAATTTTCAACAAGACTGTCTTACAAATTAGACGGAAACAAGCCTGCTACAGAAATAGCCCAAACTAGTCACCAAAAATACAGCAAGAACTTCCATTGAAAAAAAAAACTGAAAGAATGGTCTGACCAACAACATGCCAAGTATCTTTTGGGTGAATTCAATCATGTATAGATAAAAAAAGGTTAAAAAGAGGAATGCTCAACTATAATCAAGAGAGTATTATAATGGCTGGCCAAGATCAAGAATTGATGACAAATACTTTTTAAAAGATGGTTTGAGCAATGACAACAAGTACAGTGTGATCCACCTGCATCCAGCTGTAAGATTCTGCTGAGGAATGTCTATTATAAGATGGAGTGTGTAAATATCTCAACTGCACAATCTATAAAAAGTCGAATATCAAGTATACCAGAAAGAATAGTTGGAAATAAGTCAAACACCATCCACTAGGACTATACGATTTCTACAGCTGCATACCTTGAAAACTGAGCTATAAAACCTGACATAGGGATATGAGAGAAAAAGGAGGACAAGCAATCTTGGTAGAACTTAGTGTCTCCAATGATGCTGGGTTAAACAGAACCGAGAGAGAAAAGATAACGAAATATCAAAGTCTTATGACATGAAAAGAAACTGGAATATTAGAAAGATCTCTATCATTCCAGTAATTGTAGGGGCAACTGGACTCATGAAAAATAATTTTCAAAACTACATGACAAATACACCCAATAAACTAAGTGCAAGAGAAATTCAAATAATTGCACTTAAACGGATGTTCAGAAACTAAAAAGACCTCTCGGTTGGTATATATAAGATAGTGAGTGAATGTTTTGCATCTGGTAGGATGCCCCATCCCCAGTTTGAACAAACTGATAAAAAATAGAAAAAAATATATAGATAATTCTAATGTGACACTTTATTATTTGTTAAATATTTTTCTTGAACGTATTAGTTGTTTTGTCTCCAATACAAATATTGTATCCTATGTGATAAGAAATCAGATTGAATTCCTTTTCTTTTTAAATTATCATTCGCCATTTTTAAAGAGTAGCAGATTTGTTATGATTATTTGTATTGATTTGAACTGATTGATACTGAGCTTTTTGCAGTTCAATGATCTTTATGCTATGCTACAAATTCATATTTGATTATTTCTTATTTTTTGTCACAGAACTAAAGAGGTCCAGACAAAGTCTGAGCACTATAGTAACATTCCAAAACCCCAAGTGTACATTGCTGGTCTTCGAGGATGCAAGACAGGGGAACCAACAAAGATGGAAAAAATAGACCTTACACTCCATGTGGCAAATAAATGATAATGCATCTATCAATATTTATATTTCTGCTATTTTAGATGATTAAAAAATGTTGCATCAATTGATTTCTTTGTCATTCATTGTTTATTTTTTTACAAAATTGAATAGCATTTATAGGAAATTATCTTTTAACATAGAACGATATCTTGTTGGATTTTCAAAGTCATACCCAAATAGCATTTAAGCTGACAAATCAAACTTTGCTACTAACTATTTTCATTTGTTATTGCTGTACCATGTTATTGATAATAAAATAACATATTTCATTCCAATTTATTTCAAACATTACTTAATGAGGCCCAAATGACTGCTAATATTTATCATTTTTAAAAAAGCACTTAAATCTTCAAATCAGCAAAATGGATAACTCATATTTAACATTGAAAAATACAATATGATCTATCTTACAGCTGCAATTTTATTTGTTTTTTTTTTGTATAAAACTTAAAAAAATTAAAAACTAAAATATTTAGCTGTATCTCGAGCAACACTGGCAAACCTAGTTTGTTATAAGCATTTTTTGCATTTTTTTTATTGCTTTCCTCCCCTGCATATATTTTTTTTAATTAGTTTCATTAAATTGTGCAGCTAGCTTGTCATAAACAAGAAAACTGCAGTGTTAATGAAAACTAGATATTCTTACTTTTCTGAAGAGTTGAAACTGATGTTTTAAATTGACGAATACTGTTTTGTGCAAAAAACAAACAAACTGATGCATACAAAAAATACAAAAAATAACTCCGAGTGAGCAAAGCAATCTTCTCTTCTTTTTCACAAAATTACAATTATGTTCCGTTGCAAAAAACAAACCCGTCTTTATATGCAGACTTTTAATTGTGACAATACCACAATTTGCATATCTCTCTTTTCTTTGTACTGGACGGATGATCACATAGACAAGCGGTGGTTGTCTTTGTTGGGTGCTTCTTTGCAGTTGTGGGGCCTCTTCAGAACCGTGGGCTTCCTCAGGAGCATGCGCGTCTTCTACTCCTGTCTCATGATCATCTTCAGAGTCTGTTTCGTCATCGGATATCAGACTTTCTGACATGCTCTCCAAGGATGTTGTGCTGTCGGAATCTTCTGATGAGAGTACGTGGTATAAAGGTGTCATGTCTACTGAGAGATCATATTCCCTCACTAATTCTTTGAGGGTATCCAGTCGTCTTCTAATGAGCATCTCACTAACAGCCTTGGTATGAACTCACGGTTTCCCGCCGAGAGTTTCTAATATCCAGTTATGCACACATGCAGAGTTGGTCTTAAGGTGCAACACCTTATTCTGCCACTAGAATGACAAGTTAATTCCCCTCAACACGGCATCTAATTCAGCCAGATTAATATGCTATGCATTATTCTCAGCCAACAAGCATCCTCCACCACAGTTCCATCTCTTTCTAATGCCACTCCAGTCCAGTTGCTCGCGCGCTGACATCAACCCATATGGTCAGTTCCCGGCACTCCATGAACCAGTACCCACAATCTGGATCATTCCGGTTTACTGCATCTACCGTCTTGCACATCATATGCCGGAGTAGGGAGTCTGTCACCTTATCATTCCAGCCGTTTTTTATTGAACAAGCTCTTTTCTTTATTACTCTGCATGCCACACACAGCCACGCACAGATTGGGAAGTGTCCCACAAGCTTTCCACATAAGGAAAATACAGTCTATCGGGTTATGATATTGGGAATTTCAGGGATTGCTTTCCGTCATTTCCAGTGCAGGGACCATGGTCTTGTAAGACTGTCAGTCCCAGCACATATGCACCATCCCCAAGTCGTTCTGGATCCTTGCATTCTAGTCCGAATCAAGCTAAATGTTTCTAGACTCTAGAAGCAGGTACAACTTTTTCAACAAAGACATCATCGATGTATGTCCATGTTGCACAGTCCACAGCTTCTTCCTGTGATAGCACTCTGCTAACAATAGCCTTCATTATGAAGGGAGCTACATTCACGCCAAACTCTAAATGTGTCAAACAGTATCTATTTCCATCGACCTCTACTGTCTGGTATGACCACAGTGTCTCGTCGACTCATACTTGGAGATATGCTCTCTGGAGCTCAAGTAGTGATGCGTTTGGCCCTTTTTTTGGTGCTACTCATGCATCTTGGCAGCGCAAACATCTGCATTCACCGTGAATGCATCTATATGATTGTTCAGTTTGTGGTAGTCCATCACTGGTCGCACTTTTCTAAGTAAAGGGCCAATGCATCCCCCTCCAGATACAATGGCAACAGGCTTGCCACATCATCTTTCTTTTGGAGTTTAATGACCAACCTTAACTTCATTAGCCATGCTACTACATCTCCTTTGTCAATAGATGGCTTCACCATGTCGCTACTTTATTGTATTTGTGCCATGATAACGGCCGGAATAGCTTCAAGAGTTGAAATTGAGGTTTTAAATTTGGGGAATACCGTTTTGTGCACAAAAACAAACAACAAAATCCGTCGTTCTTTTTCCTCCCTCTGAAGCATACAAAAAATAATTCCGAATTAGCAAAGCAATCTTCTCTTCCTTTCTTCTTCTTCTTCTTCTTCTTCTTCTTCTTCTTCTTCTTCACAAAATCACAATTACATTCCATCGCTCTCACATAAAAAAAAAAAATCCTTATATGCAGACTTTTTATCGCGACAATACCACAATTTGCATATCTTTCTTTTCTTTGTACTGGACGGATTCCAGGTTTGAATGACGGTGTTTTTTGTACACATCCTATTTTGTAACCTCAGTAGAATCAATGAAGTGTTGTTCAGTTCGGCTACAGTTTCGCAATAGTATTGTGTGCTTTGTATATTTTATTAACTGTACTGTTATGCTTTTTTTCAAAATTATTATTTTTATATGATTTTTACAAAATGAATTATTTATGTTTTTAAGGTAATATTATATTATTCTCTGTTTATAAAATATTTGGATGTAAATAACTATAAAAAATGTCAATCTTTTAATACATGAGGATTTGCTAAGAATTTTAAAGCAAGTTTCCGTGATTTTCTATTCAGCAGTTTTAATGCTTCCAAATTGATTTTAAATTTTGAAAAGCCCTTCTTTATTTTACAACTATTAATACAAGATTAAAATGGATTATTTGTTTATTAAGAAACTAAAATTTATTGTAGTGTGTTGAATTTCTCATTAAATGTTAAAAACAAATAAGATTTAAAAATTTCATTTGTATTTTTATTTCAATATATAATCGATTAATGATAAAGAAATAATTCAGTGTGAAATAATCGTCTCATACTTTTTTTTTATATTAAACATGTATTTTTATTTATATTTGTTAAGTTTGTCAAACTATATCAACTTTATTTAAAAAAGAAATGAGATTGAAAGGCAAATTATTATTTATAATCACATCTTCAGTTCCACCAAAAATTGCTGCATAATTGCATAGACATATGTTTTATTGAAAGTGGGTACTTTTTATACACCTTTGTCAATTGTGCAGTAAAAGTTAACAAGAAAAATAAAAGTGGTGAAAAGAATTTACAACAAATAACTTTTACCAAATGCTAGAAAAATGTCGTCTTCTAGCGACCTGCATAGAATTTTGCTTTGTGAAGTTTTTTAATTTTTTTTTTTTTTCAGATTTTGTATTGTTTCTTAGAAAGCTTGTAAAAATAGGGACTTGAGTTGGAGTCAATTATTTACTTGATGTTAAGATTGATTTCATTAACTGAAAAGTCGAAAATTAAATAAAAATACAATTAATAAATGTCACCTATTAATCAAATATTTCATTTTCAATTTGTACATTTTAACTTACTGAAACATTTTAATTTTTATTTCAAAATACTTTGCACCATACTAAACCAAATCCTAGCAAAATTGTCGTCCATATTGAAAAACATGCTGGATTGGCTAAGTAAAAGTGACAGTAACAAATGAATAGATAATAAATATTATTATTCATAAACACACGTGAAAATCATATAGATAAATAGAAAAGTAAATTTTCTTGCATTTGGTAACTGTCATTTGTCGTCTCTTTGTTGTTTTATTTTTAGCGTTTTTACCTCATTTTCTCTTGTCAACTACACAATCTCCACACTTTTACCAAAATAACTTACTTTCATGATATCACATTCTTCGGATGTTTTGGAAATAAATAAAAAATTTGTAAAGAATAATTACAAAAAATGATTAATTGTTTAACAAACTTTGACCCCAGACTTGTTTTCTTCTAGCGGATTTCACTTTCAGGGTTACTCGAAGTTCCACTACAAACACTGGAACGATTGTTTAGTTCTGTTGGATGCTGAAAATCTATTGGAGCAATTTTTATTTTTGTTTTGGTCAAAAGTACATTTTTTGAGGAACTGAAATTTGCCAACTTTAAAACAATATTATGTCCAACTTTGCCCTTTTGTGAAGAGGCAATCGTTTTATTGGCTAGGAAGAAAAGGTAGTATCTGTTCTGATCCTGCACTCGATCAGTGAAAGAAGTTCTTCTAGACTGAGGCAATTTTTTTTTCTGAATGGATGAAGAGATAAAGATGAAGTCGTATTTGAAAACATGAAGACAAAAGAACAATAAAAAGCAATACCGACAGAAATGTATCTTACCTCAAGATCTTTTGTAAGCAAAGAAAGGAAAAGTTGGATGCTATTTTATTTAAAAAAAAACACACAAAACAGGACATCTGGGAATGTTTAGATCTAATGGAAAAGTGTAGTAGTTTCAGGAATCTTCTCTGGCTTCAGGGTGCCTGGTTCGAGTCCTCCCAGATTTTTCATTCATTTTCACTCATACTTTTGGGAAATATACCATACACGCAGCTACAGATTAAATAGTAGGGTAGACTGCAACTAATCTTGGAGAAGGAAAATTCCGAAATCAAATCATCTTTCTCTGCCTATCCTGGCATTGTTTCCAGCTATCTTGAACTTTTCCTGGCCACTAGACTCAAGCAATGTCAATTCAAGAGAGATACATTGGGTATTGTGCACCCTTTGTTTCAGTATAGACTTCACGTGCTATCACCCTTATAGGGGTTATCCATTGTCTTTTGAGACTGAAAGGAGGCCAACAATAGAAAATATATGAAAGCGAAAAACGTGTATTCCATTTCTCCCAATGTTTGGGTACTTAATTTGGAACACTCTTTCTTTTCTTGTTTTATAATTTCTTTCATAGAGTTTGTAATGGACACTTTAAAACTCAAGATTCACATACGAATCCTATGAAAAATTATTCATTCAAAATACTCTAATTATTCTGATACTGATTTTTAAAAAAAATTATTTTGAAATTTATTTTATTATCTTTGAAAGTTATTTCAATGGCGTTTATATTTTATTACTTTATTATACAAATTGAGCAAAACAATAAAGATTTTTCGGCCATTCATTCTACGTTCAACAGATACAAATAAGAATTGGTGTTCCAACAAAAATTATTTGTGCACCAATCAAGTAAGTTGAATGCAAGAAAACCATTTTCGTAGAAGAAGCCTTGGCTATTGAATATAGTCAGATTCTATGATTTACTAGCTGATCACTCCGACGTTTGCTTGGGGAAAATATGTTGAACATATAAAAAAGCAGTCATTATTTTTACTTAGATTTACAGGTTTAGTAAAAATTAGAATTGCTTATGGGGCAAAATAGAGAAAATAACAAAAACATTGTTTAAAAAAAGAAACTAGTTATAACTTACGTGGCAACATTTAACAATAATCAATCCTGGAAAAAAGAAACATCAAGGAAAGGATAAAAATAGTCAACTCATCAATATTTGCTAATTTTGAGTTGATTTAAAATTGCTCTCCATTTCTAGCAGTCTGTACAAATTGTCAAATTTCCAAATTTCGAAATAATAATTAAGTTTTGATGAGTTTTCTATGTTGAAAAAACATAGTATAATTTTCAATGCATCACAAGTTTTAGGAGGAGAAGGAGAATCCTTTCTCTTGTCGTGAGTCTGTGCATGTGGAACGGGGGGTGGGGGTGAGTGTACCTCCCAGTTGTCAAATAATCACTTCCAATCTCCCGTTGAGGGGGTGGGGGTAACTCTCCTGCACAGAAAATCAGATGGGGGATGCTCCACCCCTTAAATTTTACATCATTTAGTTTATTTTTAGAACTAACTTTGTTGTGAAAATGTGGCAGATTCTTGTAGTAAATGCTTAATTTAATCTTGAAATTAAAAATTATTTATAAGTAACGCTTATGAAAAAAAAATCAAAATATTTTGATGTCATCTTGGCAGTATTGCTGCAGATTCGTTTGGAAATGTTTAAAATTGTAATTTTTCGGTCGCCTACACTGAAGATTGAACCTTCAATGTCACTTTTACAATTGTTAGTAGTTAGAATACTTAGAAAAATTCGATTGTAAAAGTGATATTCTCCTGAAGGTTGAAGGTTCAATCTCTAGTGTGGGCGACCTAAAAAATACAAATATGAATTACATAGGATCTCTATTCAGTCATGGCTGACCGAACAAGGGCATGCTAACCCTGTGAATTAAATAAAGGTTTCCGTTCGAACTTCTGTGTAGATTTCTGAGCACAACAGAAACATCACTGAATTCAACAAGGTATATCTGAAGGAAGTCAGAGGTTTTATCAAAAATGACACTCAAGATGAGAACAATAGTCTGGAGAATCCAAATAACTATTCCTCATCTAAAAAATTCAGAAACGATTTTTTTTTATTTTGTGAAATCAATTAATGGGTAAGATAAGATGAAATATATGATGTGAAATTATTTGTTTATTACAATGGATCCATGAAATGAATCTATTTTCTAAACAGGAATAAAGTATTTCATATTGATTTATGAATAATAAAATGTTCAGATGTCAAGAAAGTGCAAAAAAATGACAGATTTTTTTCTGCTAAACCTGTGCTGCATTCGTCTTCAACGAGAACAGAAAGACAATGAGTTCTATCAGAAAATCAAGCTAGGTGACCAAGTTTAGATAATCACATAATAATAAAAATTATCAAGGAGAATAATTCATATTCTTTATTAAAGAATATAATAGGAGTTGTGTACCATGCTACTAATTTATACTTATAACAGGCATACATTTATTATTTTTATACTTACATAGCACTCTCCCTCGATACTAGGGCACAAGTACATGTATTTGGTGACTTCAATGTCCACCACAGTAACTGGCTAGGATTCTCTAATTACATAGACGTAGCTTGTAGCACAACACATAGCTTCTCTATATCCAATTCCTTATCTCAGACGGTTACATTTCCGACACGTTTCCCAGACCAGCAAGATCAACATGCCTCACTTCTAGATCTCTTTCTGACAACGGTTCCCGATGATTGTACAACAATGCCCACAGCCCACTCGGGAATGCTGATCACGCTGTGATAATGGTAGAAATCAGCCTAAATTCTTGCCCTAAATCTAAAGACCCACTACTCAAAACAACGAGGTATTACAAAAAGGCTGACTGGGAAGCAGTCAGGGAACTCATCAGAGATGCCCCATGGCAAAATATCTTTTCTCATCCAGCAGAACAGTGTGCAAATGAGACCACTGAATTGTTCCAAACTGCAATTGAAGCACATGTTCCTGCACGGAAATTCTATAGCAAGCCCCACTCTCCCCAATGGTTTACTTCTGCTTGTGCAGAGCCATTTGTCAAAGGCAGCATGCATTCCACAGATTCAACCGACATAAGTCCAGCTCAAACAAACAGAAGTATATAGAAGCTAGAAATAATTGTAAGAGAGTGATATCGATAGCTAAGAGAGATTACTCTGAAACCACCATAAAATGCATCGAAGCACAGAAATTAGGAACCCGTGATTTTTGGAAAATCTACAACAGTGTAGTAAATAATAGGCAATCAACGTTTCCCCCACTATCAACCAATCATGAGGTTGCTTGCACGGCAACTGACAAGGCTAATCTGCTTGCCAGTTGGTTTGCCTCAAACTCCACACAGCACTCGGCACACCACTCCCTCCCTGACTTTCCTTTGTGGACAGACGCCACACTAGACGATTTGAAAATCACCCCTTCTCAGGTACATGCTATTATAAAAAACCTAGACACCTCAAAAGCATGTGGACCAGATCTCATCCCGGCTGTGCTATTAAAAAAATACTCTGCCAATGTTGCTTCAGTTCTCTCCAAAATTTACAAGAAATGCCTTAACGAATCTTGCTTTCCCGACTGCTGAAAACCACTTCTGTGGTACCAGTCTTCAAGAATTCTGGTGAAAGAACTGACCCACTAAATTATCGCCCCATTAGCCTCCTCCCGCTTTTCGGCAAAATATTTGAGTCCTTAGTTAATCAAGCCCTAGTCCAGCACCTAACAGCTGCTAAACTCCTGGCTGACAAGCAATATGGATTCAGGCAAGCCCGTTCAACAGCAGATATCTTAACTGTAGTCTCTGAATGTATATACCGTTTACTGGACAAAACAGGGGAGAGTAGAGCGGTAGCCCTTGATATATCTAAGGCTTTTTACAGGGTATGGCACGATGGTCTTCTAAGAAAAATTAGATCATATGGTATCACTGGAAGAATACATAATGTAATTAAATCCTTCTTAAGTAAGAGAAAAATCCAAGTTGTCCTCGACGGTCGTACATCTAAACAATATGACATAAATGCAGGAGTACCTCAGGGGTCTATCCTTGGACCTCTATTATTCCTGATATTCATAAATGACCTCCCCGATAAAATTGTTTTGGAGATGGGTATAAATGCCGATGACACTACTCTCTATAACAGATACGAGGGGAAAACAAATGAACACATATTTAAGGAAATGGCAAAAACACTAGAGGATGACCTCCAATCTGTAGTGGAATGGGGACAAAAATGGATGGCCAATGCTGCCAAGACTAAGCTTGTTTCCTTCAATAACTACAAGAAACATTCTCTACCACCAATAGAAATGGCCAAGAACACATTGCCTGAAAGTACTTCTTTTAAACTCCTCATCCTAACGTTTACAGGGAATATGAACTGAAATAGATACATTGAGAGCATTGCCAAGGCTGCTGCAAAGAAGGTTGTCTCCCTCTACCGTGCTAGAAAATTATTTATATCTGAAAGTATCATGTACTCCTATAAGGCCACCATTCGCCCATGTATGGAGTACTCTTGTCACATCTGGGCTGGTGCATCTGCTGCTTGTCTCTCACTCCTGGACAGGGTTCGAAAGAGAGTCACCAACCTGATAGGTCCTGAACTGTCATCTAGGCTACAGCCTCTGTCCCATCGACGAGATATTGCATCCCTCTGCCTGTTCTACAAATACTTTAATGGTGAATGCTCTGACGAACTGCAAACACTTGTACCTCCTCGACGTAACTACCCCTGACAAACCCGACAAGCAACTAAGTCTCACCCCTTTACAGTAGAGAGCCCTAGGTGCAAGAAAACCTTTTACTCCAATAGTTTCTTCCCCAGAACTGCAGGTCTTTGGAACACCCTTCCGGGATTCTGCTTTCCCAACTGTACTGACATGCAGAAGTTCAAATGTAATGTGAACTAACATCTTGCTACTCATCTCTCTTCATAATGCCCCTGCAAATTATGTTCCTGATAGTAGCCCCCTGCTTCAAAGTGGCACTGTGTCTTGTTTAGGGTGAAAATTGAATTAAAAAAAAAAATACATCAATGGTATTATTAATTTAGTAGACTTGTACCTCCTCGACGTAACTTGAGGTCAGAATCTCAATAAGCCCAATCAGACTTTAAGGTACAAGTTCTGTTAACTTTTTGTGATTTACTAGTTTTGTATTCAATCATCTTGATTATTTTTTTTAATACATGTACTACTACGATATTTTATAGCTGTGTCTGATGTATGAATGTCTGCCTCTTCACTCCAAAGTCAATAAATCATCACTTGTTGGTTCATACGAATTGTGTTTGAGATGAATAAATCTTTACTATAATGGAGATCGTGTGTCAGGAAATTTGTAATGAAAACAGTGAATGTTATTTAAAAATTGCATAATGTTAAATAAAGCCACTCGTTATATTTCAGTACATCAACGCATCGATATACTTTAACATCACGTTCATTTGAAATAATATTGAGTTTTTGATATCGACATACATGTATGATGTAGATTATTAAGGAAAAAAGTATTTAGCTTTTGATGAGACATTTATCTTTAGAATATCAGAATGCCACAAAATGGTTAACAATAGAAATATAAAGAACATATTCAGAATTTAAAATTTATGATTATAATTATAATGAAAAAATGATCTTGAAATCTGTATATTTCCAAAGTGAAAGTAACTAGAGTTATCCGCCCTTATATAATCATTCTCACAGAAGAGACGTTGCTCGTGTTTTTCTATTCTATCATTATTTCCGTGGTAGGTGCTCGACTGAGCTCCAATCTCTGCTCCTCTCCCTGTAAATGTTAACAGAAAGAATTCGACTAAAAACAATTTTCTTTTCTTCCTAAAACTTAAAATTAGATGGAATCTTAAAGAACTGACTTTATTTCCAATAACTTTCTGTTTTCTGCTTCCTTACGGACTACAACATGGTCGTCTTCAAGTTCAATATCAACAAAGCTAAACTTCAGATTAACCAAATTCTGTCCATGCAACCCATCGTTTCCAATCCTCTTGTAGTATTGTTCATCATCCAACTGTCAATCTCATTGACTTTTATCTTTGAATGGATTTTAACTTTGATAAGTGATCACTCATTGGTAAAAATAAAAGACAGGTTAGATAAGCAGCCATGTTGATTTTTGTTTGAATATCATCAAGAAATATGGAAAGCACCTAATATTGGTTTTACCCAAGAAAATTACATGCATCATCATGATTTTACTATAAAATAAGTTGTTTGTGAGGAAAATACCGAAATCAATTTCACAGTCATGTATGGTCGCTTATTGTTATAAGCGACCATACATTAGGAAATTACAAGATTTGTTAATTATGTTAATATCTCAAATTACCTGCCTTTGACTCAAATTGGAGGCAACTTATTTTTAGGCAATTTTCAAGATCTTTCTCTCCAATATGCACATTAGAATAAATCTGCTGAAACTGAAAGAACACAAGAGCACATTTAAGTGGACGTGACGAAGAATGCGAATAACACACATTGAAAGACGTACAACATAAGAAAGAAGATTCTTCAACTTGTTGGAATTTGGCTGTTTTCACCGTGTGTCACCCACACATAGCAACAACACCAAACATCCCAAGAATTTGCGTCTATCATTTTATATGACCATCTCCTTCCGATAGTGGTTTTGCGATCAACACCCCACCACACATACCTGTCTAGAAGAATTCATCTACGTCAACAAGAGGTATGCGTGATGTAGGCATAATTCTTCACTTTTCTTAGTCACACACACACACACACACACACACACACACACACACACACACACACACACACACACACACATTACGTGAACTTGTTTTGATGAGTCATTCTTGTTTTCACTTCCTGTTTCATCAGCGTTTTTCTCTCCCATTTACGACGGCCGTGTTGTTCAGGATTGTTAAATATTTATATTTGTAAATATTTGCCAAACTTTTTTCAGTTTATCACGAAAACAATGATCTGAAGTATGAAATTTACTTTTACTTCAAATCTTACTGAGTTTTTCTTGAAGTAATTTCAACACAAGTCAGTAGAAGAGCGCTCACCTTTTATCCAAATAATAATAATAATAATAATAATAATAATAATAATAATAATAATAATAACTAGCGGGACCTGTGGAAATTCTACAGGGGACTCATTCCTATGTAATATATTGATGTTGGCTTACTGTAGATGTTCAGTGTAAATGAAGATGCTCTGATATTTTTGTAGCTTTTTTGTTAAAACTGCAAAAGTATTTATCTAAGCTAGCACGAACGCCTGGCAAATCCCGATTGTAAAGTACGATTAAATATGATATTTTAATTCTTGGAGATTTCATATATATTATTATAGAGTTGATGTGTGTGTGTGTGTGTATATAACTTGAGTTTCGTTCAGCCATAATCGAAACCGAAACCAAAACTTATGAAGAATTTTTGATAAAATTATTTATAAAAAAATTAGATAACTGAAGTGCCATCAGTTGTAATCGAAACCGAAACCAAAATTTATGAAGAATTCTTGGTAAAAACATTATTTATTACAAGAAATGGAAGTACATAAGAGTTAAACGACCCGGATGTAAGCGTGACACAGAAAATAACACATACGCTATCGTATTAATATATAGATTATTATTATTATTATTATTATTTTAATAATAATAATAATAATAATAATAATAATAATAATAAAGCGATTCGTTCGTTACAATTAATCACTTCTTTGCCCCCCTCCCCCAAACCACCAAAACGACGTCTTTTAGTCTAATCTAAATGGATATCTATTGGAGAATTCTTCTTCTTCTTCTTCTTCTTCTTCTTCTTCTTCTTCTTCTTCTTATTATTATTATTATTATTATTATTATTATTATTATTATTAGTAGTAGTAGTAGTAGTAGTTTATAACCATGTAACCATTCCTTGAGCTGGTCATGTCAACTACCATTTTCTATAACTTCTACCACTTGAAAGCTAGTACAAGAAAATATTTGTAAAATTTTGTGAAAAAATGTGTTAGTATTTGCAGGAAGAGGAAGTAACTACGACGAATGCGTTGTCTTTTGGCAAAAGAATATTACAATTTATGGTTTTAATAAAGAAATAATTTCCATAATGCTGTACATGTCTAATGCTTTTTTCAGATTATTAAAGAGGTCACTTATTTTTTTTAAATACATATTTAACTCGTTCGGCCTTGCTTTGGACCGTATAAAACAATGATCAAAATGAGTTGCTTTTGAACATATCTATTATTCTTAGGATATAGGAATTTTTTATGTCTGTGTATCATTTACTATCTCGAGCGAAAGAATATTTTACCTACCCCAAGGCGGGTATTACACAACGCATATATGAAATAATTGTACTTTCCCTAGGCCAGGTAATTTACAGCTCGTATAGGAAATAATTTTACCTTCCTTAGGACGCGTAATGTACAACACATATTTAAAATAATTTTACTTACCCTCGGACAGGTAATGTAAATACATATATGAACCAATTTAACATATTATCGACCCATATGCTGTCAAATTTCATCCTTAAGCAGTCATTTCATCTTGCTACAATATTTCAACCACTCAGAATTTGCAGAAAGCAGGTATTTAAGGACACAATCAATACATCACTGAATCGTACAGGCCCGTATTCTAAATCACTGAGAAAGACTCCATTGTTGAGTCTCGAAATTGTTTATATCATATAAAAACTAATTTCTTTTCTCACCAAGGTCACCATAATTTTAAGAAAAATGAAGTCATTATTAGAAGATGAGAAGATGGATCATTACAATTTCAAAATAAATGCATAAATACATTGTTTTGGTTAATGATTAGCAACCCTTGCGTCACCATAAAATTCGTCATTACTGTGTTTTTTTCTCCCACCACAACCATCATAATTTTAATGATGTCATTTCTACAGGGTGTCCACAAAGTCACTGAAGGGTTTTAAATCTTTGTCATTTTATCAGTAATAATTATTTTTCTTTCTACTTCAAATATTTTACAGATAATATTTTGGAAATTAATTATGAATAAGTATAGCGCTGAACAACTCACACAAGTTGCAAAATTGTTTTACTAAAATCAGGGGTCAATTGTTTTCAATGAGCTTATGACGGCATTTTCATGTAAGAGATACAATGGGTAGCAAAAGTATTTGGTGCATTGGTTTTTCTCGTAGTTCTCAAAACATATCAATCTAATTCGAATGAAATGTACACTCAATCTTTGAACAGATATTATCTATTTAAAAATAAGACGAAAATACGGATAGACTTAGTCGACAAATATTTATTAACAAATAATCAAATTACCCATATGCTGTAAAATTTCATCCTTAAGCAGTCATTTCATCTTGCTACAATATTTCAACCACTCAGAATTTGCAGAAAGCAGGTATTTAAGGACACAATCAAGACATCACTGAATCGTACAGGCCCGTATTCTAAATCACCGAGAAAGACTCCATTGTTGAGTCTTAGATAGTGAAAGGTCATTCGAAATTGTTTATATCAATGCGAATCGGATAACTTTTAGAATAAAGTTATTTCGTCAGATGAAACTAAAATTGAGCTTTTCGGAAGAAACATGCACACCCGTGTATGGAGGAAAAAGAGCACAGAATTTAAACCATCGAATACCATCCCCATTGTAAAATTTGGAGATGGAAGTGTGATTATTTGGGGCTGCTTTTCTACAAATGCAATTGGAGGAATTGTAAACATGAATGTTGCAAATTACTCAAAGATTGTGTCAACGCATCTGTTCAAGAGTGCTGCAGATTTAGGATTGGGTCGTGATTTTTATCTTCCAACAAGGCAATGATCCCTAGCACAAAACTAAAATAGCTATGAAATGGTTTAAGGATGATGGGATTAGTGTTCTACAGTAGGCTAACCAGTCGTCCGAACTAAATCCCATCGAAAATCTGTGGAAAACTTTGAAATTAAGGGTGCAGACAAAAGATCCAAAGAATATAAAAAAATTGAAGAAATTTTGCGAAGAAGAATGGCTGAAACTACCAGCAAGTGTTTGTACGAAACTAGTTGGTAGTTATGAAAAGCATTTGGAGGAGGTAAGGGAAAACAGAGGATGTATAACTAAATATTAGTAAATTTGCTAAATACTTTTGCATATGGGTAATTTGATTTTTCGTTAATAAATATTTGTCAAATGTATGTTAATTTCTGTTTTATTTTTAGATAGATAATATCTCTTCAGAGATAGAGTGTAAATTTCATTCAAATAAACTTGATATTTTTTGAGAAATACGAAACAAAAACAATGGGCCAAATACTTTTGCTACTCACTGTAGCTCAAGTCACAACACAATTTGAAACATTGTGCGCCAATTTGAAGATCAATGAGCTATACTTGATCTTCCACAAGCTGGCAGACCTCGAAATGTCATCACAAATGAAAATCGGGAAACAGTGCGAGAGAGCATGGAGCAGCATTTTGAAACATCGATTCGACGACATTCCACACAACTTGCGATACTACACATTATTCTGCACAGTTTAAAACTCTTTCCTAATAAAATGCAGCTTGTTCAACACTTGAAACCTGAAGATTTTCAAACAAGTTCAAATGCAAGAAGTTGTCCAAAATCATCCGAATTTTCCGCGAAAATTGATTATGTCAGATGAAGCCCATTTTCATTTGATTCGTTAACAAAGTTACAGATTTTGGAGCTCTGAAAAACCGAGGACAATTCATCAAAAGCAGTTGCATCCCATAAATTGCACTGTATGGTGTGCAGTAATGAAGAAGAAGATTATTGGACCTTATGTTTTTGAAGATCAAGATGACAATGCTGTCACTGTTATTGGAGAGAGATACCGGACTATTACCGGACTTCCTGCGCCCACAAATCTAAAATAGGCCCGGATTATGGTTCCAACAAGGTGGGACAACGGCACATACGGCGAGAAACACCATGGTGATCTCAGGCAATGATTTGGAGACAAAATTATTTCTCGCTATGGCAATGTCAAATGGCCACCAAATTCCCCAGACTTGACTAGCCCCGACTTTTTCTTGTGGGAATATCTTAAAAAAAGAATCTATGTTGACAAACCCCAAACCCCACAAGAATTGAAGGAAAACGTCAGGGACGAAATAAGGGAGTTAAATCGCAATCCAGAGATTCTGCAATCTGTCATGAATAATGTTTTGGAAAGAGCACAAATATGCGAAGCTAACAATGGGAAACATTTAAAAGACATTATTTTTCACAAATAAAGATTGCTTGAATTTTGCATTTATTTAAAAATTTCCCAATCATCAAAACTAAAGAATCTATTTAAGTTCAAAACCCTTCAGTAAATTTTTGGACACCCTGTAGAAGATTACTCAGCGGATTTTCCAAATTAATACATAAATACATTGACACGGTTAGTGATTAGATAACCCTTGCTTCACCATAAATATCAAGATGTTCTGTTATTTTCCTTCCTCACTATCGTTACCATAATTTTTTTTTTAGCCAAATGGTGTCATTTCCAACAGATTTTCCAAACAAATACATAAATAAATTGTCACGGTTATTGATTAGGCAACTCTTGCTTTACAAAATAATTCGACATTACCGTTTCTCCTCCCATCCAATCACTGACACTATACTTTTTAGAGAAATAAAAGTTGATTCAGCAGGTTTTTGAAATTAATACATAAATACATTGACACGATTAGAAATTAGGCAACCCTTACTTCAACAGAGACTAATTCCATATCCCGCCACTGTTAAAAGTATACATAAAATAGAGTAATTTTATAATCGTAAACTGCTTCTGCTATTTCCAGGACTGACTCCATATTCCCTCCTCTTAAATATCTATTCAATAAAATAATTATGAAATTGTAAACTGCTTAAGCCATTTCCGGGATTGACTCTATACTCAATCCCCTCACTCTTAAAAAATAAATATGAAATAAAGTAATTTTTAGATCGTAAACTGTTTCATCCATTTCCGGGACTGCCTATATACCCCATCCTAGTTTAAAAATATATATGAAATAAAGTAATTTTGAGATCGAAAACTGCTCCAACCATTACCGGGACTGACTCGATTTCCTCCCTCTTAATATATATATATATATATATATATATATATATATATATATATATATATATATATATATATATATATATGAAATAAAGTAATTTTACATTGTAAACTACTTAAGGAATTTCCAGAACAGACTACATACTCCAAACCCTTCTCTTATATATATATATATATATATATATATATATATATATATATATATATATATATATATATATATATATATATATATATAAGTAAATTTTTGGTACAGCAAAATGGAAGGAGAAATTTCAGAGGAAACATAATTTAATTTAAATACCAAAAAACAAGAAATGGGCAGGTGAAATTAAAATTTCCTTAAGGCCTTATCGTCTGACCCTCTAAGAGGAAACGTCAGAATGATATCATTCTGACGTTTCCTCTTAGAGGGTCAGACGATAAGGCCTTAAGGAAATTTTAATTTCACCTGCCCATTTCTTGTTTTTTGGTATTTAAATTAAATTATGTTTCCTCTGATATATATATATATATATATATATAATGTGATTGCCACTTCTTGACAGAAGAAGACCATCTTTCCCTTGCTTTATTATTGATTACTCATTCATTTTCATGTATTTTTGAAATATCTTTTTTTTTAAATTTAAATTATATACACATATATGCACTTACACATACATACATATAAACATGTGGAGATGTGATCAAGCTGCATCAATTCCTATATTCTGTGGGAACGAAGGTGGCTCTTCAGACCATACCTGCTCTTACACAGTCTGTTGCAAAGGTTACACTTAAGCTGAGATTGAGGGATACCAACTGGTACTGCTTTGCTGTGGACGCTCATATGACGCTTCAGGCCTCCACTCGATTTACAGACCACAGAGCAAACAGTCTGTGCCCTGCAATGTTTTCCCCATCAAAGAAAGATTGATCTCCATGTGAACGCTTGTGGCTAGCTAGGCCAGCTCCGGATAAAGTCATTTTACCACATAAATCACAGGTGTGGTTCTGCATGAAACCCTCCGACAGACCTGATATATCTGACAGATTTTTTCTTCTGGATATCACGCTTCATTTTTGCATGCTCATATTTTTTCTTCTCAAAACTATCACAACCATGATAGACCAAAGAGCGCCACTTTTTACGATCATTGGAAGCACTTTCCCAACTGAACACGTCAATACCAAGAGCTTTAAGATTATCTTTGATGTTATCCTTAAAGCGTTTCCTCGGTTTATGTTGTGGACGCTTTCCTTGTGTAATTTCACCATAGAACAGGCGCTTTGGCAATCTATCGTCGTCCATCCTTGTCAGATGTCCAGCCCACCTCATCTGATTGCGTATAATCAACTTCTCGATACAAGGTATGTCAGCCCGCATGAGAACATCCATATCAGGTATAAAAGTGCTCCACCTGATGCCCAGAATGTGTCTCAGGAATTTCTGGTGCACTCTCTACATGACTTTTATGTGTCTACCATAAGTTGTCCAGGCCTCAGAAGCGTAAAGCAGGGATGGTAAAATACAAGATGGATAGACACTAATCTTTGTATGAACAGTTATACCCCTGTCAGACCATACGCGCTTCTCTAAGCCACCAAAAGCCTTATATATATATATATATATATATATATATATATATATATATATATATATATATATATATATATATATATATATATATAAAATAAAGTAATTTTGAATCATAAACTGCTCCAGACATTTAGGAGACTGACTTCATAATCCGCCCCCTTTCTTAAAAATATATATGAAATAAAGTAATTTTGAGATCGTAAATTACTTCAGCCATTTCCAGGACTTACTCCCCACTGTTAAAATTATATATGAAACAAAGTAATTTTCAGATCGTAAACTGCTTCAGCCATTTCCGGGACTAACCCCCCCCCACTCTCTTAAAAGTATATATGAAAGTAATTTTTAGATCGTAAACAGATTCAGCCATTACTGGGACTGACTTCATAAACCACTCCCTTCTTTTAAATATATATATATATATATATATATATATATATATATATATATATATATATATATATATATGAAATAAAATAATTTTGAGATCGTAAATAGCTTTAGCCATTTCCAGGACAGTCTGTACTCTCTATAAGTCAGTTTTTATTTATTAAATTGTAAGATGAAAGTACAAAGTAATTACAAAACATCTACCTCTCTCTAAATTAGGAATGGCTTTCTAAATAATAACTTTATTTTTTCAGCAAGTTCCGTATTCTGTATAAGTCAGTTTTTTTTTATTTATTAATTTGTAATATGACAGTACAGAATAGCTACAAAATATTTTTCTCTCCCCATATTAAGAAGGGCTTCTAAATAAGAACATTATTATTATTTCAGCAGTGTCCATATTCTGTATAAGTCAGTTTTTTATTTATAAAATTGTTAGATAAAAGTACGAAATAGTTACAATATTAGCATCCTCACATTAAGAATGGCTTTCTAAATCATGACGTTAATATTTCAGCGCGGTCCGTCTTCTGTATAAGCCAGTTTTCTTTTTATTAAATTGTTATATGAAAGGAGAGAATAGTTAAAAAATACCCCATTCTTTTCCCTTTTTGATAATTGCTTTCTAAATAATAAAGTTATTATTTCAGAACGGTCTTTATTCTGTATAAGTTAGTTTTTATTTATTAAATTGTTAAATGAAAGTATCGAATAGTTACAAAATATCCTTCCCTCCCCATATTAAGAATGGCTTTCTAAAATTATAATTATAAATAAATAACGTTATTATTTCAGCATGGCCCGTATTCTTTATAAGGCAGTTTTATATTTATTAAATTGTTAGATGAATATACGGAATAGTTTTAAAAATACCCTTCAATTCCCATATTAAAAATGGCTTTCTAAATGATAACGTTATTATTTTAGCGTGATCCGTATTTTGTACAAGTCAACTTTTTGTTTATTAAATTGTTAAGGTATAAGTACAAAATATAAAAAAAAAATACCCTTCTTTCCTCACAATAAGAATGGCTTTCTGTATTGTGTATGTCCGATTTTTGTTTATTAAATTGTTAGGTGAAAGTACAAAATAATTACAAAACACCCTGCTTCTCCCCATATTAAGAACGGCTTTCTAAATAAGAACATTATTATTTAAGCACGGTGGGTATTCTGTATAAGTCAGTTTTTTTGTTTATTAATATGTTAGATGAAAGTCCAAAATAGTAAAAAAAAATACCCTTTCTTTGTAAACATGTCAACTGGTTTCTGTTCTGTTTATCGGTACAGTTTTTCTTAAATAATTTTTTCTGCCTTATTCGATTTTGTGCTTCTTGGATATTTTTTTCTATTTGACACGTGACAGTAACGTAGGAACCATTTTTTTTACTTGAAAATCAGTATTTTTTTTTTTTTTGGGGGGGGGTTATATACTAAAGAACCACTTAGTTTTATTGTGTAAAAAATAATAAGCACCATTAGTGGGAGATGACGCCATTTTCGGTAACATGAGTCAGAAGTTTTCCAAACTTATATACATGAATACATTGGATTCTTTTAAAATTATGTAATAATACTGAAATTCCGGGGAGAAGGGTACCCCATCCTTGCAAAACAAACGCCCAGTTGACCGTCATAAAATTAATGTTTTTGACCAATTTTTACATATTTTTCGTCCGAAACTTTGCTCGTTCCAACGATATTAATTTCATGGTGGTCCAATGCCGATGACAAAAGTTTTTAGTAGACATACATACATACATACATACATACATACATACATACATACATGATGATTGCAACGTCTTGTCAGACGAGTGCCACTCCCTCAGTCACTGAAAGTCCATGAGCCCGAAGATAACCTTTTTTTTTTTTTTTAGTCCTGCCAGCGAATTCACACGCTCAAGCAGACATGACATTGAAGACGGTCCTTGGCATACATACATATATATACATATACACACATACATACACGTACATACCCATAAACATACACACATGCACACATCCATACATCCATACATATACAATACATATAACACATACATACAAACATATACATATACACATGCACACACATATACATATATATGCATACACATATATACTATCATATACAAATACATACACACATATGCATACATATTCACATACATATACGTACACATGTATGCACATATACATACATGCACATAAGGTTACCTACATATACCTACACATACATATATATGCACCTATACGCATACATATATATGCATATATAAATATACATATACATACACACAAATATATATAGGTATATACATACAAACACACATAAACATGTATACACAATAAATTAATAAATAAATAAAAAATATATACACACATACATATATACATACATATACAAATAGGTATACATACACATACATACACTAGTACATATATTAACATACATACATACATACATACATACATACACACACATATGCATATATAGAATGATGGCAGATCAATTATTACATGCTTCCAGCATTTCAGGGCTGCACATATGACACTTTTTCCATCGCCACGGACAATTTTTATAGAAAAAAGCCTGAAGAAGTATCTATACAAAGATGATGTTACAGAGTTTTAGCTTTGTACGACAGCTAAGTCTCTCTCTCGGTTCAAAATGTTGAGATCCAGCAACAAGCATGAGCAAGATAGCCAGCAACAAATCAAACTGCAGACCAGCTTAATGCGGGTACTGGTCTCCCGCTTTATGTATATTTTTTTAAATCAGAAATTTGCTTGCATACATACATACATACATACATACATACATACATACATACATACATGAATAGATCGGTGAGATTTATATAATAGATGTTTCTTTGTTATCATGTTATATGCATTTCTTTAAATTTATAAAATATGTATCAAGTTCAACATTCCTTTATACTTACATGAGATTTGAATTCGAGTATTGACATCGTAAAACTATTGACATAAATAATGTGAATTTTGATTATTCCTTTTTTGTGAACGAATCATATTCAATTTTCATACGAACAAACTCACACCATAAATGTTTAATAGTATTATAGATATATTATTATTAGCAGTGTTTAAATTTTGACACATATAAAACCCCAAGAAATTTTTATGTTAAATCAAGTGAAAGTTTGAGAAAGATGTTGTAGTTTGCTTGAAGAATTGTGCGCGAAAGTTGTGTTGAATCAATGCGGTTCGTAGAAAACACTGTGGAGTTATTATATAAAAGGACAATGACAATATTAGAAGAAATTTTCGATTATATTACGTTTATTTGCCAACATGATGTGTCGTATAAGATGGTAAGTGTTGATGTCCCTAATTTTCAAGAGCAGTATCTCTTCTTCGGAGAGGGGTTGGAATAAAAAAAAAAACGTTTACAACTGTTCAGTGAGGCTTTCCTTTATCTGTTTTATTTATTTTTATTTATTCCCGGAAGTCAGTGTCGCAGTCTGGCTGTCAAATTAATTTCCAATATACGAGTTGTGATGAATATTAAGTATTGTTGGGAAATATCGTAGGTTTTTATGAATATAAATGATTAATTTTTGCGTGTTATGCTTGAAGTATGTACTTAGAATGTTAATGGCTGCTGTATTGTGTCATGTAATATCCGGTTTGGGTAAAGCGAATAGTCCAAGGGAGACACTCTACGGATGCGTGAATTAGTTCCCCTGCCAAAGTGTATACGTCAATATGCATACGCGTACACGCCTATGTATAAGCATATGTGTATGTATATGTGTGTATGCACATATATATAGGCGTGTCTACGTATACATATTGACGTATGCACTTTGGCAGGGGAACTAATCTAAGCACACTTAGAGTGATCTTCGTTATGCCACGTTTTGAAGGTGCACACACGCAAAACGAAAACAGGTACTGGGATTCTTTATAGAAGGTCTCAGGGATAGGGAGATGAAGATGGCTGTGATATGAGCTATAGGATCTGCCATTGGCTTATCAGAAAGCTCAAGTAGAGGTTAAATGGAAGATCCGGCGACGTATGAAGGCGAACCCATGGAGGTTTGTCACACTAGACGGCGGATTCCAGTTGACGCTATGGTTTCAGCAAGTCTCCTAAGATATGGAGATAGACATAAAAGAGGAAACCAAGTAGAGAGTAGGCGACTAGTATTTCAAACTAGAGAGAAGGAAACAGGCAGGTAGCTAATTAGGTGACAAGAACGGAACAAGAGCATACCGTGCACATAGTCGGTAACATGAGCGTATCAAATTCCATTTCTATTAAAATTGAAGGAAATAATTATAGAGCTCTGCTAGATACAGGAGTAGAGGTGTCAGTAATAAATAGCAGTGTTTTTAAAGCACTTAGACAGGGACCTGAACTACGTAATAAATAATAAAAGTTGGTTTAAGAACAGCGAATGGGTCCCCATTAATTGTACAAGGGCCTGTTTGATTAAGATAAGAAGTCAGTTTACCCACAAGGACTTCTTTGTTGCAAAGAATCTCAACTAGGCCGAAATGGGATGAGGATGTATTTCGATTAAGGCGTGATAAGAATAGATGATTGGCAAACTGATTGATTAAAAACAGGCATAAAGCAAATATCCCGAGGCAAAAAGTTTAAAGCGAGCTCTCCTCTCCTCTCCTCAATGGTTCAGTTCTTCTTGCGCAGCTACTATTGTTCATGGCAGCAAGCATTCCACTAATTCAATCGCCATAAATCAATTTCAAATAGACATACATTCATAGCATCAAGAAATCATTATCAAAGTTCAGATTCGGCATATCATGGTGACTAGAAAATGTATTCAGTCACAGAAATTAGGAACTCGTGATTTCTGGAAAATCTCTAACCATATGGTGAATAATGGGGCATCAACAACTTCCTCCGCTATCCAACCACCATGATGTTGTTTGCAAGGCAACTGATGAGATTGAACCACTTAAACCTTTTTATCCCAACTTTCCCATTGCATAATGAAGCCACAATTGATGATCATCCCTTCCGATGTCCGGGAGATCATAAAAAAAAACTTGATACCACCAAAGCATCTTATTCCTGCTATAATATTTAACAAATGCTCTGGATGAATATTTAATATGATCAGATCCTTCTTAACCAAAAGAAAACTCAAAGTTGTACTAGATTACCGTACATCTAGATAACATAATATGAATACAAGTAAATTTCAGATGTCAATCCTTATCCCTTTATTATTCCTGATCTTCGTAAACGATCTCCCCGATGAAATTCTGTCCAAAAAGTGGTATCGTCGTTAATGACACCACACTTTATTCTAAACATGTGGACAAATGACATTCAGTTTGTAGTTGAATAGAGAGATAAATGGGCGGTAACATTTGATGCTACCAAGACAAACCTCTTTTTCTTTAGCAAGTATGAGAAACGTTTCAATTATAAATTGACATGGTTGATACCATCCTACCTAAGAGTCCAACATTCAAACTTCTCGCTACGGGTAACATGAATTGGAACAAATACATCGAAGACATTGCTAAGACTGCTGCCAAGAAAGTGGGCACCCTCTATCATGATAGAAAACTTCTCACACCTGCCAGTATCCTGTCCAAAGGCACCATTCATACGTGGAGTATTGCTATTACGCTTAGGCTGGTACAGGAGACACTAGTTTTACATTCTTAGACAGGGTCAAACATAATTTCTTGTCTAATAGGTTCCACACTGTCTGCCAAGCTCCAGCCCCTGTCAAATCGACTTAACATTGCATTTTTGTGTTCTTTTTACAAGTACTTTAATGAAATGTGCTCTGATGAATTCGCTGCTCTGGTGTCTTTCTCGAAGTAAATACTCCCGAATAATTCGTCAATCAACTAAATCCTACCCTTTTATTGTTGAGATCCTCAGAATGGCTTTCTACTTTAGAAGTTTCCTTTCGTGAATTCCATCTCTGTTATTTGTTTCCCTGACTGTACAAACATGCAGATATTAAATTTAATGATATTCTTGCAAATTCATAATAACCTCTTACGTTTCAGTAGCAATATGCCTTCTCCATTCTTCGCCAGTGTCTCTCGAAAATATCTAACTATTCTCGGAAAAGCTTCATTTTACCTGCGACTAGAGATGTCCGTTTTCTTTCTCATTTTTCAAAATTCTTTATCTTGATTCCTTGGCTGTTAATTAGTAATTGTCATGCTGTCGCTTTGTCTGTCTAATTCAGTGTCCGTGTTTTATAATGTCTTATTTAAATGTTTTTTTTTAATCTATATATTAATACGATAGCGCGTGTGTGTTACTTTCAGTATCCGGGTCATTTAATTGTTATGTACTTCCATTTCTGGTCATAAATAATTTTACCAAGAATTCTTCCTATGTTTTGATTTCGGTTTCGATTATAGCTGATGGTACTTAAGTCATCTGTTTTTTTTAAATAAATAATTTTATCAAGAATTCTTTATAAGTTTTGGTTTCGGTTTCGATTATGGCGAAAGGAACTCAAGTTACACATATATATATATTTTTTTTTTTCCTAAGTTTTTATTTCGGTTTTGATTCAAGCTAATGCACCCAAGTCATATTGTAACGGTTTGGGGTCTAACCCAGGGGGTTGACGTATATTGGGATCTCGGATGGAAATCTCGTGTGTCGGTAACCCGGGGTTAGGAATTTCAAGGGGAAATTCTCCTCCTAAACGCAAGTTGTAATATAAAAGAAGATATGCAGCGTGCCTGTTGTAATGATATCACAACCAAATGGCACTTGCCAAGGTTCGAATCAGCATTATCGTCATGAAACACCCCAATGACATTCACGGTTAATAATTAGAATACGGCAATAAGAATGACGATGACACAATCAAGTATGAACTTACTAGAAATACATTAATTTATTTACATGGGTGTAATACAGGTGAATGCAAAAAAAAAAAAGATAAAACAACAATAATGCAAACGGGGGTGCAGACAATAGAGATAGGCGGCGATAATAAAGTTTATTCATGGAGACGTATTGTCTCTTTCCCCCTTTTTTAACGAAAAGAAAAGCGAGTCACAGTTATTGTTCGGAATCAGACAGTAATATGTTTCTTCTTTCTTTGCACATGGCAAAAAGTCAATTTAATGAATGACATTTGAGCATAAGGGCATGGGAGCAGGTTGAGGAGAATGAAAATTGGAGGATACTTAACTCTCTTAGTGGTTATCCATTCCTGACAAGCTTGCGTCGTTAACGTAAATGTCCTTTTTTTTCCTTCGTCACAGTTTTTTTTTATATTATTCTTGACACGTGATTTTCAGCTTATGGTTCTCCATTAGAGGGATATTCATCTCCAAGAATATCAAAGTAGATCCAAGCTTTGAGTTGATTTCCCTTTTAGGTCCGATGGCGACCTGCCGAACCGGATTGAGTGGGCTGTATTTCAGTCACCTATGCGTCTTTCTACGCTGGTGTGCAACCCCGTTTTCTCAGGGGCGCAAATTTTACTAAGTGTTCTCGTTGCTGTCCGCAGCCCAACTGAATTTCCCGCTCAAGTTTTTTTCTCCACGTGTCTCCTTCTGAGATGGGTATGGGTTGGGGTTTCTGTCTGCCTTATATCCGTTCATGTTCGCTATCTTCTTGAAAGGCGATGGGGGATGAGGCGGGGGATCTTGTCTCGGTGACTTCCTTTGCGTGGGTGGAATGGAGAGCGGTTGGGGAATGAGGTGTCTGCTTAATTAATACATAATTTATTATGACATAAAGAGAAGGGGGTGTATAGTCTTTTCTTATAACAATATATATATATATATATATATATATATATATATATATATATTGAAATCGCAACTTTATAATATATAAAAATCGATCGAACATTAATTCTATAATAATAAATACGGACTCTGCGAGAATTAAATTAGCATATTTGCCGGGCGTTCATGCTAGCTTAGATAAATACTTTTGCAGTTTTAACAAAAATGCTACAACAATATCAGAGCGTCTCCATTTACATTGAACATCTACAGAATGCCAAAACATATGAATTAAATACAACTAGCGGAATCTGTGGAATTTCCACAGGTTCCGCTAGTTGTATTTAATTTTCTAACTCAAATTTCTCGGTCGTCCAGGTTGTGAAGGTTAGTGCATTCTATACTATCGTAATGTTAGCTTTTTTTTTTCAAGTTCTTTCTCTTTATATATATATATATATATATATATATATATATATATATATATATATATATATATATATATATATATATGTTTCATCCTTTCAGGAATCATCAGTGCAGGGTGTCACGATTAACACCGGTCGATAGCTTCTAACCCGGCAACAGAAGTCATCTTTAGCTCCATTAGCATGAACCTAATCCATTCGGCTACCGTTAACTGCGAGAAATACTGTTGAAATTTTAAACATTTATTTTAAAAAGTGTTTAACGTCTGTCAGAGTGATCTAATCATTATATGATGATCTGCACATACGAGCTAAATTGACCGACTTTATTTCAACTGAAAATGCGCAACGATATGAAGCGAGTTTCTTAAAGGGCTGACATAATTATTTACTATAATAATTATTAAATTCCTACATACAAATCGGAACAAAAGTGTGAAAATTAAAAAAAAAATGGAATTTTTCAGGTGAAGGTCGAACGACGGCATTACGAACATGCATGCGTAACGTACTAGCTATTAGTTCATGTTTTAATTTTTAGCCTTGCAGCAAACATGTTTTCATACATAGCTCAGGCATAAACGTCAAAGGAAAATGTAAACCGAAAGCTAAACATTTTGGTTTCAATTATCGGTGATGGCGCACGAATCATCTTCTTTTTAAAACTTTTCAAATCATTACTATATATTGGGTCCAATATAATCTAATAAATAAAAGGCAAAATGTGTGTGTGTGTGTGTGTGTGTGTGTGTGTATGTCTGCCAAAAACTATCGACACATGCGACGGATCCTGACCAGATTGGTATCATTTTCAAGCTTGATCTTTCCGACGACAAATATCGAAAAATTGGTTAAAATATTAGTTCAACTGGGCAGCTTTTTACATGGAGGTGTCGGTTTTTGCGTCGACATTTTCGCAAAGTGATCGTCTCGGTTTGATTGACTACGATTAATTTCAACGTTCGGGACTTCCAGTCACGCCATGGAGACATTGGCTAAGACGTCACGTTTTTTTTTTAAAGTCCGAGTCCGAACCTACCTGCCTACTACCACTTTTTTAAAAAGCTCTTTTCACCCGGGCTGCCAACTGTTGTTTTGATCCTCCCTCCCGCCACTACCACCTTTTTACACCTCCTCCCCGGGGTTCCTACCTACACCATCTATACGCACTTGGGCAACGCCGTACGGGTTCGAGCCTGCCTGCCTACTACCATTTTTTTTAACAACACCTCTTTCCTTTCCAGGCTGTCTACTGTTGTTTTGACCCCCACCCCCCACTGCTACTACCATTTTTTTTTCGGGATTCCTTACTACACCGCCTACATACACCCGGGCAACGCCGGGCACCCCCGCTAGTATAGTAATAAATACGAAATCTGCATTAATCAAAGTATCATATTTAAGCGTATATTACGACCGGGTAATGCTAGGCGCCCTACTAGTTTGTATATATATATATATATATATATATATATATATATATATATATATATATATATATATATAGCCTTTGAGACTTGAAAAAAAAATCACTCGACCGCCCGTCGAGTGTGAGGGAAAATTTACTCGCCCCAAAATATTTTTACTCGTCCGACTTTATGTCTTTGTTTCAGTCAATACTAGTAAATAATTTTACAACAATTCAAGAAATTACCGTGTGTATAATCTAACAAGAAAATATTTGTTTAACTGTTGTAAATCAACTATTTTATTGCTACAAACATTTCAGTAAATATTCAACAAAACATTAAAATACAACACCAGTTTCTTTATATAGCATCATTCATATTATTGTTTCATAGAAATAAGAATCATTTCTTCGGATGCTGATACATAGCATCAAAACAACAATTGAAAATATAAATAATTCAAGCCTGTGTTTATTGGTACCGTTAGAAAACGAATATATCAAACTTTATACACAAAGAAAACATAATGTAAAATCCCACCCATAAAATAAATATATTTTAAAATGCAAAACAAATATTAGAGATTCATTTTTTCATTAAAATATTTCAATATGAAGTCTCTAATTGAAAAATATTCTGAAACACACAATCATCACAGCAGCTCAAAAGAATCAGAAGTAGTTACTTACAATAATTACTGAACAAAACTCGAAGCGAGATCATAATAAAAATGGACATTTAGCATCATATAGCATTGAACATTTCAGCGAAATTTATATAGAGTAATCTATTAATTAAATTTGTTAATGAAACAATAAAGGTTTTTTTATACATTTATTCTATATTTTTATTTTTTACAAGGCAAGTCGAAATATTATATCATGTATAACATGTTACTAATAATCAGCCGTCTTGATATTTTTATGTGTTTACATTTTTATAATTCATGTCCAGATTTGTTTATATCCTGATGCATTTCTATCGTCCCTGGAATAAATAATGTTTGTTTACGAAGAAACAAAACTGAAGCGAAAACTGATTACTTACGTGTTGTATAATTTAATTTTCGGTGCGTGCTTGACGGAACGATGCGTTTTTTCCTCTTTCAAATGTTCGTCTTTACTTTTGTAAGCATGAAGTTTATGTACTTGTTGCGTCGAAGAATTTTTTTCCAAATGAATTTAAAAATCAGAGAGCTAAATGAAGGCGACATTTTGACTACACGCTGAATGTGTAAATTTGACCTCTTTTTAACCTTTAGCGTGACCACTCTTTTTTCAATACGATATTCCAACGGTCTCACAGCTTGAGATGAAAGAATTCACAAATGATGAGACATAGGTCATTCTAAGTCACCGCATATTTGAGGGTCGTAAAATAAATGAGTTTTTCCCGTTTCTTTATTTAAAAAAATTTTATCGACTGGCGGGCGAGTGATTTACGACTTATAGTCGCCCCAAGAAATTTTCAATCGACTGTGGCGACCGATCGTCTCAAAGGCTGTATATATATATATATATATATATATATATATATATATATATATATATATATATATATATATATATATATATATATATATATAACCTTTTTTCAATCGTAATACTTGACATTAATTTGAAAACAATCAACTTAATAATCAGAGGATAAAGAATTAACGAAGAAGATAGATCACCAATTTTTACTTTTTTCCTAGAACGCGAAAGAGAGGAGGAGGAGGGAGGAGAGAGAGAAAGAAAGAGAGAGAGAAAGAGAGAGAGAGCAAAATATTTATTAATAGTTAAATTAAAGAAACAAAAATTAAGCATATTTACTTATTGATACTTAAATTATCAAACAAAACTGAATGAGGGAGAGATTTACTTAATCGCTAAAAAACGAACATTCCGCATATTTATTCGGAGTTGAATTTAAAGATAAACACACACATGTGCCGAAGTTAATATTTTTGTGAGGTGAATACAAAATACTAAATCTAATCACGAATGACAAGAAAAGATTCTTATTCTTCTTTTGATTCTCGAGTATATATACGACACAGACACAGTTAATCAATCGAGAACCACATCACTGTATCTAAAAACATATAAGATATTAACTGATATATACTCGAGAGTCAAAATAATGAAAAGAATAATCTCTTGTCATAGCCATACTAATCACCCACCTCTTACACACTCCCCCTTGTGGTAAATATAAGATCGTTAATGTATATTATCGGGTTTTAGCTTTGCGATTTTTAAATTAAATAACTTTTCTTTAAAAGATATTACAGTCTCCATGTTTACTTTTCTCCTCATTTGAGCAAAGTTTGACATATTTGTTACGAAATTAATTCTTATAAAACTCAGGTTGGAAAGTATCAGGCATTGCATTCATTCTTCTCCCTCATTGTAAAACAGCTGATTCGTCATATTATAAGCATATTATAATCATATTATAAGCATATTATAATCATATTATAAGCATATTATAAGCATATTATAAGCATATTATAAGCATATTATAATCATATATAAGCATATTATAATCATATTATAAGCATATTATAAGCATATTATAATCATATTATAAGCATATTATAAGCATATTATAATCATATTATAAGCATATTATAAGCATGTTATAATCATATTATAAGCATATTATAATCATATTATAAGCATATTATAATCATATTATAATCATATTATAAGCATATTATAAGCATGTTATAAGCTGTCGCTATTTTATCAAAAGACACTGATCGAATTTGCCAAATAGAACAAGGTCGGAATCGTCTTTTTACAGAATGTGAGTGAATCTTAATATCGATCCAATGATTGGTGGGTTTATTTTCTCACCTACTTCAGAAAGTAGGGGATGACAAGATTGCAACGATTAACAACGATAAGATTCTTATTCTTCAGCTTATAGCGTTAATTGTTTCATCACACAAAGAAATGCGTATTTAAAGTTTACTAACAAAAATAATAAGTGGCAAACTAAGAGATAAAATCTAATTTCTTGAAATGGCATGCAATATAATAAAAATAATAACATGGGATTTAGAGATGTGAGAAGTTTGTTGAGCTTCTAATTTTTTTCATGGATAACGCTGAGTTTTCCCTGTGTCCCGCTCGTATTAGCTGGCACACTTTGAGACAGTGCTGTTCAAATCAGTCAATGATACATCTTCGACACTCAGATCGAGGATGGCGTTGATTCTGTCAAGCTGATGTATGATTCTGTTTAGTCCTAGCATGATCACCCCCCAGGCATTATCTTCTATTTTTTAACAGAGGTTAGTTTATTGCTAATTGCTTGCAGCCTTCCTACTGCGGAATACTGACAGGACTATTCAGGCATTGCATCTAGCTTCCTGGAGAGGAGATTAATAAATATAAGGTACACTGTTTTCTAATGCTAAGCGCCTTCGGAAAAACTTTCCGTAACGCCTGATGCGTGAGCGAATAAACAGCCATTGGCTTTCCCACTCTCCCGTTAAACAAAGGTTCTATTACTTAGTCGCACCTCATTTTTCTCTTTCTATGAACCCAACAACATAATTATATAATCGTTTGATTCAATGAATGCATTACCTACGTAAACACGTTAGTCCGCAACAAGTAGCATTATATATTACTAGATGTTAAAAAAAAAAAAACAAATTCCATTGATTCTCTCTCTATCAATATACCTCTCTTTATCTCTTTATAAATATATCATGTTACATGAACTAATATTCTTCTGAGTGGAATATATATATATATATATATATATATATATATATATATATATATATACATATACATATATATATATATATATATATATATATATATATATATATATATATATATATATATGTTTTTTAAGCTGGATTAAATCCGACAATATAGAAATAGCATGTACACACACACACACATATACATATATATATATGTGTGCGTGTGCGTGTGTGTGTGTGTGTGTGTGCGTGTGTGTGTACCATCTTCTATGCCATCATCATAATAATAATGTAGCTTACAATTATAAGTGTAGTTGCGGCGCCAACTGTGTGGATGGAACAACATTGAGATTGAATGGGAGAGCCCAACAGCACCTACGTAGCAAAATCAGAAATAGGACATAGCGAGCAATGGACGTACTTGCCAACACACACGGGTTTTCAATAATTGACCATCTCATTAAAAACCCGTCATGTGCATCGAACTTCAGCATGAACTCATTTTTAATTCATTTTGTGCTCACTCAACATTCCTTCTCCCTCAGGGGTCCATCCTGGGCCCAACTCTTTTTCTGATCTACATTAATGATCTTCCAAATCACATCCTTACATCATTTGTAGACATTAATGCTGATGACACTACCATTTATGGTAGCACATCTAAGACAGTAAACGACCAAGTTCTCTCTGATTCTCTCTCCTCTGATCTTGAGCACGTGGTACAATGGGGAAATGAGTGGCTGGTTACTTTTAATGCATCTAAAACCAAGCTTTTCTCTTTACATCATCAACATTCTGATCCACATCTGGCATCAATTGAAATGAATGGATCTCGTCTTCAGGAGGCCTCAAGTTTTGACAAGCTTCTGGGCTTGACAATTACTCCTGATCTTAAATGGAACACGTGCATCAAATCTGTTGCCAGGGCCGCTGGAAAAATGGTGGGATCTTTCTATCGATCCGGTAGATATCTCACTGCTGATGCTATTCTCTATCTATATAAGAGCCAGGTACGTCCAAGGATGGAATACTGTTGCCACATCTGGGCAGGAGCTGCTAGAAAGGACTTGTCCTGCCTTGATAGAGTTCAAAATAGACTTCGTGGCCTTGTAGGAGATGTCCTTTTCTCTTCCCTGCAACCTCTATCTCACAGAAGAAATGTTGCGAGTTTTCTCTGATGTATCGTTATTTTCATGGAAAGTGTTCGTCTGAGCTTCAGTCTATGATCAAACTTTCACAAGAAGCACTCGTCTAGCTGAAAAAACTATCAATAATTCCCCCCACTCTTTATCTGTGCCTAAACCTAAACGTAGATTCCATGAACAAAGCTTCTTTCTTAGAACTGCAGTACTGCACGCCTGTGGAATTGTCTTCCGTTTTCCTGCTTTCCAGCTGACTACAATATGGTCGTCTTCAAGTCTAACGTAAATAAGTTATTGATGAGCCGTTCCATATAAGTTAACGAATTTACCGAATTTTCATTACAAATGATTGCTATATTTTCCAATTTCTACTGTACACCCTTTAACCCTTATCCTTGAGTGGCCTCTTGGCCTTGATAATGTGGTGATGCCTGTGTAAAAAAAAAAAAGATCTTAGAGACTTTTTACGTTCGGTTGAAGAGACCTTATCTCTGTAAATACAGGAAATGTCTCTTAGGTTTGAGCATGATTAACCTCTACGATCTTCATAACGCCACTTTATTTCAACCGTTTCTTTTTCTTTTTTTCACCCATGAACAGAAAGCAACGTAACTTTTAATAATGTACATATTTTCTATTTTTCTTTTTTAAAATCTTTGAAAAATCGAGAGCGAAACTAGTCAACTGAATTCCTCCTTTATTTTTTCTTCCCATCATTTTTTAAACATGGCTTATGTATTTATTTTGAATCATGAATAATAAAAGTCCTCCCTTCATGATTGCAATATATATATATATATATATATATATATATATATATATATATATATATATATAGAGAGAGAGAGAGAGAGAGAGAGAGATAAAGAGAGAGATAAAGAGAGAAAGAGTGAGTTTCTATATTTCGAGACTTCCTCTGGTTGAATGAAAGAAATTTTTCACTCATCCAGAGGAACTCTCGAAATAAAGACGAAACGTTGATGAACACATAGCTTGGTTTGTTCCTTTTTATTTCTCTCTCTCTCTCTCACACTCTCTCTTTCTCTCTCTCTCTCTGTCTCTGTGTGTGTCTGTGTTTGTGTCTCCGTCTGTCTGTCTGTCTGTATCTCTCTCTCTCTCTCTCTCTCTCTCTCTCTCTCTCTATATATATATATATATATATATATATATATATATATATATATATATATATATACTTGCATGTTTTATCTCTCTGTTGCAGATATTGATGGTGTTAAACTCTAATGGACGTGTGTCAGAAACAGAGATGTGTCAATCCAAAAAATTGAACCGATCAACATTCACTCGCACCTGTTGAACAGTTACGAAGTAGATGCAGTTGATGTCAACACGATTAGGAGATGGATTTGTCGATTTTTTAGTAGCAACAGAGACGTGAATGACAAAACGCCCCCGGACACCAATGCACAGCCACTACTCCAGAAAACACTGTGCGCCTCGATCAACATCTGCACTGATTGGTAGATAACGGTAAATGAAATGCGCGTAGAGATGAATTAGCGTGTAGAGATGAAGGAAACGATGTTGTTATGCCTATGATACAGTAAAGTGTGTGCTACGTGGCTTCCTAAGGGACTGCCGACGGAATGTCTGTCAGGACTTCTTGAATCAGTACGAAGCCGAAGCTGACGGCTTCATCATCACTGGTGACGGTATCGCCACTACAAGCTGGAGGCCAAACGACAATCGATGGAATGACACTAATAATGCAATGAAGAAGTTCAAGATGCAGACATCTGAAGGTAAAGCGATATACACCGTCTTCTGGGACAAGAAGAGCGTCATCCTCCTGAATTTCTTGGAACCAGGATTGACTGTAAACTCTGATCGTTACGTTGAAATATTGACAAAACTTAAGGCCTGGATTGCCTATGTAAGACCAGAGAAAGGGAAAACTTTCCGTTTGTAACACGACAACTCTAGACCACACACAATTTTGAAGATCACGGAGTGACAAAGTTTGGCTGGACGGTGTTGTCTCACCCATCGTATAGTTCCAACATAGTCTCTGGCAAGTTTCACTTGTTCGGACCACTGAAAGACGTATTACGTGGACAGCATTTCCCTAACAACAACGTAGCCATAAAAATTGATTCCATTTGAGGGTAGGTATGTATACAAAAACTTGGAAGGTTCTGTTTATAGATAGAGGTGATAAGAACTGACCAATCAAATGGAATCACGCTTTGCTACCAACAAATCAGAAACTGGAATCACACGATAAAATATACTGAACTTCTTAGAATTCCTGCACATAATTTTTCGTCATCACACGGGAAAGAACTCTTGCTGCTTGTACAGTTCAGGGGTTTTTCGAATTGGTTACTTACCGGAAACTCCTTTTTCTTTGTCTGCAAGCTTTTACACTTCAAAGCGTCTTTAGATTGGTACTGCCATTTTGTTTGGAAGAACATTTCTCTTTTAAAAATAAATTGACTCACAACTCAAATGTTAGTATTAATATATCACCAAAATACACATTCATTTATTACATTTATTTCAACACAAGTTTATTGTTTGTTGAATAGGAAGCAGCAAATGTTGTTTAAAAGTATCGATCCTTGATCGGACATGATCTCAAATCAGCGAATTCTTTAATCCAATGACAGGTGCAAAATTATTCACCTCCGCATTATTATTAAAACTCAACCAGTAGCGATCTAATACACTAAATCCAGACTAGAAAGTCACAGCAAACACAACAAGAAGCATTCATGAATTGCAAAACACAGCAACAACATATTCACATTACTTATCAAACTTACGTACACATGAGTTCGTACATACTCTCACGTGTATACTTTCACACTCCCTAAAACCCATGTAAGAATACATAAACACCTGCTAAGATACAAAACTTGCATTTTATTACATAAAAATTCAACAGCAACAAGCAACAGACTTCGCAGCTCCTTCATTTGGAAAATTCTAATTTTTATTCTGAATTTTTATTATCTACTAACTCTTTATTTTGAGATGTCATAACAAGTTATCAATGAAATTGATGCATTTTTTACGGATTATTCTGACTTTTGATATTGCTATTCATGTTACCGTTATACGTCGATTCCACTATTTTGATAGGACGAAAAATATTCCTTTATTCTTCACCCCTTCACCCTCGTAACAATAATAACCTTTTTGATGGCACCTCGTGGTCTCATGGATGTTGAACACAATTATGGGTTAAAAAATTTCAGAGCGTAGCATATATCGTATGTCTTGAGAAAATGCTTTGTGTATGTAGTCTAATTAAATAAAAGGTTTAGACTGCCACAGGCAGCCTAAATGTCTGCCATAAAAAAAAAAAAACTTAATCAGAATGTAATGGGCCTAAAAGAAAAAAAAGTTCTAAACCCGCTCGTGTAAACATAAAGCAGATCGTTTTAATAATTTGTCCTCATTTTAACAACGGGATAAGTTGGAGTCAAAACGACTCGTGGCTTGGATCACGTAAGCAAGTATCCATTACACATAGCTGTACAACGAACGGAAGACTGCTCTGAAATAGACATATTTACACAGACGTTTTCCATTATTGCTGCACTCAAAACAGGTGTGAAAGCTTACGCATAATATGCGTTCTTTCTTAAAGTTTATTTTAAAAGATGAAATAAATGATTATTTTACAAATATATCTATATTCAAAAAGATGTGTACACACCTGTTATGTGTGCTGGTGGATTTTTCTCGCCATAACATGACTTACATTTACTGTCAATGAACTATTTATGGAAATGAACATCGCAGTTTACACTATTGCATTTTTGAAAATCTTATTTAGAAAATAATTTAATTTCATATACATTTCGGACAGTTCCAATTTTTAACGTTCTTAAACATATTACTTGATCTCATATTGAAAATATTATTTTAACCTTTTCAATCGAGGCTGTAATTTGAAATTCTACAAACACGAACTATTTGTTATTATTATTTGTTAAATTACTTTTACAATTAATGTTGATCCAATTTGCTTTTCTTTTCTTCCAATATTTGATCTATTTCAGGTGTTTGTTTCTTATAATTTTTGATTTATCAAAACATCCCAGTGCTAACAGGATTTTATTTGAACATTTTCTGTTTAATGTCTTCCTAATTTAATTTTCTATTCGGCAGTTTAAATAATGAAATTAGTAGAATGCTTCGACATTTTTGCACCAGAAAATAAACCCCCCGAAACATTGTGTAGTTATGGGCTTTGAAGTAATTTCATACGTGGTTAAAGAATGAGTCTAGAACAGAACTTGATTTGGCCAAGGACTGAAACAATGTTTATACTTCCAAATATTATTTCTTTCATTTCAGGCTCATGCTCTGATAGTTACATGGTTAAGAAGTTAGAGTGCTGTATTATATTCTACAACAACACACCATTCAAGTTCGGATGTGAAATATATATATATATATATATATATATATATATATATATATATATACTAGCATGGGTACCCAGCGTTGCCCGGGTCGATGTAAAGGTCCGTTTTTAACACACCTACTATAATAAGGATATTAATCATTTTCATTGTGGGTAACGTCGATACTTCCCCCACACACACCACATACACAACAATTTCAAAAATAAAAGAACAGATAAAAACATGTAAATGTAATCGCCCAGAAAAAGAAGTACGTGATACCCTCTCCACCAGGTGAGATTCTAACAATAGTAAAAATCATTTATTTATGGCCGTCTGAAATGCCTACCCTTAAAAATATGCGAAGAGCACACTTACACATTTCCTTTACCCTATCTCCTCCCTCCTTGCCGTCGATGGCCGTTAATAGTCGAATGAAGTAAAAGATTACTAAAGAAGTATCCTTATCTCGAGAAAGTTCTTCCACCGGCAATGAACAGCCGTTAAAAAAGTGAAATAAACAGTTTTCTTGGAAAATTTTTTTCCTGTACTTTCATCTAACAATTTACGCTTTTCGTAAATATATTTTTACGTATTTTCTTATAAATATATATATGTAGAATTTCTGTGCCCTCAAATACTTGACTAAACAAAAAGTCGTAAAAGAACTTGTACTGACACCTAAGAATTTACGATGAAAAAAAGTAAAACTTTTATCTTTTATTGAAGGGGAAAAAAATTGTTGATAAATGGTTTACAAAAAAACAAAAATCAAAACAAAACAGAATATGTAAAATAAAATAAAAATATAATCAGTCCTGTAAAGGTTGATTTTTGTTAATTTTGATTATTTACATTTGTATTTTTCCGTTTTTTTTTGTTTTTGTTTTTAAAGCGTCTGTAACAACGCTCGACTTAAACCGATGAATGCCGGTCTCGCCCGATCCATGCTTGACGGGAAATCCCAAGAATCCGGGTCAAATTATGCAAGAGTATCGAATATTTAGAAATAAAGCAAAACATAATTTCTGTCTACAAGAAATTATTTTTCCATGCTGGAAACGTATTTCTATTATCAAATGAATTTATTTGGGAAGATTTTTTTTTTAAACTTTCGAACTTCGGAACTTTTTGCAAAAAAACTAATCAGGGGAAATAACTGTAATCGCTTCATAAAAAAAAATCGATGTCGTGATTAATAATTCCAAATAATTTTTTTTCTTAAAAGAAATGTTATAATTTTATGTTCTAAAAGATCAATAAAGTTTTTTTTTATGTTTGCAAAAATTTGTTAAAAAGTTCAAATAAACAAAGATAAGTATTTGGGGAATATCATGTAATGGATATGTTTTTTTTTTGTGATGTTTGATTTAATACGTGAGAAATGGTATTAAACAACAACATATTTTAGGTAAATATATTTTTAAAAAATTATTATAAATTATCTATAAAGTTTATTTTCTATGTAAGCAAAAGTGTGTTGGAAAGTTTATAATGTAGGAAAAACACCTCGTTTTTTTGTTTTTTTTTTAATTAAAATGACTTTAATTTCAAAATTTCGATATCGGCGTTTACCTAACTTTTATTGTAAAAGTTAGGTAAACGTTCATAAACATATTAATGGGGGAAAACAGTTCATAAATATAATAAAAAAATTTCCTTTAAGTTCAAATAAAGACTGTTTAAATAAAACTTATATAAAAAAAGGTTCATTCTATACAGTTTTGATTATCCGTAGCTAAAAATATGTCGGGCGTCACTTCTGCCAAATGGTTCTGTAAGCAAAGGAAGGTGAATCATCAAGATTAACGTATTTATTATTGCTTGGAATTTTATGGTAATCGGTTAATTTTAGAAGTCAGGTTTAAAAAATTCAAAAATCTTATAAAATATTAAATACAAGAGAATTTCAAAATTAAAAATATTTCTTGTGTGCGTGAGATTAGGATGTTAGTAGCACGTTCGTATATGCAATATATTTTGGGGATAGTTTCGTATAATTTTATTTTTGTAAATGGTCACTAAGAAAAAAATTAATACCCCCCTAAGATTAACAATAAATTATTGTCTTTCATTTGATGCTAAAATTAAAACCATTAGAATCATCGTTTGTGAGGAGTTTTGATTATTAGATTAGCCACTCCAAACTGTTCCTAGTTTCCACACACATTTTTGCTTATATATATATATATATATATATATATATATATATATATATATATATATATATATATATATATATATATATATATATATATATATAGTGATCCACATATAGTACTGTTTCGCTGTTTCACAGCTCATCAGTGCGGCTAGACAAGCAACCACCTCAAGCCAGGTTTGACACTCGACCGCCCAAATGACAGTCGGAGCTTTTAACCGTTGCTTCGGCTGCTGCTATGCGGAGAGTGAATTAACAATGTTTTGATTTTGTCCAAATACCTAAGCTCAATTTGTTTACACAAAGAGCATCGCTTAATACGTTAATGGTAATTTGTATATCGCTTCCTAACTAACCTTTAAATGACATGTGTCAAAATTCAATTCCAATCGGTTTATTTCATTAGAAATTAGTTATTTAAATGAAGCTATTATTGTAAATTTTTAAAACAGTGGAAAAATTTTAATTTCAGGCTATTATAGCATTAATTTTTGATGGGAAAAATACTGTTAAACAAAACAATGGCTTCATAAATGTTATACGAATTCTGTTTCGACGGAAACAGCGGTTAAGTGGTTGTATGCTGATTTTAACGTGGTCGTACAGACACAAATGATGCTGTATTTTCAAATTGCTTAATTTCGAGGAAAACTCGTCATTTATCCAGGAAAACAAAAAAGTCCCAAATATCGATTGGTTTATCGTATACTGAACTTATGTGAGATAACAAGAGTTTGAGATATCAGAAAACAGTGCATTCACAATTTGGCATGAATATTTGTTAATGACAAATCTATGGTCACAGAGGTTAATGTGGTTGCTCACTATTTACTTAAAGGTTGTTGTTTCAGTAGTTAGATTCATGGAGTAATGTGTTAGGAATGATTTTAATAAAATTGTAATTATTTTTCATCACCCGTCAACATGTTTCCACCTAGACTATGCCGGATGAAAATAGCTAATGCATATTTTTCATTGAATAAATATTATCAAGCTTGTTGTGAAAAATTGTTGCAAATAATATTGAAGATTGCTTTCTGACCCGAAAATAAAGATTCAATTCTTGTAATGACTTTTGCCGTAAAACATTGGATGATTTATAGTTTTAAAACATTATTTTTCCCCAATTATTAACAATGCGAGATGAGTGAACGTGCAAAAGATAATTTTTTTTTTCATTCGTTCAGCTTACTTCCTTCTCTTTTTTATTCTCTCTCACTCTCATTTTTTCCGTGAGAGGATTGGGTGCACTAAAATCAACTGCTTTCTCTAACATTCGCACAGTCGCAACAGTCGGCCACGAAATTAAAATAAATATATCTCACATGTAAATGTGAACTCAAGATTTTTCGATGAATGTTGAAACGAATTATCTTCGAGCCTATGTAAACTAAATTGTTCCAATATAAACAACCACACAATTACAAGGAAACAGATTTTATTTGGCTGCCATACATCATTACTCCGTGAAGATGCCGTCATTGTTGCCGCAAATTACCGCCGCCACCATCGCCAGCAGTAGCGTCCAGCAAAGGCCGTTGGCGCACTTCAAGGAAGATGCTTTATGCTACACTGAATCTCTCTCTCTCTCTCTCTCTCTTTCTCTCTCTCTCTCTTTGTACAATTACAGCTCAGCGAAACAGGTAACACACACAAGTCGGAATTCTAATCATAAAAATAGATTCAATTTTTGTAATGACGTTTGCCATAAAACGGCGAATGCTTTATAGTTTTATAACTACGTTTGTCTGTGTTCACTTCACAGGCCGTGGTCGTTGTTCGTTGTCTTCATCCAAATTTTCATTGAAAAAATCACAACTTGAAGACAAGTGACAATGTTTTATATTGATACTTAATTTCTCTACCGAACGACACACTTGCAAATTAAAACAAACACCTTTTCCAAGTGAACACCAGCAGAAGGTCCATCTATTTTTGAGACCCACAGAAACCTAACTTATCCTTTCTGCCCGGTCTGAGGAAATCTCTCTCTCTCTCTCTCTCTCTCTCTCTCTCTCTTCCTTTGCATATATATATATATATATATATATATATATATATATATATATATATATATATATATATATATATATATACACTTTTATTTATATTCAATAAATATTATTTTAATGTCGCTACATGATCAGGATAATGTTTCGGTCCAATTAGTTATAAATAATTAAACGACCTCGTCAGATGACGAAAGAAAGTTTCTTCTTTTAAAAGGCAGAGCTTCAAATGAAGATAAAACAATTATACAAACATTGAAGTTTAAAAAGTCATGTGGTCACCTATGAAAAAGAAGGGGAGAGAACAAAGAAAAAAGGGAGGAGAAAAAAGAATTGAAAAAGAAAAAAAGAGGATGTAGGTCAGCAAAAACACCCACGAAGAAACCGACTTTTCTTCCGATGCTAAAAATAAAATAAAAGAAAGGTTAATGCAATGACAGGAGGCTGCTAAGGTCTACTGAAATGGAACATCATTAAGAAATAGAAGATGTTTTTTGTACTATCTTGCAATATAACGTAAAATATTCAAGTTGCTTTATTTTATTTAATATTTTTTTATTTTTCATTTATTTAAGAAAATAAGCTTACAAGCATGATTACTTCCAAGAAATATAAAATTATAATTTAGATTAAAATATTATAAAATTAATATCTAAGAGTGTTGTGTCTGCACAAATAATTAACAAGAACGCGGAAAGTAAAGGTATACCATAATATATTAGGAAGAAAAGTTATATACATATTTACATGTCTTCAGATATACTTCAGTTGGAGATATTCCGGCAGGTGGCGTGTTGCATGTCTTACTGAAGGCAGCAGAAGCGTCTTGCCTATTTGACGGTCGTTGACGGACTCTCCCGGTATTGGTGATTGATACCTTTATATATCTCACTCACCCGCCTATGTTAATTAGTAGCGTCTCCACAACAAAGAGTAATTTATATTAATTTTGATTAGAAAAAACCCTGTAAATAAGGCTAAAAGTAAACTGTACTAAAAATAAATACAAATAAAAGTAGGTCAAGGTGATAGGAGGTAAATAATATGATATAACAATATAATAAAAAATAATAATATAATTATCATGTATTCGATGGTTATAGTAGATAGTAAATAAATGGATAATAAAATTAAATAATAAAAATAACAATAACAATAAATAAATACACAGTAAAATATGTTAACAGAATGTACACACACACATGTATACACACACATAAGATGAGATTAAAATGATGAAATGCTACTTTATTAATATTATATTGAGTAAAAACTAGAAAATATACACACATATAAGTGTATAAGAAATTAAAAAGTAATGTAAAGATATCAGAAATAAAAATGACAAAAAATATTAAATGCCACATTGATTAAACATAAAAATAAAAAGAATAATGACAAAAAATATAAAATATCACATTGATTAAACATAAAAATAAAAAGAATAATGACAAAAAATATAAAATATCACATTGATTAAACATAAAAATAAAAAGAATAATGACAAAAAATATTAAATATCACATTGATTAAACATAAAAATATAAAGAACTCATAGAACAGTAAAGTAAAAATAAAAATACAATGTAATAGGATATTAAAAACGTAAAATAATAGAATAACGATTAAAATAATTAAGTGGCAAAGAGCCATGAAAGTCAGGTATATAAAAATGTTTTGATGAAGAATAGGTGGAGTTGCTTACAAATGGGTAGAAAGATATGGTGGCATTTTGATAGTAATCATAATAATAAAAAAAAAACAGTAGAAATAGAAATCATCAAAATAAAGCAGGATGATAAATTTTGAAATAATTCCATTACTAACACATTTCTTTTGCATCTGCTTACATGTTGAAGAAGCTACCTTAATAAAATTGCTTTAAGTGTTAGAATAAAATTTTGTCTTTCAATTCTACACAATCATCACTGCCGCCTACAAGGAAACGATTTATGCCACGCCGAAAACCTCACTCTTTTAAGAGACAATTACTGTTTTCGATATAACGTCTCATTTTCTAGCAGAATAAAATTTTTCTTATCACAAATCTGTCGCATATGCCTCCAACTAAACATGCATGATCATGCGTGTTTACAGTTTTACACTTTTAATCTGAGGCAATTTTTTCCTTTTTCTTTTTTTAGTTTACAAATCTTAACAGAACGCAATAAACTAACGGCTGTGTGTTACTGTTTGATTGCCTTAATCAATACAATATCTTTTCAAGATAATTTATTGCAAAAATTGAGTTTGCGGTGAAAAGTCAGTGTTGAGAAAGAGCCATTGTTCGAAAATGGTCTTGCATCTCGTAAAGTCGACTGCAATTATTTCGAAAATCAAGACAACTCTTCTGCCAATCATTAAATGGTGATTTGTCGGATGAAATAATTTGTTCAGCTTTTTAGAAACTTTTTGACCCAAAATGGTTAGATAGACAAGAATGCTTTCGCCTTTTGCATCACGTATCTACACATGTTTAGATGTTTGCATAACCATATATGGACAGAAAGATTCTATCGAATTGTTTTTATAATTTAACCTATCTGCACAATGAAAATATGGGCGTTTCAAAATAAAACCGGGAAAGAAATGTTTACAATTTCCGTTCCAACAATAACGATTTTAAAAAGATTTGAAAGTTCAATTATTTTTTTGTTTATTTTTGTTTCGTGTTTTTAAATTTTTTTTTTATTTCTTCTCGTTGATATTTGTTTTATTTATGCACTCGATTTTTATGTTAATTTCATTAATTTCATCGTTTTTAGTCTTTTTCCGCTTCTTCCGCATCATCATCATCATCATCATCATCATCATCATCATCATCATCATCTTCTTCTTCTTTTTCTTCTTCTAAAAAAAAGGAACGTTCATTTTTTCCCACTTTTGTCGAAAGGATGAAAATAATTTACCCCCCCCCCAAAAAAAAAAACAACGTAACAACGATAATGAAGTAAAAGAGAGAAAGGCTTTCAATTGAAATGTTTTTACAAATTAGCCAGACAGTAAAACAATGAAAACAAAACAGAACATTTTTTTACTATTAATAAACCTCAATCAAGCTAAAAATAAGCGAATCTCTGTCTTTTTTTTTCAACCATTAAAAATAGGTTTTCACTTTTGAATGCCATTTTATGATTCAGACTAATTCATTTATTTGATTTGCATCCATTTAATTGACGTCGACGCCGATGCAATTAAATGTAGTTTGCATTTCCGGTTTAATCTAACTGTTGCTTTTTTGCGCGCAGAAGAAATGAATAATTTCGCCAAAAAGACAAGTTTGAAGAAGCGCGAAAAATTTTACCATTTCATCGGAACTGCTATTTGAATGTTTCCTCATTTTGTTGTGTTAGGTTTACAGATTTTACATTGGACTCTCCGGCTTTCTTTTGGCGCCTTTTCTCGTAGTCGATAATCTTTTACGATTTTTGAACAGAAATCGATTTTTTTTTTACTTTTATTCACTCCAAAAAAGGCATATTGCTATTGAAACGTGCAGGGCTACTATGAATTAGAGACGAGATCTCTAGAGTATTCTAAGTGCGGAGGAGTTGTGAGGGAGATATTTGTTAACATTACATTTAAAATTCTGCATGTTGGTAAAGCCAGGGAAACAAGAAGCAAGTAGAAATTACAAAGTCTAACAGTTCGAGAAAGAAGCGATTAGAGTAGAAAACCTTCCATCATCCGAGTACCTCTAAAGTGAAGGGGTGTAATTTACTAATTGTCAGGCTTTTATACTGTATTAAGGTTGTTTTGGTTTGTCGAAACTGGCTGAAGACGTATTTGACATTGCGATGTCCCGTTTTGTCACGAATATCTTAACCATAGAACTATGTAATTGATATATAATGTATTTACGTTCTCGGCATGGAAGAAGATGTTACGCCTTTTATCGATCACGGATGGAAAACAAAAATATAGATAAGAATATGACAATAGTGGTAATTGTGATAGGAATAATGACTAAGCCACTCCCCCAAAATGTAAGATAAATGTAAGTGCATGCGAAAATGTACGTAAAGTTAACTACACAGATTGACAGTGTAGGGCGTCACAACACCACTTTCTCTTCTAAGAATATATGGGACATATTTTAAGCCAGTTCAACTTAAAAAAAAAAACAGCAAAAAACAGAGAACCAGTGTTAAAACTGTCACGTTTTTTAATCGATGGTGACAGTGTTATGTTCCCTTGGAGTAACTAGTCTTTTAAAACTCACCAGACTTAATGCTAACGATTGAGAATAAAACAGGGAGGAAATATAAGCACAGAATCAGTTTTCCTTTGTAATTTATTACACGAAAAATCACAAATGGTTTAGTCGCAAATATAAGCATTTACAATTATAAAAATACATTTTTTATAAGCAAACAACTCATTGGAGCAATCGGCATAAACTATAAGATGTACTCTCTAGCGTATATATATATATATATATATATATATATATATATATATATATATATATATATATGATTGCTGCATCTTTCCAGATGATCGCCGTCACACTGAGTTCTCCCAATCTCGTCATCCATGCCATCTCAGATGATTCTGCACTCCCGCCGCAGATTTGCACATCTTGAAGCAAATGTGACATACAAATTGAGCAATTTTCATTGAGTTGACTTCCTCTTGAGGTTGAAGGGTATTCTTATGAACAATCACAGGTCTTCTCAAACCAGATGTAGGCTTGCAAACTTTGCTGCATATTAAACATATCATTTGGTTCGAACCAATAGGTGCAAAGTTGAATGAATAGGAGTTTTGTGCGACTTAAGGTGGTTAACGTAGCCAGCTTTTGACAAAAGTACTCGTTCGCAAGTTTCGCATTTCCAGCTCTATGTGTCATGGTAAGACTATCAATCAAACATTTGCGAAGCTCTCGCTTCAGATTGCTATGTGGTTACTTTCTTTTTTTTCTAGAGCATCAAAACTTTCACGTACAAGCTTTCGCCACTTCGGCCTTTGCAGATTAAGTTCTTTCCATGTGTCCATGTCGATTTGTAAGACTTTCAAATTATTCTTTGTAGAGTCCATGAACCTCTTTCTATGCTTGTGTTGAGGACGCTTGCCATTTTTCAGCTCCCTGTAAAAAATTTGTTTTGGCAGCCTACAATCTTTCATTCGAACCAGGTGGCCCACCCAACGCATGTGAGATCTGATTACAAGGGTCTCAACACTAGAGTAACATGCTCTCACAAGGACTTCAGTATCGGGTACTTATGCTTGCCACTTGATGTTAAAGATACGATTATGCACCTCAACCAGATTAGGCAAACGATCCATTCTGAATATGATATCACATTGTGGTAGGCTATCAATTGCATCAGCATCTACTGCTGAGGGATTGTGAAACACATCAGTAAAGTGTTCTTGCCATCTTTTCAAGATATTTTCTGGATCCTTAATGACAACAGAACTACTTTTTGACATCAGGGGAAATATTGAAGAGGTAGGCTCAGGAGTCCATAAAATTCCTTCGAATTTTTTGTGTCAAACGCCTTTTGGATCATTCATCCATCATTGGTTTTTCATTTTTCTTAGCTCACGTTGCAATGTGGCTTTGACCTCTTTGTATTGTCACAAATTAGTTGTATGAACAGAATGATCTTCACAAAGTAAAGATTCATAAATTGGCTCTTTATTTATCAGCAACTTTAATTAAAAATTAATTGCAAGATTGTTATCTCCAAACAAGTCCTTGTTCTTATCCACCTTGAAGCCAAGAACTTCAGCCTTGAAATTAAAATATTAAAAGCATAGTCTCGAATACTCGAATTTTTAATTGACTTTTCATCGACTCTATATATTTTAACTTATCACCGCTTACTGTATATTTTAGTTTTTACTTTTAATTCTCATTTTTGTTCCTTCGCACTTTTACTTCAAAACCTGATGATGATTCGTGGACGAATCGAAAGCGCTCATGACAGCAACAATTATGGAACTTTTATTAATATTTTTGATTTGCATACAAAAAATGATTATACGAAAAATCGAAAAATTAAAAAAGAAAGAATCATAAAGCAAAGTGTCTCCATTGCATTTTATAATATTAGCTTGAATGAAAAAATGTTGCCTAAATATACCAATTTCATATATATATATATATATATATATATATATATATATATATATATATATATATAAAAAATTTACTCTTTTTAAATGTTAAAAAAACGCTATTTTAAGTCAAAAATATTTAATAAAAATTAAGTGGTCTAAATATAATTATAATATTAAAAAAATACATTTGCAATTTACAAAGACCTGAATTTAATTATATTATACAAATCGTATAAATCCATATTTAAAAATATTTTTATATTTTAATATATTTTTCTTTAAATATTGCAAAGCTACATCATGGAAGCCTTTCGTAACATTTAGCGTTAAATCATTTTTATTCTTTTTTCTTTTGTTGGTTGAACGAATACATGAAACAAAGGTGCCACAATATGTTAGATGGACCTTTTTTACGAGGGAGCAACCACTTATCAACGTCTGAAGATCACTCGAGGATAAGGATTAATGAGTTTGATTATTTAAGATAACGGTTCAACAAAGACTTGCTTATATTGGATTTGAAGACGATTATGTTGTAGTCATCTGGAAAGCAGACCTGCGGTTCAGAATTCCATAGGCGAGCGGTTCTAGGAAAGAAAAAAGGAATTTGAGGTAAGATTTAGGCACATATATGGAGTGTGAGAAATTATTGTTAGTGGTTTTAGGTAGACGAGTGTTTGTTGTGAATGTTTTATAGGGGGAACCATAGGTTGGAGTTTAGTCGAGCACTTGCAATGAAAATAACGATAGAACAGAGATAGAATCGCAACGTCTCTTTTGTGAGAATAAGGAGAAAAGGACATCATCTATGAGATTTCGAAGTTTAAAACTTTAAGTACTTTACTTTTTGACCAGATGTTTTCATTTCTAAAGGCTATACAGTGTTCTCCTGTTTTGTTCGACTGTATTTTGCCACCATTTTATGTTTGAATAAAAAAAATGGGGCAACATATCCACAGAAAAGGGAGTTGTGTTGTCCATACACACTTATGACTAACCAGATGATCACTGGATAGCGGGACACTTTCCGAGATTACATTTGGTTAGTGACACATGTTTGTTATCACATCTGATAAAAAGTAGCCGGAAGTGCCTCCGAGTCTAAAGTAAATATTGTAAAAAAAAAAAAAAAAATCAAAACATCAGCAACCGTTGAATGTGGTAGGCGGATGTTTTTAGCTAATTGGGTAATTCCACACGTGTTTGAAATCATGTGCATTTAAATCATGTAACTTTAAAAATCGATTTAATAAAAGTCCAAAGTTATATCTAATAACACTTATTTACATCAGCGACTAGAAATTTTAATTTTCTGAAAAAAAGAATTCATATTGTAAAGTTTTTTTTATTATTATTAAGTGCTTATACTGTACAAGCATTCTAATTGTCATCTTATTAGACGCAGCTGTTTTACATATCGACTCTCGATTGGACAAATGCTTAAATCAGCAGTTTATATCAATTAATTACAACGCCCAGTGTGATATAAAACCCTAAACAGTCAAATTCTTCTTTTTCCATGTTTTGTTGTCTTTCAAAGGCAATAGATCTGCACACGTCACATCTTGATTAGGCCTTTTGGGGCCAGCGAGGCGCATATCCATCGCACAACCGAACGCGTGTATGCAAATGTTCACACACACACACACACACACACACACACACACACACACACACACACAGAGTCTCTCTCACTAAGAAAACAATATAAAATCAATATACATGCATCTACCATGTCAGTTGATTTTACATACATTGTCAAATAAAAATTCCGAAGCGCCTGTCGAAATGAACCCGTCTACTTAATTTTTCTTTACACATGAACTAACTTTTCTTTCACTTGGAATGTTCTAAGAATTTTTTAGCTTTCATATTCTATCATCTTTTATTGTCTTAACAAGCTAGCAATAAAAATACATATTTTTGTATCGATAAATATTGTCATTCTTTCATTTGAAAATGTCTTATCGTCGACACAATTAAACATTAATTATCAACTTAGCGACATTTTTTAGATGAAATTTGAAACTGTATTATATTTAACATGCACCTAGAAAAGAAACGTCTAAAACTACCAAGCCCAAGATCAAGCACATTTAATTCGCAACAATATCAAAACGGTTTTATTATTCTTCACATTGAACTCGGTCATAATATTTTATGAATTTATTCAGAGAATACACTAGGATCACGACAAGCTGATACTTTTTAAAGTTAAAGTTAATAAACTGATTTAAGCACTGCGGTATTTTGATCATTCGAAGTTGACATTTTGTCAAATGCAATAAAGCTAAACATTTTATGTTCGTTTATCATACAAATAAATCAAAAGCCGAATGTTATCAAGTATTTTCGCTTGTAACAGGACAGGTGGAGAGTCATTCGACCATATAAAACACTAATTCCTTAAACAGTGGACATGAAGAGGATGACGTTATTCACATAAGGCAAACCTGCAAAACGAGTTGTTCGTTATCTGATCACAATGATATTATTATTGTGTCAATTTTAAGCAAACATTTCGGAAAATATTTGGAATAGTTTGTTTGCATTGTGTTTGAACTTTGTCCACTTCTTTTTTTTTTAATTTGGTTGTTTTTTGTTCAGGTTTCCTCACTTCTTTTTTGATAATTCTTCTTCTTCTTCTTCTTCTTCTTCTTCTTCTTTTTCTTCTTTTTATTTTTCTTCTCCTTCTTCTATCTATTTTGTTTTCATAACAATGCTTTTCTATTTTGGCTATTCATAAAACATTTTTGGGCGGCGGAATTCAGATATAAAAAAGTGTCTCCTATTATTTCACACGATTCCTAGAATTCCTAATTGTGAGACATCATTATGCATTCTACTGATATTAATAATCTTAATAAATATTAATAGTATTATTAAATATTAATAGTATTATTAAATATTAATAGTCTTATTAAATATTAATAATCTTATTAAATATTAATAGTATTATTAAATATTAATAGTCTTAATAAATTTAATAGTCTTATTAAATATTAATAGTCTTATTAAATATTAATAGTCTTATTAAATATTAAAAGTCTTAATAAATTTAATAGTCTTATTCAATATTAATAGTCTTATTAAATATTAATAGTCTTATTAAATATTAAAAATCTTATTAAATATTAAAAGTCTTATTAAATATTAAAAATCTTATTAAATATCAATAGTATTATTAAATATTAAAAATCTTATTAAATATTAAAAGTCTTATTAAATATTAAAAATCTTATTAAATATCAATAGTATTATTAAATATTAATAGTCTTAATAAATTTAATAGTCTTATTAAATATTAATAATCTTATTAAATATCAATAGTCTTATTAAATATTAATAGTCTTATTAAATATTAAAAGTCTTATTAAATATTAATAGTCTTATTAAATATTAAAAGTCTTATTAAATATTAATAGTCTTATTAAATATTAAAAATCTTATTAAATATTAAAAGACTTATTAAATATTAATAATCTTAATAAATATTAATAATCTTAATAAATATTAAAAGTCTTATTAAATATTAAAAGTCTTATTAAATATTAAAAATCTTATTAAATATTAAAAGTCTTATTAAATATTAATAATCTTAATAAATATTAATAATCTTAATAAATATTAATAGTCTTATTAAATAAACTAATGCAACAAAATAAACACAATTTAAGTTTTTTCGCCATTAATTATAATTTCCCATTTTTATGGAAATAGAAGATAAATACAAACTGAGTATTTCTTCTTCTTCTTCTTCTTCTTCTTCTTCTTCTTCTTCTTCTTCTTTGAAAAAGGAATTAATAAAAACACAAGTGAGAACAAGTCATCGTCCTTGTAGAACATGTATATGTGCATGTGTTTGTGAATTGTGATTTCTTCGTTTTTATGTTTTTATTATATATATATATCTTGTCATCTTGCCATCTTGTCATCTTGTCATCTTGTCGTCTTGCCATATTGCCATCTTGTCATCTTGCCATCTTGTCATCTTGTCATCTTGCCATCTTGTCATCTTGTCATTTTGTCGTCTTGTCATCTTGTCATCTTGCCATCTTGTCATCTTGTCATCTTTCCATCTTGCCATCTTGTCATCTTGCCATCTTGTCATCTTGCCATATTGTCATCTTGTCATCTTACCATCTTGTCATCTTGCCATCTTGTCATCTTGCCAGCAATGCATTCAACACATGTAGGCACAAAAATTGCAGACGAGAGAGTTCCTTCTTATTACATCGTTAGACAACTATCAACCGAAAGTTATTCACAAGTCAATTCCAGTCTCTCACCACTGAAAAGAACCTGTCAAATCCCGGCGAGATGCTGATGTTGCAGCGGAGCATACTTGAACCAGCGCTAGCAGGGACACCAACATCATAGTGTTTCAGACTGATCACAGTTCCTGAAAAAGACGGCAGCCCACGTAGAACAGTCGACCTAGAGAATTCGAATGCAGCAACGAGACGGGAGACACACCGCACACCTTTTCCATTCAACTTTCACAATATCCCTAGGAAAAAACCTTCTCTGTTCCTGGAACGGATATCAGTGTTCCTCTAGCTGTAAAACCGAGGGATGCCACCACTTTCATAACAGAATAGGCAGAGACTGATATTTGCGAGCTCCACAAAGTTTCTTAGCACCCAATGATGGCTACACAAAGCGATTCGACACCATTACAGACGGTTTCCCTCGTGTGACTTGTTTCGTAGACGATTCTATTTAATGGGATGATGATATAGCACTATCTTTATGGCACACTATTAGATATATCACGCTTTGTGTTGAAATGAAATTGTATTGAACCCAGATAAATTCCATTTTGTGAAAGACAATGTTGAATTCATTGGTTTATACATCAGCTTAAGAGAGTGTAAACCATCTCAAAAATTAATTGACGCATCAGAAACTTTCTATCGCAAACAAATATAATAGGACTTAGATTTTTCTTTGGTTTTATTAATCAGGTTTTATATGCGTTTGTCCATGTACCCGTCATGTCACCTTTTAGTGAACTTCTTAAACATAACAGCAGTTTTTATTGGGACAATTCATTGGAGCAATTCTTTGAGCAGTATAAAGATAAAATCATAGACATTATCTAGGATGGCATTCGAACATTCGAGATGAATCGCCCAACATGTCTGACTACAAACTTAAGTTGAACACGAATAAGATTTACTCTGCTCCAAAATCATTGTGAGTGCATGCCTACAATACCGTTGTTAGTCATTACCCTAGGCGGTTATATATGCTGGTTCCCAATTCATTAGATCCGCTGAAAGCCGTTACGCACCGACCGAAGGCGAAGCTTTAGTCATAAAGTTTGGTTGGAAAGTTGAAAAATGTCTGTTTTGGGCTACTCCTACCTGATACTTGCTATGATCACAAACCCCTCGTGTCGATATTTAATGATATTAACACATGAAATTAAAAAATCAGGATATTAGGCATTAGAGTACAAATTCAAAGCTATATCAATACCAGACAACACCAATGGTAGGACAAATGCTATGTCTCGTATCACCAAAGTCACAGTAGCTGAATCACATAAAATGGAAGACGCACTGCAAACTAAGATAGAATCCCGATGCAACCAGGGAACATCTCTCATCAAAATACATACAGCAAGAACAAAAGGTAGATTACCGATACCTAAGCCTCGTTGATACGATAGAAAATGGGTTCCCTGAACATAAGGATCATCTAGACCCAAACATATAAGAGTTCTGAAATATGGGGAATGGTCTGTACATCGTTCAGTTCCTAATATTCAAGGAAAAGTGCACATTACACCCCCACCCACAAAAATAAAATTACGTCGGTTCAGTAGTATGAAAAGTGATGCTAGATAAAGTTTTTCCCTTGCCTTGCAAAGAAATTTTCCCATCAAACCATAAGCAACCCGCACTCATGCCTGTCCATTCAGACTATCCTTTCTAGTCAACACTCACAGATAGTTTTGTGATTAAAAATTAGTACAAACTTGATTTTGTACAGCATTGCAGTGTTCGTGTCTAGCAAGAAGAATAAAGAAAAATAATGGCCGCTGCGTTTACTTATAGGCTGGTAATGAGACTTCATGTCATCTAAAATGCATATGAAAGGCAGACGGTTTCAATAAAGTTCTGTTGATCAGAGAAGAGCATTTCTTTTGACAGAAGTGAGTTTTGTCAGATGTGTGTTAAATTTTGAGACCGGGAATTGTGAAAAGGATCAGCTGCTTACTGAATTTTGATACCGAGAATTGTGAAAAAAGAGAAGAATAGTTAACATAAATTATTGGGAAACTGCAGAATATTTTCCAGCAATTTTCACGATGACTGGACAGAAATATATGATATATGCTAACAGGTAGTCAGGTTGGATAAAGATATTTTTAATGCACCAAGATGCATACAATACAATATGTAATGTTTTACAAAGGTACTTTGTGCATTATGGTAAATTGCTTGCGATAGTGGACCCCCATACAACTCCGATGAATGGAAGATATTTCTAAAAACATGCGAGTGAGTTTCGTCAGCCTATTATCCGCAAAGCAATTGTAGAGCCGAGGCTGCAATGATGCATATGAAATGGATAGTCAAAACAAACATTACCCCAGTGGTTTACTGGATACAGACAAAATGGCAAAAGCACTTCTACTACAACGCAACACACCATCATCCAACGTAGGTGCATCACCGGCAGAACTTCTGTTCGCTCGTCTCTTGAACGACCACTTACCAAACCCTACAAAATTCTGCCGCGAATGGGTTAAACTCACCGACATGCACGAGTGACCTCAACCAGCGGTTCATTAACAACACCAATCACACTGAGAACAGGCAACACTTTGACCCATTAAGGATTATGGAACACGTGGCCATTCGAAATCAACATGGATACAGATCATTGCAGTCGGACAACATACCGCATATTAGTTGATGGCAGCAAGAGAACCACACTGCGAAACCGCCGTTACCTCCGTAGAATAAACGCAAATACCCACATTTATTATATTTACATATTCTGCCCCCAAAAAGTGAATATTATAAGGGGAGATTTGTTGGCAGATCTTCCCCTATTTGAAGCCAAAACAGTTAGTCTAAATTAAAGGATAGGAATTCCCTGACACAGAGTGGGGGAACATCTCATGAGTCAGACCCTCATTTTGATTTGCGTGCTAATCGAATCGCACGAAACCTCCTGCTAAAGGGAAACAGTAACATGGTAAAAATAAAAGTCAGTTAGGAACAAGGGGAACGGGAAGACAACTCGGGGGAAAAAAGGGATCCTTGGCGACAAACAAAAGAGTTCGATAGTAAATCGTGGTAAAAGAGAATTTATTACGGGTTCATCTCTTCGGCGAAAGGAAACTACGTGGATTGAAGTCCTTTAACGATAAAATCGTAATTTCTTTCATAAACTTGCCCCCCCCCCATGTATCAGTAACGAGCGTTTTAAATTTCCCGCGAGAGACTTGCACGAGGTATGTTCAACTTTAATAAAACAGTAATATAGCATTATAAAAAAGAGAAACCACTGCCAACCCTGCCACCAATACGGCTAGAAAGCCAAAAGTCCCAAGCACAAATAATACCGACACCACATCTCACATCCATAATGCCAATAAAGAACGACATCTCTAAAACAACAGAGATAATACAAAACAAAAGACTAAACGTTAGGCCTACACCCGTCTGTAACAGACGATTGCCCTCTACATTTAAGGACTCCCAGGATGACATTTTTCTTTCTTTTTTTTAACGATATGTATCAACACAATACATAATAATTATGCATAATAACACAATACATAATAATTATACATAAAAACACAATACATAATAATTATGCATAATAACACAATACATAATAATTATGCATAATAAATAAATAAATATAATAAATAATAATAATTACATATAATAAGACAATACATAATAATTATACATAATAACACAATACACAGTAATTATACATAATAACGCAATACATAATAATTATGTATAATAACACAATACATAATAATTATGCATAATTAATATAATAACTAATAATAATTATACATAATAACACAATACATAATAATTATACATAATAACACAATACACAGTAATTATACATAATAACACAATACATAATAATTATGCATGATAACACAATACACAGTAATTATACATAATAACACAATACATAATAATTACACATACATAATAATTACACATAATAACACAATACATAATAATTACACATAATAACACAATAATAATTATTATAAATAATAAATAAATATAATAATACATAATAATTATACATAATAACACAATACATAATAATTATACATAATAACACAATACATAATAATTACACATAATAACACAATACATAATAATTATAAATAATAAATAAATATAATAATACATAATAATTATACATAATAACACAATACATAATAATTATACATAATAACACAATACATAATAATTACACATAATAACACAATACATAATAATTATAAATAATAAATAAATATAACAATACATAATAATTATACATAATAACACAATACATAATAATTATACATAATAACACAATACATAATAATTATACATAATAACACAATGCATAATTATTATACATAATAAATAAATATAATAATACATAATAATTATACATTATAACACAATACATAATAAATCTCTACCTTTACATGGAGCAACTCTTCCAGGTATATGTAGCAACTGTAATGGCGGAGATATAAATAAAGGTGCACACGTGCGTTGTAAGTTGATATCACATTTTCTGTTGTCATTCTTGGATGTACATGTTCTTCTGTCTTAATTATAGAGCAATGAACCAGAAAACACACACGACATAATTAAAAAAAAATAGATATTATTAAAGAAAATAGATATAATTAAAGAAAATAGAAATTAAAAGGCGAAGTATTCTCACGCCAAGTTGCCCTGAAAACTTCTTATACAGAGATACATTAGCCACTGGATGATGGTGTTTAGTAGACATGCAAATTCTCTCCGTTTTTTTTTTAACTCAATTTTTTTAGTTTGTTCAGGCTGAGGATGGGGCATCCTACCGAATAGTAGACATTCACCCGTTAACTCAAATATTCCAACTGAGAGATCATTTTTGAGATTCTGACCATTCCTTTAAGTGGGATTGTTTGAGTCTCTCTTGCACTTGGTTTACCGGGTATATTTGTTCGGCAGTTTTTAAAATTCTTTTTTATGAGTCCAGTTACTTCTATAATTACTAGAATTATAGAGGTCTTCCTAAGATTCCTATTTCTTTCATGTTATACATAAGACGTTGGCATTTCGTTGTCTTTTCCCTCTCAGATCTGTTTAACCCATCAGCTCCATAAGTAATACACGCTCTTGTGTCTATTTTAAATTTCAGATAACTACAACTAATCTTCGAATTAGCGAACTGTTGGTTGCGCGTCTTATCTTCATCTGTGCGTGAGCTTAAAGATATTTCTCCATCTTGTTGTGTTGTATTTCTTGGGCTTGCTAACGGCGAAGTAGTTTAGATAAGTTTTTCTCTTTTAGTTTGGACGATCGGCAACGTTACTTTTGTGTTTGTATTCATTCGTAACTCTTCGCCATTTCTAAGGTTTTGTCAATTTTGAAATCCAGAATAGACAGAAGTTTAATAAAAGAAATTGTTTCTAATTTCCTTGTTCTTGTTGGCGCAATTATATCTATCTACCAGCTCGTTTCATATTCTTGCAAATAACACCTGCTCCAGCTCATTGTGTACTGAACTTTAACGAATTTTTTTTTCGTGTTTTCTAATTCTACATCGATGAATTAAAAAGTTAAATTGGCCGTGTGAAGTTATTGAAAATCAGTATTGGTCATGGAGGAGATTAAAGAGTTTTATTTGCCCCGTGGAGCCATTAAAACGTTAAATCGACTATTTGAAGGGATTAAAATATTAAATCAGATACGTGGAAAAATTAGAATGTTAAATTGGCCACATGGAGTGGTTGAAACGTTAAATTGTTCTAGCAAATGGATTAAAAAAGTTAAATCGGCCACGTGGAAGGATTAAAGTTAAATGCTTCTGTCTGTTGTAGATTTATTTTTATTTCAATTTTTACATTTGTTAAGGCAGATGTTGGCACTTATGCATCTATTGATAAGACACACGCGGGATAACTACGCACGTCCGATAACACACGTAGGCAGGATACCTTTATAACAAACCAACGTCACCGTACACAAAATAAGGCGGAGTCAGCTAAACAAACAATTGAAATCAGTACATTTCAGAAATAACTATATCATTAAAATCGTGTGACTACTTCTCGTTTGTTTATATTTGTGTGTGTGTGTGTGTGTTTTCGCCATGGCGTGACGTACACTCTTGAAATAAGGTGTTTTAAAATAACTATTAATCGAATATTTATTGAAATCAAACACTTCTGGCATAAAATGAAACTAATTAAAAATTCTATTAAAATAATTAAGTAACAAAATTAAATCCACCAGAATGCATTTCAGTTTTCTCGTAAGCAATTAGTCAATTTAATATAACGTTTGAAAAGAGAATGGTTTTCTTGGTGACTCATTGAATCTTGAAAGTAATTTGGAAGCATTTCAATTGTCGAATAGAAACTTATTTAAACTTAGCAAATCCTCATGTATTAAATGGTCGGACATTTTGAAAGCTATTTTCATGCCATCATTTTATAAATAGTGATTAAAACATTTTGTAAATAGAGATTAAAACATTACTTTAACATCGATCAATTGTTGTTTTATAACAAATTGGCTTCATTAATAATTGACTGACAAACTCATATTGTGCTTAATAAATTTAACTTTGCCAATAAGATAAAAAAAATAAGTTAATACAACAAAACATAAGTTTAGGAGTTTTTTTTCTAATTCAGTAAACGCTTTTTCGCTGGTTTCCCACTCTTGAAAAAGAAAAGAGAAATCAAATTATTTTATTGACTTGAACAAATGAACACAACTTTTATCTATTTATTTTATTAAAATACTAATTTAAAATAGACTTGTTCTGTAGAGAGTTCTGTTGTATTTAATAGAGAATGTGGGCCTGCAAATTTTGTAGAATCAGTACTGTGTGTAGAAATAATTCGTTTAGAAAAATATATGCAAAAATATATATTATGATATTGTTAGAAATTAAACAAAGAAAATTATGAATTAAAAATGAAATTAGGAGAAAAGATAGATATAAAAAAAAAGAAATAATAATTATTGTTTTACAATGAACAGTATAAAATACAAGTCAAATAATTAGAAATGGCCTTGCAAAGAAAAATGTTTTTTTTAATACAGAATTATTAAGCAGCAGAAAGATTTTAAAATATAACTTTTCTTTTTCTTAATAATTAAAGCTCGTTAAGACATAAAATGCAAAATGTAATTATGTTTATATTTGTATTAAGCCGGTCAACGCAGTAAAGACACGTGAGTCTCGTAGTAAACATGCAAATGAAATCGGTTACATGACGGTGTACAAGGAAAAATTGCCCAGCTAAAATAAAGCCCTGGGTTATTGTTTTTAAATTTATTTTAAATGAAATATTTGTCAGAATGTCTTTTTTTTTATCTTATTTAGTTTTCTGAAAAAAGACATAGATATTGCAAACAAAAGAAACAAATATTGCTTACACTATCTTCATTTTATTCTTCAAAACCGGCATTAATATGCTTATATTTAACACCGACATCTGGCGGCATAGCGACAGAATATTGAAATTTTTCAATCTTTAAATTCAATTGCTCCAAAAACGATAGAGGTTTTAAAAATATTTTTTTGTGGTTATTCTCAATGTTATTTGACAAATTTATCTGCATAGACATAGTCGTAATACCAAAATCGACCTACACTATTATGCGTGTCAGGAAAAATACATCCCAAATATTGTTAAATCCAAAATGAATTTCTGTTGCTTTTTATTAATTTGCGAAAGCTATTATTTAAAAAAGATATCACAATGAGGAGAAGAATTACTACTGCGTGATATCACAAAGAGGAGAAGAATTACTACTGCGTGTCATCAACACAGCAGGACTCCAACTGGCTGTGTGAGAAACCGGCATTTAGTTAATTTGCAGGGATCGAAGAATCTATATTTATAAAGCTATTTAAGAATTGATTGAGATTGTCGGACTGACTTCCTCATCTTGGTTGTTTTTGTCACAACGTTTCGGCCGTTTTGCCCTCCGGCCTTCATCAGGTGTTTTGTATCGAACTGGGGAACCGTTTGTTAGGAGTCTCGAACCCAACCCTTTATTATTATTACGGGGGTACCGTGTTCGGACTCCAGCTAGGCTCTGGGACATAGTTGCTGATTGGGTCGGGTTGGGTTCGAGACTCCTAACAAACGGTTCCCCAGTTCGATACAAAACACCTGATGAAGGCCGGAGGGCAAAACGGCCGAAACGTTGTGACAAAAACAACCAAGATGAGGAAGTCAGTCCGACAATCTCAATCAATGAAAACACCTCATCTCAAAAATACAAACAATTACTATTTAAGAATGTTCATATGATCGACTAATGAACTTGCATACTGCTTTTATTTCAAAGTGACATCTCATTAATTGACTATTCCTCATTAGTTTTTTCTAATTCAGTAGCTGTTTTCGTTTAATTACAGCATATAGTTCTATTTATAAATATTTAAAAATTATACTTTTAATGTCGGTGATAGAAAATGAGCATTTTAGGTGAAAAATGTCTTTCCACTCTTTTTAGATCAATTTACTTCTAGGACTTCCGGTTCAACAATTACAAAATATAGATAGGTACATGCGCGCGCGTACACACACACACACACACACACACACACACACACACACACACACACACAAAATAATCAGCATCGCTCCTCTTCCTATACGCATTAATACGATATTAAGTTTTATCATAATATTTCGGTTCATGCATACACTAATCAGCCATTCCATTATTTCATTAAGTTTTAATTTAAACACGACGCTCAATACACATACATCGCTGACAAGCAAACAATTCATTGAGTATCCTCCAATAACTTACTACAAATATATTTTATCTTAGATAAAGTTTAGGTGAAAAGAACCTTTCCGGATATTTCTGGTCAATTTACATATTCGATTCCTCAATTTTACCGGAAAACGCCAGGACACTGGTCCCACTAATCTCTACAATTATATAAATGCAAGTTTGTCTGTGTGTATGTGCGTGTGTGAGAGAGAGAGAGAGATAGAGAGAGAGAGAGAAGGAAAGGGAGAGAGAGTTTGTTCCTTATAGACTCCGAAACGGCTGAACAGATTTTCTTTAAAATTTAAAGAACCTTAGTGCGTAAGTTTGGGAGTGATCTTAGTTAAGTTTTGTCTCAGAATACACCCGATAATTATCGATAATCGAAACCGTTATTTTAATGTATCTATCATCGGTAAAGCTATTTTTCCATGCCGTTGCTTAGCAACAATGATAGAACAACGAGCCGTGAAAATTCTACTGTGGGTAAGTTGATAGCGTTTTTTTTTCATGACGTGGTCTGTAGGTTCAAACTCCGCACATAAATTTCTTAATGTTTTTTTTTGTAAACTGGAAAGAAGTTTATATAAAATAATTTTATAAAAAAGCAGTAGATTCTCTAGATTGCAATGTAGAATAACATATATTTTGGACTACGTTACTGCATGGAGGCATGTGAAGCTTCCTTGCTGGCGATTTCACGGATTTCGATGGCAATAAAAAATATAGTAGTGTGAAATATTCGTTGATCATCTTTCCATCCCCGGCAACGTCGAGTCTCCTTGTTAGTTCTAAATAAATACGATTGGAAAAATTTTATTATTTAAATGTATTGAATAACATTTTATGATCGTTGCTTAACTGCAAGCGAAGACTTTGCTACTTGCCATACGTGTGCAGCTTCAATCTAGAATGTCGATAACACTAGTAACTTCTTAAAGCGTATACATTGGTAGAGTCGAAATGCGTTATGTAAGTAACAAGCAATCTATTGATTATATACTTGTCATCTTTAGAAATGAATACATGTTCCAGATATCGCATACCCTGCGATAAAGATAACCTTGATCTAACGTCTATCCGGGGTTTTTGTAAACTCTCCCAACATTATCGTATAATGTTGTAAAGTTACCGTCTAACGTTACATTCTCACAACATAAACTAAACAAACGGAAAAGGAGGAAAATGTTTAAAAAAAAAACTGAAATAAAACCCATTTGTTATCGCTAAAATTCTGGAACTTTGTAAAAAACAAAAGAAAAAAAAACTTACAGAATTTAAAAACAGGGCTAGTTGTTCCACAGAAAATGTATGCTCTATTTTTAGTGTTTTTGTCTATCTGTCTCTCTGCTCGGGAATACAGTTTAAGACGAATCTCTATACAAAGATCTAACACAATTTTCTCGAGTTAAAACTTAATTAGTTTTTTTTTTAACCATAACATTTTACCCTATTTCATGTATAACTTGAAAGTTAAATTTGATAAAATTGAAAAAAATTAGAATAAATGAAAGAAGCCCGTGCAAAATCTTTCGACTCCAAATCTAATGATTGGTGACGATTGAAGAGAGTTTTTCGCCAATGGCTTTGAAAAATAGTTGTTTTTGAATAAATTCTCTTGTTGCAATAAGTAGCTGTTATCGGTTCTGGCAGTTTTTTTTATGATTTGAGGTTAAAAAAATAATCTGTATCTTTTCACCACAGTATAGATAGTGTAGGATTTGTAAAAAAAAACAGTTGGAGGGTATGTAGTTATCAGGCTATAGGACCACATCTCGACGACGACACATCCGCATCGAGGGAACGATCAGCACGAATGAAAGGAATAACCCTGAGAGATTCCCATGACTCATCTGCATCAAAGAAAAGATTATGAGAGATCTCAACAGCGCATCTACATGACAGAAAGAAGTTACTCTGAGAGATCCTCACGGCGCTTCTGCATCAAAGGGGGATCATCACAGAACATCATCAAACAAAAATAATGAAATATGCCAAAGAAAACACCGTCCACCTCAACGACAATATCAAATGTCTCCCCCAATGTACAAGGTAATGCAACGTTGAAAGAACGCAGCTACTGTGTCCGATATCACCAAATAAAGTACAACAGGCTTGGAACGTAGCAACGATGTCGCAACAATATTGTATTTGCTTATTGCATGTAACAACACGTATTCAACATTGCTAAGACATCACAAGACAAGGCATCTCAACAAAAATACAATGTGTCTGCAATATTGCACGAGTGTTGCAACAGCACCTCAACTCAACACTGCTTGATTGCCACAGCCAAAATACAACATGTTTGGAACGTAGCAAGAACATCGCAACAATATCGAATGTCCCTAACCTAGATATATCTAATTTGTAATTTTGTCGCAGCTAAAATACAATGTGTAATGTTGTAAGGAAGTTGCAAAAGAATCGAATATTCCCATCCAAACTACAATGTTCTTGAAACATAAAAAAAACGTTGAAACAATCCATGATTTCTCGACGTTTTTGAAAATCGACATGAAAATGTTAGTTGCTCCTACTCAACAAATCACCATAACGAAAGATTCCCCAACCAAAATACACGTTTGCAAAGAAATAAGAACTTTGGAACATTATCCCATATCATCCACCAAAGTGCGTTTTTGCAACGATACAACAGCATCGGAACAACGTCAGATATATTCAATAAGAATACGCATATGAAATATAGCATGTATCAACAATAAATGATATTTACCCCACAAAATACAACGTGTTTGTAACGTAACAAAAACGTCGCAATAATTTCAGATAAACCCACTCACAATATTACGTGTTGCAACATTATAATAATGTTCCGTGCAAGCCTGGTCGTCGACTGATCATTTCAATAAATATGTAATTTATCGAAGGAGAAATAGCGATAAAAAATCTTGAAATATAATTCATTTCCTATGAATCAGATGATTTCATTGTTGGCATTGTTTTCCCCGATAATTTTTTAGTTAGAATTCTTTCTAGAAAGGTATCGAGTACTTACAGGATGAAACGCGTGATGGTTGCCAATATCATAAACGAAATGATTTCTGTGAAACGAATCGAATTCGAACATGGCACACCCAGATTATTAGTCAGATTAATCACCGTCACCTCTCAAAATCAAATTTCATTAAATCTCTTGCAATGGGAATTACGACCAGTTGATTTGAAAGTTACCGACTTATAAATATAAGTTGACTGTATTCGGATATGCCCTCCTTGAAGAATTAATATATATTAATATCAGGGGTGTGAGGTTCCTTATAGAAGCGTTGATTTAATTTGAATAAAATAAAATACGCATCAAGTGCGCTTGAAAGCCAAATCACAATGTAATATTAGGAAAATAAATAAATATTTTACTTGTTTGAAATTTATAATTTAAATATATTTCGGAGTCAAACTTTATCTTCAGTATTTTGTATATCTTTTGTTTCTTTCTTTTTCTTCTTTTTTCTTGCCATGTTGTAAAGTTGGATGAAGTTGTCTCTCAGCGGTTGTATTTTGAATTATATATATATATATATATATATATATATATATATATATATATATATATATATATAGCACAATCATATTAATAAACCAGCTTTTGTTAAATCATTGAAGTTAAGCTACGTTGAGCTTGGTTAGTATCAGATGAGTAACCATCTGATAATACAAGTATGTATGAGGACGGCAACATTTCTGCTACCAAGGAAAAAAAAACTGTAAAACTTAACGTCGTCAAATCATTTGCTCTGGTCGAAATACACATGAGAATAGAAACTGCTTGTGAATTTAATACTCACCCAAAACTTCCCTCTTTGATAGGAAGACGACTCAGCCCATACAGAGTTAATGACGCACGAAGAGAAAGAATAAAAACAGAAATTCAAACCCGCTTCAGCCACATCAGCAGATTTTTGGCTTCACAAATGCAAAGATGTCGAGAATTGTACGTCTTCAACACATTCCTTCTCAACTCTGTGATATATCCGCATTTGATACAAAGTACACAACGATTTCTACCCACTTCAATGACTTATCATTCTATTTTGGTCGATTATAGTTTGGTGTGTATCCAATAACAACAATGTAGAAAGCCATGAAAATGATACGATGCTTTTGTAGTTCAAGTGCTTTTTCGTTGTGCATCCATTCGTGCTCACGCGAAGTATTCGTAATATCTACCTGCATTGACAAATCAAGCGATTGAGAAACCCACGGAAAATACTTAAAATAAGATTTAAAATAATAAACATTTTATTATTGTAAGCATAAAACACTTTCATAGTTATTCGATAAATATTTACATTTTGAGAACTTTTATATAAATGTGTTTATAACTATTGTATATGAACCTATAGAAGTAAACAAGCAAGAAAAATGAAGGTATAAAAACTATATATTAATACATATATATATATATATATATATATATATATATATATATATATAGATTTATTCATTTTTTCAACAGGGTGCACATATATTTAGAGGTGCTTTAGTTTAGTTTGCATTATGTAATGTATATATATATATATATATATATATATATATATATATATATATATATATATATAGTATCTATTACATAATGCATCGGTAAAAAATACATAATGTTTCTATAAAAAAAAAATCCCAAAATTTTGCAGCAAATTCTTTTGCAATCACCACCGACTACCCTCGTATTTCTTCCTATACGACATGCAAATATTTTTACGTGATGTTGCCAAGCTTATAAAAAATCTTGATTCTAGTAAAGTAACTGACCCCGACCGCATTCCAGCCATAGTTCTCAAAAAGAACTACCTCATATACTTACAAATCTATTTAAATGTTGCCTAACGGAGAAATGCTTCCCAAGATCTTGGAAAACTTCAACAGTTTGACCAGTACTAAAAAATTTTGGAGATCGGTTATCTCCCTCTCAGTACAGACCAATCACTCCTGCGCGTCATGAGTAAGTTGCTGGAATATGTCATAAACAAAGAAGTAGTCATCCACCTCAGCAAAAATAACCTGCTTAGTGACATGCAATATGGTTTCCGTTCTGCAAGATCTACAACTGTTATACCAGCTGTTACATCACACAGAATCTCTCGACGGGGAATTCGTCTCTAGAGCAATAGCTCTTGACATATAAAAAACATTTTATAGAGTGTGGCATAAAGATCTTCTTTACAAGATCGCTTTTTTTATTTTTATTTCCTTCCTTTGAAGATAGTAACGCTGGGCATGGGGCAGCCAAACCAGCTGCTAACATTGCCCTGCTTTTTAATGAAACCACCCCAGAGCTCTTTTTAGTATCCTCGTTGTTTCCTTAAGTGCAATTGTCTGGATCTCTTTTGCACTTAGTTCTCCATGAATATTAGTTAGGTAGGACTTCGGATTCTTCTTCATAAGCCCTGTGGCACCTATAATAACTGGTATGATTGATATCTCTCTAAGATTCCAGTTTCTTTTCATATCATATATGAGACCTTTATATTTGGTCTGTTTCTCCTTTTCAGCTCTGTTCAGACCTCCATCATTAGGGATACTCACTTCAACCCAGGTTGCAACTCTCTCTGACTTACTCCATATCATGTTAGATTTCACAGCAGCATTTTCAAGGTAGGTGGCTGTAGGGGTTACATTATCGTAATGTATGGTATATAAGTCATTTTCACTGTTCTTTCAGGTTGATGTTTCCAGGATTTGCTGCTACATTGGATGTTTAATTCTTTACAGATGGTCCAGTGGATGTACTTACATACTCCATCATGTCTCGCTGTGTAGTAGCCATCCCCCAAAGGAACCTTGCAACTTGATATTAGATGACTCACACTTTCCAATTCTGTGTGGCAGCCAGCTATGGAATACCTGGAAATTACTGAAGCTTTTCTCATTTAGGCAGGAACTGCGCGGTGCGCCCTATCCTGCATTCAATCTGTATAAGAGCCAGGTGCGCCCTACAATGGAGTACTGTTGCCACATCTGGCCAGGAGTTACTCAACACGCCCTATCCTGTCTTTATAGAGTTCAACACCGGCTTCGAAACTTAGTAGGTGATGCCCTTTTCTCTTTTCTGCAACCGCTTTCCCACAGAAGAGACGTCGCGAGCCTATCTCTGGTCTATCGTAATTTTCATGGCAAGTGCTCGACTGAACTCCAATCTATGATCTCCTTCCCTTGTTAAATATTCACAAAAATCACTCGACTAGCTACAGCCACTATATATGATTTCCCCCACTTCCTAGATGTGCTTAAATCCAAACGCAGATTCCATAAACAAAGCCTTTTCCCCAGAACTACCCACCTATGGAGCACTGTTCCACTGGCCTGCTTCCCGGTTGAATGCAACATGTTAGCGTTCAAAACCAATGTAAACAATTCTTGTTCAACCGTCCCCATAAATAATCAAATTCCAATCAATTTACACCATTAATGATTACTACAGCACAACTTTACATTCGTTAACCCTTATCCTCGAGTGGCCTATGGCCTTAATAAGTGATTAGGACCAAGTGAAGGTAAAAAATAAAAACATGATTTCACATAAATATGTTAATTCTATAATTTTCAACATTTGAAAATAATTTCTGCTTATTTGAAACGGTTATTTCATAGAGCCGGTGTGAAATAATGATTTCTTATAAAATTGACATGTCGACAACGATATTTCAGAACACCAGTAACATTTTAACATAAACCTCGATCTACATTTTGGTGCATTAAAAGAACTATTTCCCAGAATGGAATACCTTCAAGTGAGATCAATACTAAATAAAATAATGTAACTGTTTTTATCTACATGTTGTAAGACAAATAAATTTATGAAACGTAAACTTTCATAAAAACGAAGGAAACAATCTTGTCTAAGATGACTTTGACTATGAATCCAAAATTGCAATCATACTTCATTGTGTACTTGTTGCAATTTTTGTTTTTACTTTTAAATCTGTGAAAGTGACAATCAGTAGTTGTAATAAGTAAAGATAGGCGAGGCTCCCATTTATTTAGTAAGACCACGTGAAACTAGAAAGCAGATAATTTTGTTAAGAGTTAAATCAGTTGGCGGGAAGTATAACCAGCCTAGTTTTTCCAAGGCCACCTAGATAAGAATATCGTAATTGATAAGTCGGAAATAGGTTTTATAATATTTTAAAATACAAAATTAACACCAAAATCTGACGCCATGTTTTAAGTGGTGTTAAATATTTAATAAGGCGGAAACACTTGGGAATATCTGGAACTCATTTAAACTGTAAAAGAAATTTATAGCAGGACAAAAGTATTAATTTTAATGCATATCTCCACTCGGTTATTTGTTGACGATCGTTGACATCAAGTGATAGCAAGTATCGTTAATAATTTCATATATCATTAATATACTTGCAGATTTGTAATTTGCTTTTGCTGAATATATTTAAAATATGGTAGAACAATTTCAAGTTCTGCAATAACCCTTGCATCAATTGTCATTTTAATATTTCGCAGCATCACTAATAAGATGTTGCTATTTGGTTGGCGATCTATTTTGAAATATTTTTGTCAGCGAAATATGTGGAATATCTTTTATTAGAAATGTAATGAGAAACATATTTTTCTGTGTTTCATTCCAAACAGTTTTGTTGGTTGAAGCTTAACTTAATTTTAACAAATCCTATCATTTTCTTCATTGGCCAGTTTCCTATATGCACTTATTGCAATTCTATTTTTATGACACGAATAATTTAAGCCATTTGATATTATTATTTCGGTAATTATTAAGCATAAATCTCGTTGGCAAAAATGGTAACATTGCAAAAATAAAAGAAATACATGAAAACCATACTTTATAGTTCTTATACAGCGTGTTTAGAAAATCGAGTGCATAACATCGAGATTATTTTCTAAATGGGTAAATAATGAAAGGATTTTTCCATAAACATACTACCAGAAACGCTATGTGCCCTTTAATTTCTACATATGGGATAGATAGATAGATAATGACATTAAGAACACATAAAAGCCGTGCCACTCAGAAGAAAGAGTTCAGCGCTATGATAAACAAAGACTCCTTTGATAGCCAGCATTGGGGATCCTTTTGGCATCCTGCAAATTTGGCCTTATTTCAGATGACAGACCAAATGCAGGTAATTAAATAAGGTCAGCTCAAACCAAAGACCAATCAAATGAAGTAATGGATTACAAAGGATATTTGAGTGCTCCTTACAAATATACGCTGCATTTATACATACAGAACATAATCTTTAATTCATGATATTGATTTTCCAAACACGCCGTATAAAACACTTAAAATTATAGAAAAGTATCATCAACACAACGACTATGCAACTCGTTATGGAGACGCCTGAACAAACAGCAGTTGTGTTTTCACTCCAGTTCAGTACCCGTGTTTCCCTTCCCGTATTATATATATATATATATATATATATATATATATATATATATATATATATATATATATAAGATTTTCAGAATGTGAGAGATTATATATAATAAATTCCACAGCCAAACAACGTTGCAGCCCACAAGAGCCATGATAGTCAACAAACCGGAAGTCCAAGACTCGAGTTTCGCCCTCATTTGGGATCATCAGTTAGACACATGATTCGAAACCCGAGCCTCTTGCATGCGAGGCAATCACTCTGCCAACTGAGCAAACGCCCCGCAAACAAGAAATTCTATTAACTAACACAGATCAAGCAAACCGCGTCGAAATCCGACTGTGAAATGGACCTACTTCGTCTGATTTCGGATGTGTCTAATTGATGAGCCCAAATGGGGGCGAAACTCGAGTCTTGGACTTCCAATTTGTTGACTGTCATGGCTCTTGTGGGCTGCGACGTTGTCTTGCTGTGGAATTTATTATATATATCCAGACAGACATTATTAAAAACAACGTAAAGTTTCTGTTTAGTAATACCTTTTTTATTTTTTCAGTTTTCTGTGTTATCTTTTTTTTGTATATTTCGAAGGTATGGATGTATGGTCCGAGCATTTTTATTCTGGATGAGTCCCCGATTTTTTTTACTTTTAGTGTAGCCGTCTACATGTCACCAGGAATGTGTGTGTGAGACTCTGCACGGAATTGTGGAAAGATTTGTTGAAAAAATAGTTCGGGACCGAGCGAAGGTTAATGGGACTGCTGGCGACGGTGGGGTGTTAATATCATGGGGAATGGGAGAATGTGACGGTTCTAGGGTCAGTGGTAAGAACCAGTTGGGTATGAGAGGAGGAGGAGGAGGAGGAGTTATGCTAGGAATTTAAGTATATTGGTAATGTTCTGAAATGCGACCTGATTAGGGCTAGGTTTTTGCGTTTTGATATAAATAGCTTAAAGGATTTTAAGCTTTTTTTATAGTCTTTTAGTGGTGTAGTATTTTAGTGCTGTTAACTAAAATTTATCTGAAGTTCTAGGGGGGCAGTGATGTTTTTTGTGTAAATGTTGGAATATGGCACTAGATTAAACATAGGTGATTAAACGCAGGTGAGGCGGCGTGATTATGTGGTGGTGGTATGTCCGATGTAACTATTAGTTGCATTGTTTTATAGGAATTACATTCTCCCAAGGATCATTTGAACTGATAGATGACGTTGGTGCGTTGAAGTGGTTTAAGCGGAGGGATTGTTTGTAATAACTAAGTTTTGGGTTTTAATTTTTTTTATAGTAAATGATGAATCTAATGTTTATTTTCACGTGTATTTTGATGTGAATTTTTGTGTTTATTTTATTGTTTATTGTATGTGTATTTTTATGTTAATATTTGTGTTTATGTTTATTTTGATGTGTATTTTATGTGTATTTTTGTGTTTATTTTAATATGTATTATATACTTACTTTATATTTATCTATATGTATATTTTATGCTTATTTTATGTTTATTTTTGTGTGAATTTTTGTTTATTTTTATGTTTATTTTTATGTGTATTTTGCGTGTATCTTTATGCTTAAGTTTATTTTTATTTTTACGTTTATTTTATGCTTATTTCTATGTGTATTTTTATGTTTATTGTTGTTTATTTTTATGATTTTTATATGTATATTTATGTTAATTTTATGTAAATTTTTATGTGCATTTTTATGTTTCTTTTTTGCTTCTTTATTGTTTATATTTATGTTTTTTAAAATGTTTTTTTTTAATGTTTTGGTTTATTTTTTGCTTATTTTTATATGTATTTTAGGTAAATTTCTTGGTTTATTTGTAATTTTATTGTATGTTTTATATTTGTTTTAATGTTTATTTTATGTTTATTTGTATGTTTATTTCATGTTGAATATGATGTTTACATTTATGTTAATTTTTACGTTTTTGCTTATTTTTCTGCATATTTTGTTTACTTTATGCTTATTTTATATTTATATTATGTTTATTTAATATGTAATGTATGTTTATTTTATGTTTAATTCATGCATACTTTTTATTTATTTTATTTTTTGTTTTTACATGGTTTTTGTTTTATATTTATTTTTATGTTTATTTTACGTTTATGTTTTGTTTTTATGTTTATGTTTATGATTATGTTTATTTATTATCTTTATTCAGCATTAATGTTTTATATGATGTTTGTCTCAATTTTTTCCTTTTTGTCAGTCATCATCAAGGTAATTGAAATTCATTTGATATACAGATCTATCCGATTTTCAAAGAAGCTACATTTTTGGTTTTTGTATGAAAGGCGCTAGTGTTGTGGCCATAGCTGAAATGTTTGATGCATTGAAAGCAATCGCAACGGTTGAGGAACAGTTAAAAAATTTTCTTTTGAAACAGAATGCCGAAGACCCCACCTCCAAATAATCTTACAAATACGTTGAACTCTTACATAGATTGTTAGAAAATCTAAAAGAGTAGAGCTTGATCTGTAGGTCAGTATGTTATTTCCTAAAATGATTTCCTATAAACAGGCGATATATGCGGAGACAATCAAAAGAAGCATTTCATTCAGATTGCTGGCTTCCAACTGTTAAACATGCTGAACGATCTGTAGTAGCAGTAGTAGTATTAGTAGTAGTAGTAGTAGTATGGTAGGGTATAACATAGTGATCTTGCGGCGCAATGATTATTTCAAAAGCAAAATTAGTAGCAAAAACTATTTAAGCATTTTTTTTAACTTAGTGGTCATCACTTATCAATGCCCGAAGGCCACTCGAGGATAAGGGTTAATAAATGTAAAGTGGTAGTGGAAGTAATCGTTTATAGTGCAAATTGAGTAAAATTCAATTATTTATAAGGAAAACTTTACAGGGCGTGTTTACATTGCTACCATGTTATATTTAGCCGAGAAGCATGCCAGCAAAATAGTGTTCCAAAAACGGCCAGTTCTGAGAAAGAAGCTTTGTTCATAGAATCTGCGTTTAGATTTAGGCTCAGATAGAGAGTGGGAAACTACGGCTTTAGTTAGTCAAGTGTTTTTTGTAAAAGTTTGGCAAGGGGAATCATAGATTGGACTTCAGACGAGCACTTGCCATGAAAATAGCGATAGAGCAGAGTCAGGCTCGCGATGTCTCTTCTGTGTTAAAGAGGTTGCAGAAGAGAAAAAAGGGTGTCACCTACTAGGTTTCGAAGCCAGTTTTGAACGCTATCAATACAGGATAAGGCGTGTGAAGCAGCTCCAGCCCAGATGTGGCAACAGTACTCAATTGTAGGCCGCACAAAATTGATTGAAGATGCATCAGCAGTAAGATACTTACTGGAGCGTTAGAGTGAATTAGCTATTTTTCCAGCGATCTTGGCAACATATTTGATGCACGTGTTCGATTTCAGATTAGGAGAGAAGGTCAGTCTCTGAAGCTCGTCAAGACACGGGGCATCTCCAAGACTAGAACCATTCATTTCAATTTGAGCGTGGTGAGGATCAGAGCGATTATGGCGAAAGGAGAGAATCTTGGTTTTCGATGCATTAAAATTAACCACCTTTTCCTCCATTGCACCACGTTCTCAAGATCAGACAAGAGACAATCAGAAAGAACTTGGTTATTGCTGGCCTTTGAAGTGTTGCCATAGATTGTCGTGTCGTCTGCATAAATATCTACGAATGACCTAAGAATGTGATTTTGGAGACCTATGATGAAGATCAGGAAAAGAGTTGGACCCAGAATGGAACCCTGACGGACATTAGCGTTAATACAGTGAGTTTCTAATTTCTGCCCATCAACAACTACCATTTATAAGCCTATAAAAGAGAAAGAATTTTATAAACGAAAGGACATTATCAGCTATTCCATAGCTGGCGATCTTGTGAAGTAGACCTTTATGCCATACTCTGTCAAAGCCTTTGATATGTCAAGAACTATTGCTATAGAAACGAAGCACCTGTCGAGAGATTCACAAATCCTGTGTAATATAACAGTTTGTACATTAGCTGTAGATCTCGCAGAACGGAAATCATATTGATGTCAGTGTGCATGTTATTTTTGCTGCGGTGGTTGACCACTTCTCTCTATATTACAGTTTCCAGCAACTTATTCGTTACGCACAAGAGACTGATTGATCTGTACCGAGAAAAAGATGACTGATCACTGGAATTTTTAAATACAGGGCAAACTGATGAAGTTTTCCAATATTTTTATGCAACGTTTAAACAGCTTTGTAAGTGTCGGGTCTAGTTCCGATTGAAGTTT